>NC_056739.1:654310371-654386616 GCF_019279795.1 Protopterus annectens
GACTGCATTGCTTTGTTTAACAGATGACTTAGTGTTTGTGCTGTAAAATACAAAATAAAACTTTCAAATGAAGTCCAACTCATCATAGAAGTAAAGCAGTATGCACATTAGTGTTTATGGTAAATGGAGTGAAATAGCCAAGTATAATGGTTCATTGGAATGGCTGCAGAGGCTCCATTCAACCATTATTTTGTCAGGGGAAGGGCAGCAAACTCAGACAGGCCCAGCTGAACTATACCTCCCAACTGTCCAGATTTTCAAAGAATGAATAGATTTTTGCTTCTTATTTTTGGTTTGTTCATAAAATTTGTAGTTTTAATTCCTAAATGATTTGCCAGAAGTCACTCTAAGTTTCAGACTTCATAACCTTCAGAAAAATGCATGTTAAAGTAAGAGCTGTTCTATCAACTGTCTCAATTTATACAAGAGCAATTTTAGTACTGTTTATATGTGCCCCAATATATTTGGCCTTGTTCAGATTTACTGCATTAACAGGTTGAGAGGTACATGCAAATAAATTGCTTTATAGAATTAGGCATAGCCAACCTCTCAACTGTCCCCAATTTTGGCTCAAAATGTTGCTCTTCCCCTTATAATCCCTCCATAAAATAGCAATTTTGGAAGAAAACATGGAGGGTTTACAATTAAGAAATAACTGTAATAATCAAAGTTATAGATTACTTGAAATGCATGTAGATTCTTTTATATTTTGTCAGCTGCTCAAGGTAGCAGTAGATTCTTTATATTTTGTCAGCTGCTCAAGGTAGCAGTACTAATATTAAAGTGTCCCTTCTTTGACAGGTAGCAGCTGTATTGTGTGTCTATTTTATATTTTGCATCACGTTTTTGTCCATTTTTCATAAAATTGTGTTTTTTGGCAAATTAGTGACATCACTAAAGACTGAAGTTAGAAAATGACAGACATTTGAGTTTCAGATTTTATACCCTTCAGAAAATTCATACTAATGCAAGACCTATTCTATTATCTTTCTAAGTTTATTAGAGCAATATTTAAAAATTGTCCTTATTGTTGGGCCTTTGTCCCACTTCTATGTATGGCTTTGTCCAGATTTCTTACTCTTGAGGTTGAGAGGTATGACAAATGTGTCAGGGCCATCACAGTCAGCCAGAGAGATTTCAAATTGTGACATGCTTGTTGCACCCCACTCCCCCATGTAGTGACTCTGGATGTGTCCAAGCAAGGCAAGGAGTAGTTGTATACCTTGGATGGGGAGGACACACTGCATAAGTACTACAGTGGCTTTTCATCTGTCCTTGATTTTGCAGAATGGTCTGGTTTCTGTCATATTTTTGTACTGTTGATTTATGCTTATTACTCAAAGTGCCTGTAGCTCTGTGTTTTTAAGTAGCAATGCTTTAATGACCATAAGGTAAGCTTGTCTGAGATCGTAAGATGCAAGTAAGCTTTAATAAGCATACTGTTAAAGAATTGCCAACATTGAGAGCCTTTCTGTTGTTGCCATACAGAGAATACTTGACTAGATAATGTATAAGCCTTGGGTATTAAAGGACAGGATTCCATTATTTTAAAAAGCTCATTACACTTGTTGGAGACTTCCAGTCATCTCTACAGACTTTACCCGTAAACTAAACAGAATGCCAATCATGTGTGGTCCATAACCTGTACAGTAATCCTTTAAGCAATGTATCTTGAGCTTGTTTCTTGTTTGCTTTTCATTTTTTGCTTTTATCATGTTTTCCCCATGAAACAAGTTGTCAGGCAGCAGGTCTTTTTTGGATAAGAAACATTTTTACAAGTGGGGGCATCACATAGATTTCTACTTTCAGCATGTTACTTGGTACTTTAATAAAGCTGAATATATTATAATTAGGACTGCAGTGCAAGGAGAAGTGGTTTGAGTTGAGTGCTTCTGGTTTTTCTTATACTTGATTTTGACTGGCATTCCAGTAATGTATTTAAAAAGTAATTTATTTTTTCATGCCTCACAACCTTTTGTTTCCATCTAGATATTAAGTAAGCTGTCATGCAGCCAATGCATTGAAATATTTTTATTCTTCTACACTTATTTTTGTCTTGATTGGACTTTCATAATGATGGTTTGCCACCCAGGGCAGCGTATTTAATTAGTTAATTTTTTGTGGTTTTGTGCATAGCTCCTCCCCTTTCTGGTTGACCACACCCCCCCTTGACCCCACCCATTCAGCTGTCTCCTGCAGCCCCCCTGTGATTTGAAGTCACCAGCCGCCACTGCAATAGTGACAAATATTGGGGTTGGGGGCGGTTTAAGTGAGTTAGGGTTAGGGCGTGGGTCAGGTGAGTGCGATAGTGATGGACCTTAGGGTTAGGGTCAGGGTCAGTTGGTAGATATTAGTGTCTTTATATTGACATATTAGCATTATTTGTGTTTTCAGGATTTTGAGTTTCAGGATTTTGGGCTTTCGGGATTTTGAATTTTCGGGATTTTGGGCTCAGGATTATGGGCTTCGGTATTATGAGCTTTCGAGATTCTGTAGTGGACCCATATATATATATGTGTGTGTGTGTGTGTGTGTGTGTGTGTGTGTGTGTGTGTGTGTGTGTGTGTGTCTACATATATACAAACACACACACACACATATTTATATAAAAACATGTCCCCTACTGTTGAATGACAGTGCTGCATGATATGTATGAGGGAGCAACATACATATCAATACACACACATATTTATATATATATATATATATATATATATATATATATATATATATATATATATGTGTATATATATATGTATGTATAAACGGGTTCCCTTCACTACACCGACAAGCCACAAAGCCGACACCTAAAACAGAGACCAAAAGACCGATGACGCAGATGATCGACAAGGTGAAATCCCGGCAGCCAAAACACCGACATGGGCAACGTGTGAGCGCAACTCGGTAAGTGTGCGATAGTGAGGGATTTAGGGTTAGGGAGCGGACAGGTAAGTGTGCGATAGTGAGGGATTTAGGGTTAGGGTGCGGGAAAGGTGAGTGTGCGGTAGTGTCGAACTTAGGGTTAGGGTACGGGTAAGGTAAGTGTGTGATAGTGACGGATTGTAGTTTTAGGGGCGGGTTAAGTGAGTTAGGGTTAGGGTGCGGGTAGTGTGAGTGTGCGATAGTGACGGACTTTATGTTTAAGGGTGGGTTAAGTGAATTAGAGTTAGGGTGCAGGTAGGGTAAGTGTACGATAGTGATGGACTTTAGGTTTAGGGGTGGGTTAAGTGAGTTAGGGTTAGGGTGCGGGTAGGGCAAGTGTGCGGTAGTGTCGGACCTTAGGGTTAGTGTTTGGGTTAAGGTTAGTGCATATATAGTTGTGTGTAATGTGTAGTTTACGTTTTGGGTGTCGGTGTTATGGTGTTCGGTTTTGTGAGTTGTCGGTATTGTATGTTTTCGGTCTTTTGGTCTCGGTGTTTTGGGTGTCGGCTTTGTGGCGTGTCAGTGAAGTGAAGGGGACCCAAATACACACACACTCACACACACCCAGCAGTAAGTGTGTACAAAATGGACAGTTATGTCAGGTGTGAACCCCATGTTGGCAACACATTGCCTTTGTTTGTGAAGGTGGGATTGGTAATTTGGGGAAGGTTAGCAGGTATATTTGTGGAGGTAGGTTGGGCTGGAAGATAGAGAAGACAGAATACACAGGTGGTATATTACATCTGGTGGGCAAACAACCTGGATGGAGAGTGTTGTCTGCAATGTGGAAGCCCATGAGCTCCCATATGGAAACAATGGGAGCAAGGTCCCTACCCATGGGCAGTCACAACATCAGCTTCACAGTCCTGAAGGTGCCTGAGCTGGGGGCTGAGCAGGAGGAGCAAGCAGACCCTGTGAGTGTGTAATGAGGGCCTCAAGGTGCTGTAGCACACCCCCCAGGTCTCTGTGGAGCTCCCTATGCACCAGACCCTGGACCTGACTTCGGTTAACAGGATCGTGTCTGTGTGTGCTCATGGGGTGTGAGCACCATCCCCTGAGGGGTTTCCACCTGAAGGTAGTGCAGAACCAGTAGATGAGGAGGTCCCAGAGTGGGTCCCACATGTTATGTGGCCTGGTAACATGGCCAGATGAGGTGGGAGAGGTGGTTCTGTTGGCAACTGTTCCCCAAACATGCTATTGTGTCACTGTTACAGAACATATGTGGGTAGCTATAGTCCACACATTCCCGGATCATGTCAAACAGCATGCATAGATATCCCCATTAACACAAAACAACAGATGTGGAGCAGTCACATAGCAAACATAACACAAGCATATATGGAACCATAGTGGCCTTACAATGGCATGCAGGTGACATTGTCCGTAACAGGCCATCAATGATAGTGTCCCAACATGAAACATGACTACAAACACATAGCACAAAGTGTTGTACAATATGATATATGTCCCAATGTTAGGTCTTCTGTAGACATATCTGTTGAGTTGTGTGATCAGATTGTTGTTGCAGATATGGTGGACGGTGACAGAGATGTGTATTAACAGCTATGATAGCCTTGCAGCATGAAGTCCTCAGACCTGTTCCCATCTTTATGTCTTTCAGGCATTATGTCAAGGAAATGCTTGCCAGTCTATACAGCAGAGGAGAATGGTGTCATCATCTCACACCTGGTGGAGCACTACCACACGTTGTTTGGCCAAACAGCCCATGATCTGCAGGAGTGGACCACCCTGTGGAACAATCTTGTCCACAGGGTAAATGATGTCGGCCTGCATAACCACAGTAATGAGCAGGTCTGACATCGATGCACCAATCTACTTCGCCATGCACGTTGGCGTGCTGCTGCAGTTAGGGGGCCCAGCTTGCAATGGGGGGGGCTCATGCCATCCAGCCCCCCTGACACATGTTGAGGAGCTCCTTGCCAACCTTGGGGCACCTGCCCACCCACAAACACAACACCTGGTGGAGAGCATAGTGGAGGTGGGTGCTACCCACACAATGGCAGAGGAGCGTGCAGGTAAGGCCACAGGGCACATCAGTAGACCACTGTTGTGTATCCATCTGCATATGTACAGTTAAATCATGCAAATGTGAGATGAAATATATATAGTCTGTTGCTGCGCTGTAGTAATAAACAGATGTGCATAATCTGAAGTATTGCGAGGTTGTACTGTTGATGTACTGTAATGTTGCACCCACCCTGTACCAATGCCACAGGTGTGGCTACTGACATCACATCTCTCACAGAATTATGTAGATCCCTCTAGTATACCTCCGGGGCAGCAGCCTGTAGCTGGTGAGTATGGTGTTTGTTCAGGTTTGCCAATACACTGGTCATGTTATGGCGATGGTATATTTCATGCGCACATTTAACACACCTACCCAAAATGGATGCTGTACATTTTCACGTACTGTTGCTGTTAACTGCACTGCATCACAGTGGTCACCATGATGGTGTATCTGAAAGGTATGTCAGACTCCTGCAATATAACTAACATCCTGTCATTGCAAAATGTGTGCGCAGAGATGAATATAATGGTGGGATAAATGGCCTACAGTAGGGACATATCTGAAACATCATCCTTAGACACTGCTACAACAGTGTATATACCAGTATTGCAATGGCAACTGTTGCAGATCTACACTGTGGCATATCACAATACTGCAGTCCACAACCCTTACAACCGGCAATGTGGTCCTAACATGAGCAATGATTGTGTAATATGGAATCCTATGTTATACATACCTTCACAAACACTGGAAGCATATGTGTGCATACACTCCAGATAACATATAGTGGAAGCAGCTGTTAAGGTACTGTCAGCATGCATTCTTCATGAGTATGGACCTTCCAGCAAGTACAGGTCCCCAATGTCACACCAAGAAATGGTCTGCTGTCCAAGATGTTTGGCCATCAAATGTGCCCACTTACCTGCAACCGAGGCAGCCATGGCTTGCACACATCTTATATGTCATGGCATGGACTCCATACCCAATGGGTAGCACCCAGGAGTTGGACATGTAGCCATACCTCACCATTGCATAAACCATGGCATACAGTGCAGACAGTCATGTATGAGGCGAAGATGTATGGGACAGAATTCATGTAGGGTCAGGAACTGCGGCAGACATAACCCTGACTCCACAGCCATCGTGATGCCAGTGTGTGACCTCCAAGGGATGTGCACATGAGTTGACCTTGCAATCATGCAGAGTTGGGGGACATTTGTAGGCCAGACTGACCAAATACTGGCAAATGCAGATGGCCCATGCTAGTATACCCCTGCCAGGAATATTGACTGCTGTAGTACACATAACAGTAGGTGCAACAAACCATCATGATAAGGGCATGCACACATATGCACCCACAACGTGTATGCATCTCAATCAGAATACACACAACTAACCCATTTATTTGACACTGCATTTGATTGCACAGGTCATATGTCACATATCAGGTTTGTGTAATGTTAACACATGCAGTAATGTGGTCCCATGGCATATCATGGAAGAGGGCGTCATATCAATAAGGGTGTGTACACTCCCCATAGCCAAGGTAAGGTTTGAAGGTTGTCAGTGTAATTGTATCGTATTGGCCATACATGCACTGCTGATGATGAGATCTGTAAATCAGACTTCAGGCATTCACAAATGACATCTGTCCACATATCATCCCAGGTATGTGTCAGACAAATGTATAGGATCTGTGAGCAGCAGAGCAGACATAACTGACACAGTAATATACATTCAGCAATGGTGTGTACACTTGTGAGGTATGGTGCACAGTGCATGCTAGGGTGCCGAACAGGTGCACAGCAATACTGTGTACATGGGGGCAGTGTGTTCCAGGGGAAGGGGCATCACCTAGTAACACAACCCATGCATCACAGAGATGTATGTTGCTAGCAGGGATTGACTATAGCTGCACTGCATGCTGTTGAGTGCCATATGTCATGCATGTTGACAGATGGGTAATGGGAGGTCTGTGTGTAATATTTTTGTGCAACCTCACCTGTAAGTGTGTGTCTGTGTGTGTGTGTCTGTGTGTGTGTGTCTGTGTGTGTGTGTCTGTGTGTGTGGGGGGTTATATTGTCTGTAAGTGCAATCTGGTGGAGTGGGGGGGGTGTATGTGCGTGTGCTTGTGTGTCCATGTATGCACATGTGTGATTGTGGGATTGTTCATACCTCTCGACTTCCCTTTGAAATCGTGCAGTACATGGACATGGTCAGGCACATGAGACACCAGGAATACTTGTCTGACATGTAATCTCAGGACAGCTGATAATATAAAACGGTCTGTACCATGGAACATGCATTGGGAGGGAAACTAGACACCAGGGATACTGTTATAATTGCAATCAGCAGAAAGGTGAAAGAATACCCACGTATGCAGCACTACAGATGCATTGAAGAATTGCTAGACAACACCATAGAGTGTTTCCAAATATTACTGTAGTCCACATAAAAAGTTAATAGAGCAACAGATCTTGCATCTACTGAACAATAGTTACATATGACACTCCAGTGTGTGACATTATTGAGTGACTGTAGTAGCCCCTAAAATATGGGGGCAATGCTCAAGATGTCTGGACAAATGCAGGGTGAACACTGGATGACAGCAGTGAGTCTTTGAAAAACCGACTCCAATCAAGTCAGAGGTAATGGAGTAATAGGTCATGTTTTGTGATCACTTGTCTAGGCAATTAGAAGAATGATACATTAATAATTGGTATTAATGACTGTAAGTTTCCAAGACTGATGCAAGATGGGGAACTTAAGAGAATAAACTAGGGACAGTTTGTAAACTCAGGGACAGGTCAGTATTATGGTGGAACGTCAAGGTGTGTGTGTGTCTGTGTGTGTCTGTGTGTGTCTGTGTGTGTCTGTGTGTGTCTGTGTCTGTGTCTGTGTCTGTGTCTGTGTGTCTGTCTGTGTGTGTGTGTGTCTGTACTGTTAAGCAATGATGTACATGTCTTAAAGTGCAGTTCTTGTTTTCCCCTCACAGGTGGCGAGATGGGTCAGGGTCTCTCCTGCAGGCAATCTGATGTTGGTGTCCATACAGACACTGACAATGATGATAGGTGTGTTGAGGCACAGGCGGGGTTGTCAGAGGCCGAAGCTGCGCCATCATTTGACATCCCGCTGTTATCCACCCCATCCCCACACAGTCACAGTGTCTACACATACTCCATCACCAGTGGCCATAGCAGAGGGACAGTTGGCAGTTGGTGGCACTGAACATGACACTGTGCTATCTATGGCACGTGTCTGGACACAGCAGACATAGCCAGATGTCTGGCAGGGTATCACATAGGCAGATGTACAGGGGTGCTCATTGGAGGGTTGCTGGTCATCATGCCCCTGGCAGAAGTGCCACATCTGGTACCACCAGACGCATGTTTCAGGCTGTCATGGAGGCGCAGGCATGTATGGAATGGTACACCAGACAGGATCTGAGGCTGCAGAGGGCTACTCTTTCAGCTGTTACTGATATCTGTGTTCTTGCAGGTGCCCTCCATTATTATACAGAGGTCATGGATAGACGGTGGGGTAAGATGGTGGGACTCCTTGATCGTGGATTGTCCGTGCTTGAGCATGTGGTGGGAGTGGTGCGAAGGCCACATAGACATAGGCAAGCAATACCAACAGCTGGAGGTCAACATGGATGTGCAAGGGCATCAAGCTGCTCCCATAGTGGCAGTACCAGCCCCAGCACTGCAGGGGCTGTCCACACCACACCACAGCAGGCCACATGCATGTGGCACTGGCCATTCCCAAGAGGGACCTGGTTCCAGCAGACATATGTCATCATCAGTGGAGAGTACCATATCGTGGCTTGTACCTGGACATGCCTGTGGAATGCCTGGCAGGCACAGTTCTCGTGTCCATGGCTGGAGGTGGTGAACTGCACACCCTGCCAGGTATGGTCTGCAGCTGTCCAACAAACACCTGTATAGGGCATCCACATGGCAAAACTGTGTGCATGCATACTCACATACAATACAAACACAGCTAGGGCAACCCCATACCTACACACACCACATCACCATGGCCATATCAGTAATTAAAACCCCTCACTCACACACATTGTGTCAAATGTATGGCTCAGTCTAGGTCTCTGGCAAACCAACAACACACCCTGTGCATATAATGATACCTGTGCCACATCCCTGTCATCCATATCATCGATGCAGGGACAGGCTAATATGGTATATAGTATGCATACTCACATACAATACAAACACAGCTAGGGCAACCCCATACCTACACACACCACATCACCATGGCCATATCAGTAATTAAAACCCCTCACTCACACACATTGTGTCAAATGTATGGCTCAGTCTAGGTCTCTGGCAAACCAACAACACACCCTGTGCATATAATGATACCTGTGCCACATCCCTGTCATCCATATCATCGATGCAGGGACAGGCTAATATGGTTCTGATGCACACGATGACTGTACTATGGTGTATCAATGTACTGCTGTGTAACATGTTGTCAGCAGTAAAGTTTAATGCTTACATGGCGGGTAGTGTAGCTGTCCAGCCATGATGCATTATAGCTGTTATTAACACTGAGTGATTGTGGTCTCCGTGATTTTATCTGTTTGTGTCATAGGTGTCCATGTGTCGGCAGGAGGATGGTCTGCTGTCATATCCTACAAGGGTATGGCACTGTGGTGACACCTTGGCTGCGCCATATCCTGGGTACAGGTGAACGCATGTCACAGGTCTGTATAACAGTTACTGCCTGTGCCACATGGCTGATAGGTCTGGGGGTAGTTTATACAGGTGAGTGCATGGTGGCTGCTGTTAGCAGCCCTTCTACATTGGACAGTGGTAAGTGTACAGGGTGGTACACACCAAGTGTGTATAACAAAAACAGAGGCTTTGGTGTTGATGCACTACAGAGAAAATACTGTACACATGGATTTATGTACCTGTGCAAGGAACCCATTGTAGCCTATGTAATTCCACCAAGCCAGAATAGGCACAACAACACATTGGGGAAAAAGCTGTCTGCTAGTTTAATGCCATTGACGATGGTACTGTCAGGGTATATGTCCCCTTCCCCAATGTAGTGCAATCTTCAACTTGGTAAACATATTTGTGCTGGTGTGGGTGGCACACCCCTACCCTTTGGAGGGTGAGAGGTGCTGTAGAACTGCAGATAGTGTAATAGACAACTACTTAACCTATTAACATAAACTGTGCAGTATTATGGCCAGCTAAGTGGGGGGAATACACTCAACAGTAACTGCAATTATGTTGACTGTGTCCACAACAGCCACACTCAGCTATATATACCAACCTCAGTATCGCTGCACAATTATACAGTGGGGAAGAGGCCATTTACACATCTAACACTAGTTGTGATGGAATATATGTCCACAGGATGGTACCTGTGAAATGTTAGCATATGCCAGGCAGTTCTCGGACAGATGACCTCCTGGGAAATGTATATTCTGCAAACTGTAGTAGATTCCTCCACATACACACACACTCTTACTTGGCAACACTGGGACTAGACCCCTATCTAGGTATGTAGTGCTACTGATGTGTGTAACTTAAATTGCACACACCACACAGCTTTTAAGTTGAGGTGTGTTCCAGGTTACATGTTACATGAAGAACATCCCCAAGCATGTACAGTATGGTAATAGGGGATGTACTGGTTGTTTATGGACAATACATAGTGTGACATACTGTCATATACACATTGACAAACACATAACAGTCAGACACACATCTGAGAGACCTGGGCCTATCAGTGCTAACTACCTTGTCAGTGTGTCCATTGTGTTACAGGTAGGTTGCACACAGCGCATGCATAACCGGGCTGGATAGTGTTATCAGTTACCTGTATGGTTGATGGTGACAGTGGTCCCCATACAGTGGGACATGGGACATGTACCGGGGGTACCATGGTGTAATGACAGTATACCCAGCACTCACACCCCACTGTGAATATTGTATGCACTGCAACCCATGGTAGCACTGACATACCCACCAGCACACATTGACCAGAACTGCAATACAATCCCTTGTACATCCCAAGAGTGCTACTACAGGGATATGTATCTAATACACATGCCACAGGCATAGTAGGTTGATGCATTGTCATGCCTGTCCTACGGTCAGCAACATCACTATCCCTAATACTATGTAGCAATGCATATTGTAATAGGAGAATGTGGCCTCATAATGCTGTATCCTACATATATACACACATGCACACACCTGCCAGAACTCAGTGGGTATCCCATGCCTATCAACCCATTTGTACAGCAGTGTTGTGCTGGTATTGCAAGGCCCAGGTAACCCTTAGGGAGAAGAGCATAACAAGGTACATTTAATGTCCAGTACAGCAGCAGCCACATCTAACTATGGCAATGGTGGATGCCATGGGTGTGAAGGGCCAGAGGGTAGTTCCAACAACAGGTCTACAAACACACAGACACTGATATTCTCAGTAATGCACACATACACATTTTTTCAGTATGGGGGTGCATTGGTGCAGGTGTTCATAGGTGTGTACCAGACTATTTTCCATGGAGAGATGGGAAGTGTAGGGGATGTTTTTACAGTGGTATCATGCCATGTGCCAGCAGGCCATCAATCAATAGATACCACTGGGGTGATCTTCAGGGTGAGAGTGACATGCATCAGCCAATCATCTGGGTGCCTTTTGCAGAAGGCCAGTGAGGTGCTCCAGTCGACATGTATGCAACATGCATTACATAACATGGTCAGTGTCTGTCTTGGAGACCTGTACCCAAGCATGTTCTGTTGACTGTGGTAGTGTAGTTGAGGTAACCATGGCATGTGGTGCGTACAGGGTGTGGATTCCTATCTGTGGCATTCATAACACAGCTGGGCAGACATTTCAGTGTCAATCAAGCATAGATTGCCTGTACGTATCCAAGATGGATACCTGACATCTGTACAGAGGACAGGCAGACATCAGCTAGCCTACTAACTATGCATTAGGATGAATGTGTTGACAGATGTCTGACATCGATAGGTATGACATTACTACATGACGGCGGCCCTCACTGACATGTGCTATACACACAGTAGTCTAGAGTTATTTTCCACATGTCAGATAATTATCCAGTAGGAAATATTTAATGAGACACAGCTCACACACCAGGAACATGACAGCGAGGACTCAGAGTCCATGTTTGCATGCAGGGGTGCTTGTTTCCATGACTATAATTTGCTATCTACTCGTACTTGGGAAATCACTGTCAACAGTAGTAACATAATACACTACATGCCAGTGTGACTGCATATAACCTGGGATACTACCCATATATGTAACTCATTCAAACAGATAAGTGTATTGTACAAGCCATATATACTCAAATGTCCCAGACAGTAGACTCACACCACTTGCTACTGTAATGACAGCAAATAGATGCATGTTATGTACAAGGCATTACATACACATTAAATTATGTCATTACCCTACTATGTTATCAGACTGGAATTTGAGCACTGGTTACCAGGGCTGAGCCATGCTTAGCAGGTGTCAGCATTGCTGCACTATTACAGCTAAGCACATTTGCGAACTGGTAAGCGAAGCCTACACGGTGTAAGCACCCATACATTTAATTATACATTAGCACCGCTTAGCTTCGCATAAACCTGCTTAAAGCTGCCTTAACTACTCTGTATCCAACAACCCTTGTTATGCCCAGCAACAAAGGGAACAGCCCTTGCAGGCCTTGAACCCAGGACCCTGTACACTATCGTAACAGCAGTTAACCATTAAGCCATGACAGCTGTGATGACAGTTGTTGTTTTTCCAATATATCTGTCAGTACACATAACTGAATAGCATTGACCAATTGCTGTGATTTCTACAATTGTGTAGTACTTGCTAACAATATTACTGTTGACTCACGTATGTTATATCTAAATATACACATATCTAATAAATACGGTGTGATACATCTGGGATGTTTTACACAACAGTAATGTTTACACATAACAAGGATATATATATATATATATATATATATATATATATATATATATATATATATATATATATATATATATATATATAAAATTTGTGTGTGTGTGTACATGTGCATACACTTATATATTCATATATATGTATTTATATACATCTGTATATTGCATTATATATATGGCCATATATAGAGCTCTCTGCATAGATATATATATATATATATATATATATATATATATATATATATATATATATATATACACACATATATACACACACATATATGTTTAACATATGTCCAGAAGATGGAGTGGAGTCATACCTCAGCACCAATAGTCTCAACCTCTTAGTGCAAGGGAATGTCATGTAAGTATTGCAGGTATAAATGTAGACTGTTGCTACTGTAACAGGGGTTGTCTTAACAGAGGTCACATCTGCTATCGACATGTACACCATCAGTTACTGACAGACATCCTAAAGTCATCATAGTACAGTACCACAGATATCACAGTAATGGTCATGTGGAATAAAGCAGAGAAATGACCAATAAATGTGTATAGTCTGACTCACTCTGGTCAATCCAGAGGTATACACAGAACCTTTTAGTGCAAGACATGTGGACCATGCCTGACAATGTGGATGTTAACAGCCATGTAATGGGTATACCATGTAAATACTGGAATACATATGCCCACACAGTTTATGCATTCACACACTCCTGTCCTAACACATAATAACCAGTGGTGCAGAGGTCACATGCCCATATACTACCCACTAGTTAGTGACATACATCTGTATAGCATCCCAATGCTTTGTCTGACATATACGGCAGTTATGGTGGCCTGGCAGCAGTACATCTAACAAATATCTGGACATAACATCACAATGGGTAAGTACACTGAGCTGCTAGGCATGTCACAAAGCACTGTGAAAACTACAGGCAGACTGCCACAACACTGGCCTACATTTCTTATGCGGGAATACACATGTACCTGCAAATATAGCAGGCTCTACAGGCATGTTACAGCACAGAGTAACAGACACCTGTGTGAAAGTGCATACCCACAACCAGTGTGAACACAGCCACATAAGGTAAGTGTGCTTAATATTACAGTATATGGACTGTCTGATCAACACCATCCTCATATGTGCCACTCACACATTAACCCTACATATACTAGGCCACTACACCTGGCCTATGCCTGGCTGTGTTATGGGACATGTGTGTGTGTGTGTGGCCCTACAAACATGTAAGCCGATAGGGTACCATACACTGGAGCAGCATGTAACATCAGATAGAACAGGACCAAGAACAATGACATCTACCACAGTCTGTGCACAGGCCAAGGTACATATTCGCAATACACGCACTATCAACAATCAGCATAAGTACACATACCTCACTACTGTACACACTGTCATAATGTAACCCCTACTATACAGAACATGTCTAGCAGTCTGATATCTCACTGGCTTGTTATCAGGTATGATGTCAATAAATAATTGTGTACTGAACATATGCACCTCTTACTGCATGACATATTTAGAAAGGTTGACAGTGTTGTGGCTGGAGGCACAAACACAGGGCCAATATTGACATGTTGCTGCAATAACCTCATACATTTATTGGTGTAACAGGATTTGTTGTGACATATGTCCTATGAGGGATATGAAGTCAGTAACTCTCATGGCTGTCACCATGTACTGACTGCAATCCTCAGGCTATGCTTCTGCAGTTCTAAAGATAGGTAGTCTGTGAGTAACACAACACACATAAGACTCCAAACACTGGCCAGTCTGCAGATAGCCCTATAGGTGGGAGTTTCCTCAACCACATAACACTGTCATGACAGGTATTAAATCATGTAGACCAGCCATATCCACACAAACCCTGTTAAACCAACATTACTTCAAATGCAGAAGAGCAAAACTTACATTTTGTACTCAAGTCTGGAACATCTCCCTCCTGTTTGTTGGCCTGTCTCCACAGTGTATTTTGTTAGAGGTATATCCCACTACCATCTGTGATGCTGTTTATCAAACACCGACATGAATTCCTGCTCACAGTGAATGAAAAGGGCCAACACCCACATGATGTTCCTAGTTATAGGAGTGTGCTTGCATGCAATTGGTTATGGGAATGTTACCACAGCTGTTCCACATGCAATCAACTAGTGGGGGACTGCAATTCATGCACAAGCCATCAGCTGATCATGAGCATCACTTACAAAAATTGAGCTGTTGCCTAAGCAAAGCAGGTGTACTTCTCCACATCCACCAGAGAGGGTGTGAGAGAGACAGACAGAGACAATGTAAGACAGGGAGGGGGTAGGAGAGTAAAAGCTAAACATGTTTGTGTCACACACTTAACAGTACAGGGTTTCAAATCCCTGCCTGACTATGTATTGCTATTACAGTTCTATGCAGTTATTGCATGCACCACAGAGCTTACATGTTGGGGAACTGTCCAAAGGTATATTTGACGGTGAGTGACATCAGCAACTGTGATAAAGGAGGGATAAGGTAGGTGTAGTACATGTGCCTGTCCACAAGAACAGGCATCAATGACGACACATCCACACTCTCTCAGGGACTCACACACATTTTCATAGTTGGCAGGGTCAGGATTAGAATTCCTAACTAACTAGTTTGCCATACTACAGTAATATGCAGGTATGATATGCACCACAGGGGTTATCAGGCTGTTATATGGGCAAAGGGTATGTCATGTTGTCTGGCATCAGGAGGCATACTTCAGTAGGCCAATGGGCAGTGTAGTGAGTGTGAATGGCATCCAAATCATTATATTCTACACACACAGACACAGATTTGCCAGTACTATCATGCATGGGTGCATTGCTTCATAGGTGTGTAGTGGTTGACTTGCCAGAAGGCTGTACAAGGCTAGGTAAAGGGTATACCTTGGCATCAGGCTAAATGACAATGGTTTGCAGTGTGCCTTAGGGGTGTAGTCTCTGAATTGGCCTACACAGGTGGGTATTATATTCACCATCTATTCATCTGGGCTACTATTGTGGGTGGTCAGTGCTGTGCCATGCTTGCCGTGTATGTTTTCTATATTCCATAACATGGATGGTGTCTGGGATCTGCACATCCCACAAACATGTTCTGTGACATGTGGAAGTATACCTGGAGTTTCTGGGGTATGTTGTGTAGACAGATTTTTATAATCTGATGTGTCATTCCTGACCTCATGTGGTGAGAACTTGCACTGGAATTCAGGTTGACCCTGCACCTACATTGACAGCATGATACAGGTATTCACTGGTGTCTGTGGCATCTGTCCATACAGGGCATGTGTATAAGACATGGTATTCACTTTGTGGGTTACATTTGCTGACTCTACAGTTGTTGCAAACATCCAGTGGGGAACATAGCAAAGGACCACTGTGTGCAATGATTTGTCTATTGTAGGGATGGGACAGGGTGCCATGTCCTCTGTAGTCTACTGCAATCACACCATAGCTACTATCTGTGGGCAATATGTAGGGAACTACCAACATAGTGGTTGTTGCCTAGCCAAGTGTCTTTCTGTATGAGACATGGGTGGAGAGTGTTCTCTGGGTAATACAAGGGTTGCCTATATTGTCCACCAATCCATGATGTCACATGTAGGGGTGTGGATTGTCTACACCAGCCTATCTACTGTTTCACATCTGTTGTCCTTGTAAGGTAGACATTGTGACATATAATAAGCCCACCATATAAGAAATTTGCAAAACCCACTCCACAGTGAGTTCTGTTACTACACACTCACAGCTACCTCCAGACAGGATACTAATGACAACACACATGCACAGAGTGTCACAGTTGCCATGTCTGAGATTAGAACTCTTACCTAACTAGTGCATCACACTATAGCATTATGCAGTTATAGCATGTGCCATGGAGCTTACAGGGCTACTGTTTCTCCAAAGGTGTATTTAAACGTGAATGACATCATCAGGCTTCCCAAAGTAGGGCAATGGAAGTTGTAGTGACTGTAAATGGCCTCATAAGCATTGATCCCTACACAGACAAACAAACACACAAAGTTTTACAGTTGCCACATCTGAAATTAGAACTCCTACTTAACTAGTAAATCACACTACAGCATTGCACAGCTATAGCACATGCCACGGAACTTACTGGGCTATGCCTTCCCCAAAGGTGTATTTCAAAGTGAATGACATCATCAGGCTTACAAAAGTAGGGAAATGGAAGTTGAACTGACTGTGAATGGCCTCAAAAGCATTGATCACTACACAGACAAGCAAACACACACACACACACACACACACACACACACACACACACACACACACACACACGCACCTTTAAAGTTACCATGTTTGGGATTAGAACTCCTACCTAACTAGTACATCAAACTACAACAATACGCAGTTATTGCACACGCCACGGAGCTTACTGAAGTACTCTTTCCCCAAAGGTGTATTTCAAAATGAATAACTTTGGCAGGCTTGCCAAGGTAGGGCAATGGAAAGTGCAGTTCATAGGTTCATGGGTTGGTACTAGACTATTGGCCTTAGGGCCTATACAGGCCTAGCCATGACATTTCCTTGGCTATTTCTTCCCACAATATTTACTTCCCTGGACCCCTGTCTAGCAGGGTGACTGTCGTGATCCCTGGAGTGAATTTCCTATTTCCCATCTGATCATCAAGGTTCCTTTTGAAGAGGGCCATAGAGGCACTCTGCTTGACATGTATGGGCAGTCTATTCCAGAGTCTGGGGGGTCTCTGGGTCAGGAACCCATCCCTCCATCATGTTTTGTTCATTGTGATGCCAAGGTTTGGATCCCTGGAGCATGTGGCTCTGAGGGATTGGGATTTCTTTAAGTGTAGCATGTCCAACAGCTCTGGGTTTGACAGGACATTTTATGTTAAGCAGAGATTGCCTCTGAGTAGATGATATGTGACAGAGTATAGCTGGATGATTTTCAGATGGTCAGCATAGGGCATCTGGTTTAGGCCTGTGTTTCTTTTAATGAGGTATTTCTGCAGCATTTCTAGTTGTTGCAGATGTCTTGAGAGGTACATACCAAATGGGGGGTTTATTCTATACTGGGTCTACTGAGAGATGACTACAGTGGGACACTTGCCTCCTTTTTTCTGGATGAAAAGCTCTTAGTGATGATGGATTTTCTGACTGTTGTGGTGATGTGGTTATCAAAGGCGAGACCACTGTCCACCTGTGTCCCTGAGTCTCTTATCACACTTTCGGTGTTTAGTGTACTGCCACCTATGTGGTACTTCATGGGTACATGTCCCTTCCCAAAGGGAATAACTATACATTTATTGGCATTGAGCTTGAGGCCATGGCTCTGGCACCAAGCATCTCTTTCTGTAAGGCCCTTTTGTAGACTATCCACATCATTTGAGGATTCAGTATTGGCTCCCAGTTTGCAGTCATCTGCGACCTTTGTTAGCCAGAGTCCCTTAGTGTTGGCCTGTACTTCAGAGCAGAAGATGCCAAACAAGTGCAGTCCCAGGACTGAAACCTGAGGTACTCCAGCTGTCACTTGTCTGGGGGTGGATTTGGGGTCACCTACTTTTACAGTGTGGGTTCTGTCAGTACGGCAGTTGGCAACCCATCAGGTGACGTAGGGATTAATGGTCAGATTAGTATGTTTATTTATGATTCCAGACTGGAGGATGGTGCTGAAGGCCTTGGCGAGGTCCAGATAGGCTGTGTGAACTGTCTTACCCTTGTCCACAGCTGTGGAGACTGAATCAAAGATGTCAATCAGGTTCAGGAGACATGATCGGCCCTTCACAAACCCAAACTGTGTGGGATCCAGTTTTCGCAGGTTGCCAATGTCTTTGTTTATAAGTTCCATGCTAATACATTCCATGGCCTTGCAGATCAGGCTCATCAGACTGCTGGGGTGGTAGTTCCCAGGATCCAAGGTGGATCACCCATTGTGGACTGGGATAACTGTAGCTGTGCGCCACTCACTGGGCATGAAGCCTCAGGTGCGGCTATGATTAGACATGGCACGTAGGTGAGGTGCCAGTTCATTTTGTAGTTCATGTAGTACACAGCCTGGGATGTTGTATGGTCCCATGGAAGCTGTTTTCTTAGCTCTAGAGAGTGTGGCTTTTACCTATGTGGCCATTATTACCGAAATCTGGCAATCTTTCACTATTGAGATGGGCCCTTCAGGGGGTGGGAGGGGGTGTATATGGCACTGAATTGATCTGCCAGGATATTGGCAATAACCTTGGGATCAGTATATTTAATACCGTCCTGTTGTAGCTCAGAGCAGATCTGAGCATTGCCATTTAGATTCCTGACATAGCTGCGGCATGGCTTGCAGTTGTCTTTGGAATCTTTGGATATATTATGTACGCAACTAGCTTTGGAGGATTTTGAGGGATCTCAGCTTCTTACTGAGGCTGGTAAGGGAGTATTTTGCATCCTGGAAACTTCCCCTTTTCTGCAACAGTTTCTTCCTTTGGTTGTAAAGTTTGTTTATGGCAGGGGACCACCACATTGGCTTCCTTTTCTTGGTGGGGAGCATATTGGTTCTATTTGGGATGGCACTATTCATGCATGGGTGGATGTGCTCGTACAGTGCCTTATTGTAGGATTCAGCAGTCAACCTTTCAGTTCCCATCTGCATGGGTGTCATGACGTTTGTCACGTCTGACATGTGTAGCATGAAGCTGGCTTTGGAGATGTGTTTTATGGAGGTTTCCTTACTTGGGTGTGGGGGTGGGATGTGGATGTTAAGGGTGATTAGCTTATGGGCAGACCTGACCACCGATAGGGTGACCATAGGGGTGGAGCATTGATTTCCCATGTTGGAAATGACCGGGTCTAGGGTATTGGAGCCCATGGAGGGACTATGGGTTACCTGATCCAGAGCATTCAGAATTATGACTTCCAAGAACTGTTGGGCACACGTGTTGGTACATGAGTAGTTTTCCCAGTTAATGGCAGGGTAGTTGAAATCACCCAGTATTAGGGTGTTTGGTTGTATCATAATATTTTATAGTATGTTTAGAAAGGTGTAGTGGGAATCTTGGGGCATGGTGGGGGATCTGTAGTAAGCTATACAGTTTGGATTGCAGTCTTACCTACTGTTAGATGCACCGGGAGAATTACAGACGCATTGTGTTAGGCAAGTAGCCGGGTGGTGTGAATATCCTTGGTAAATATGGACAATCCTCCACCTTTAGTGTTTTGGTCCTGGTTTGGTGGTCAACAGGTGTGGTAAGAGCTGTACCTGGTATTGCAGGAGTGCTCTCTGTAGAACCTTGGATCAGGTCTCTGTTACTGCACAGATATCGATGTTCTCCATTTTTAGGAGTGCCTAGTGACTGGGAATGGGCACAAAAGCATTGATCCCTACACACACATAACCAAACACACACATAGTTTCACAGTTGTCATGTCTGGGATTAGAACTACTACATCACACTACAGCATTACACAGTTATAGCACATGCCACAGATCTTATTGGGCTATTCTTTCCCCAAAGGTGTATTTCAAAGTGAAGGACATCAGCAGCCCTGCCAAAGTAGGGCAATTGAAATTGTAGTGACTGTGAATGGCCTCAAAAGCATTGATCCCTAAATAGACAAACACACACACAAAGCTTTACAGTTGCCATGTCTGAGATTAGAACTCCTATCTAACTAGTACATCATACTACAGCATTACACAGTTATAGGATGCATCACGGAGCTAACGGGGCTACTCCTTCCCCAAAGGTGTATTTCAAAGTGAATGACATCAGCAGCACTGCCAAAGTAGGGCAATGGAAATTGTAGTGACTGTGAAAGGCCTCAAAAGCATTGATCCCTATACAGACAAACAACGTTTTACAGTTGCCATCTCTGGGATTAGAACTCCTACCAAGCTAGTACATCACACTACAGCATTACACAGTTATAGGGCACACCGCAAAGCTTACTGGAATACTTCTTCCCCAAAGGTGTATTTCAAGCTGAATGACATCAGCAGGCTTGCCAAGATAGGGCAATGGGGACTGTAATGACTGTGAATGGCCACAAAAGCATTGATCCCCCCACACACACACACACACACACACACACACACACACACACACACACACAGTTGCCATATCTCGGATTAGAGCTCCTACCGAACTAATACATCACACTATAGCATTTCACAGTTATAGCCCACACTACAGAGCTTATAGTGGTACTCCTTCACCAAGGGTGTATTTCAAGGTGAATTACATCAGCAAGCTTGCCAAAGTAGGGCAATGGGGAGTGCAGTGTGTATGCATGAGCCATAAACCATTAATCTGGAAACAGACACACAACACTCAGACACACACAGGTTTAAATTTAAAAGGTGCATGTATACAACTGCGAGATTTATAATGACTTGTACAGTCATGTTACACAGTTATCACAAGCACCACAGACACTATAGTGCTGAGAGATACCAGAGGCAAATATCTACAGTGATTGACATTTGCACATCATGTGGATTTAGCCAACTGGATGAGTGCTGGGTGGGACAGGCCTCCTGATGAGAGGCTCTTTGTCACTGTCTGTTACTCTCTCCTACACATCTATTTATGTGTAAGTTTGACCTATTATAATGTGTTGTCCTTCGATATATGTGTGTATTCCTGTCCAATGTGTGTGCAAAGCATGACTAGTGTACAATGTGGAGTGTGTTCACAAACATCTGTGACTGTCAGATATGTGTAATCCACTGTTGTTGCCAGAAATGGACTTCATTTCTGTAAGTGTGGGAGCATGCCCATTATGATCTTTCATTAGTTTGTCGTCAGACATGGGCTTCATTTCTCTAAGTGTGGGACAATGCCCAGTATGACCTTCTGTACTGAATGTGTGAATCCATTGCAGGTAGCTTGTACTCCAGTGCAGGCTTTTGTGTTCTACACTTACAGCTAGCAGCCTGTTTCTGCAGGATATCTGTAGATCAGTTGACAATATGGGTTCAAAATGGGCAACTGATAGTGGATTGCTGTAGATAATTGTGTCTGTGCTGCTTCTGCTATATGGTTTTGTTGTTAGCAGAGATATTCAGACATATGTACTTTTTTACACTGTGATGTTTTATGTCATCAACTGCTGTCAGGTATACATATTTACTTGCAGTAATTTCCTTGGGAACACAGGGTGAATGAAGCTGTGTCCAGTATTGTGGTCTGCAGCCTACATATTCTTGCAAAATCATGCCATTCTGGAGGGGAATCTGCATACATTTGCTGATGGGTCTGTGTAAACAGTTCAGCACCTTGGTATAGTGGTGGCTGAGGATCCCATGCTTGTACATCTATCGATGGGACGGTATGGCCATATCCTACTATGGCCATACCTCACAGCTGTACAGATTCACACAGGTTACCCAGAGGCAGGGGTCATATTTCTGGTCATTACCCCTTCACATTGTGGTTTACAAGCAGGTTTGTGGCCACCCATTCCTGTGTTTGCAGGCAGGGATAGTATGTGCATATGGCTGAATTTCAGACTTCACACACTCCATGGAATCCATGCTCCTAACCCTCCTCCCCCATTATTCTATCCTCTTCCAAACATTATGCAAACATTATCTGATAAGTTCCCTATAGTTATCACTTCATCCCAGCAGTATTTTGGGGTTGGTCCACAGCTCATGCAATAGGACATGGTGGACATGTTACTGGGATTTGTCAACATGGCATTGCATTTGGGTTCTGTGGACTGTGTTATGTTGTTATTTGGAAGTCCATGACATAACATACATTGGCAGTACAGGTGAGGCACAGGCATTTGACAGAGGACTGTAGGGCATTTGGTAGTGATGCAGGCCATTTGTAGCAGGCTGTTGCATTGTGTCACTTGTACAGTCCCATGCTGCAAGCCACTATATATTCCCCTGGGGTGACAGGATAAGTGTGCAAGGTGTTAATGTCAATAGTTTCTGTCATTATTGATCCAGTGGTGTGGATCCTGACAGGGTGCTACTTACAGCTAGGGACACACCTGCATGGGACCCCTCTTCAGCATGCTGCACTCTATGGCTATTTCCATATGGAGGTGGGGGTCATATTGTACTCATTCCCAACAGCAGGAATAAGACCAGTGAGGTACCTGTGGCTGATGCTGGGGTGAGCCTGGTGCATGTGTGCTATGGAAGCTACTTGCAGCTGACTCACAGATATATGTGGGGCATTCCACTTATGCTGGCTTGTGCAGGGACATCAGCAGTTTCTCAATACTTCATACCTGTGACCTTTGTGGTCTGCTAGTGTTTGGCCAGACAACATCAGTATTCCATACTACAAACACACCTAATGTGCTGCTAACATGTATGTACAATTCCAAAGGTGTGTCCATTTGACAGTAACATTTTATACACTGTCTGTCTAGGGTACTTCCACCTGTGTGCTGTTTGTATGTCTGGGCCCACATTCATGCCATGTCCATCTTTCAGATGGTGACAGATATTACATCCAAACAATTACTATGGCTTACTGCTGGAATGTGTCTTGCTGGGATGCATTGTGTTTGCCACTGCAGTTTGAGAACTCGGCCCTGTCATTAGCAGTAGTGGCCAATGGCCACCAGGACAAAACCCACCATGCCTACATGCTGACCACTCTCACACAATATACAACACACACAGACCTAACAGGTAATCTGTGCTCCACTGTTATTATACCTACACATACATGTTTCTACATTTCTACATAGGATTGTGGGGGGGGGGGCACACCTGACAACTGTACACATTTGCTATGACTGTGCTGGCATTTCTGCTACTCAATTTCATTCTATATTCTGACCTATCATGTAGACTAGAAGCATATCAGTGTACTACAGTTCTTAGGATTTATTGACCTACCTTTCAGTTTCAGACTTCTTACCCTTCAGAACTAACATCCCACTGCCTGACCTGTTGTAGTCTGTCTGTGTAGGTCTGGAGGGGGGCTGTTCTCCATGGCCATTAATCAGAGGCCTTAGCACAGCCTTTCTTTGTGTTTGTCTATGCCTGTCCTGCTGGCTGAGACTGTTGAGTATGTGAGCCTCCCTAACTGGCATGTATCTGTCCTATGGACACACATTTGGCCCACCACATTTCCTGCAGTGGGTTTTGTCACCTTGTCTAGTACTGGCTACTATGGTGACACCAGTATTTGTTACAGATTTCATGCTGCCAGTATAGGTGTCTACTATCTGCTGGCATCCCATTGAGCCACCCAATTCCCTTGCATGCTCACATCCATACCATATATACAAGTAACAAGACATACTTCTCCATTCAGCAATTGATAGTGAGAGTGACTTACCTTGTGACTGTGCCAGTACTGAGGTTGGTGCTGGAGGGTTGACCATGTTGGATGCACATAGTACACTCCCTATACATGGTTAAGCACAGGTAGTGTCATGACATCCCTTTTACTGTATGTGCGCGTCAGAGAGAGATGTCATTTCCTGGGTTCCTACCATGTCGGTGTATGTGCTATGCATTGCCTCTTTGCCAAGGCTTGGGCATACTGGGCATGCCTCCTTCTGCCTACTGGGGCAGGCACAGGTTTTTCCTCCTCCATGTCACTTTGTGCCTGTGCAGGCCTTGGCAATGGTGGAGGGCTGTGTGGCCCTGCCCCATGCTGTTCCTACTGCAGCTGTTTCCACAGGATCATATTGTGTAGCATGGCACATACAATGACAATTTGGGTACATGTAGCTAGTGAGTACTGCAGGGCTCCACCGGATATGTCTAGGCACCAGAATCATGACTTGAGCATCCCAAACACACTCTCTATTATGATTCTGGTCTGTGCGTGTGCCTCATTATGGAGTTCTTGTTCAGGTGTGCATTTCTAATGAGTATCATCAGCCACGGCTCCAGTGCGTAACTAGCATCCCCCAATAGGTGGCCATAAGGGATGTCCCCATTGGCAAATCTCTGGTACAGCTGTGTCATATGCTAGATGTGGGAGTCATGATAGTTTCCATGGCAGTCAACACACAAATTCATTATAATGCCCTGGGGATTGCACATGACCTGGTAGTTGATGGACAGGAAGCCCTTGTGGTTGATGTAGACCCTACCCCATTCACTGGGTGGTGCTTTGATGTGTATGTGCATGCAGTCTATAGCATCCACTACCTCAAGGTATTTTGCTAATTGGTGGAAGAGATGCATATTGTTGGTAAATGCCTCATGGGTGTTGTGGAAACATATGTGCTCACCGGCATGTGCTGACATGGCATCCAGGAATTGGTGGAGTACCCTGGATGCTGATGCCTGTGAGAGCCCCATGATATCCCCAGTTGGCCTTTGTAAGGTACCTGTGGATAGTATTCTTAGGCTTACACATTTATTGGTATCCACTGGGTTGGGTCCCCCTCTGTTGGTTCTGTGTGTGAGGAGTGACTGGCACAGCTCAACAATTTGCTGTAGGAGGTCCCTGTCCACCCTATAGCACTCCACTATCTCCAGCTCATGTAGCCCCTGATAGGCTACCCTGGGTCTGTACACTCTTCTCCTTCTCCTCACTGTGGGTTGGTCATCAGCATTCTCATCCTCACCAACCTCAGCCTCTTCCACATGTTGACTTATGAGAGCTAATGCAGCCCCTATCATTTTGTTCCTTTTGTTAAGTAAAATTTCCCTGTTTGTGCATACCGGTGGCATAGAGTTTGTGGAAAAAAACAGAGGGAAAGGTGTTTGCATAGTTTATAGTAGTGTGCTGGGCTGGGCTGCTGCCTGTGTAATTGGCAGATTCTGATACATTTCACCTGCCAGCTATGCTAGTTCTCCTTGACTACCTTTCTACTGCTGTTTCCCCTTCCCATTGCCTTCCTGTTTAAGCCCGAGGCATGTCACACAAACACAGTGCTCAGATGTGCACGGAGCTGCTATTTCCTGGTTTATTTTTTGTTTGTTTAAAACACGTGCGGCGCACTCACCCATTTAGGCAATGTAAAAAGTTCTTGGCAACTTCAGACACACCCACTTGCTTAGCTCTGCTAAGCTAAGGGCAAACCTGAGCCACAGGGCTCCAATAAGCTTACAGTATGCCTGACACACCCTCTATGATGTCAGCTAGCTCTTAGGCTTGCACCATGGTCTTCCTGCAGCTAAACAGTTGGGTGCAGGCTAGCCATGAGGGGAAATCTGAGATCCAGTATCATTCCCCTCATTTGCATAGGATTGCCCACTAATGTCTAGCTACAAGTCTAACACTGAGCCTTCCCCCTTAGCAACCACTATTCACTGGCCTTGTTGTCTTCTGCCTGCCATTAACTTTAATGGCAAAATTGTGATTTTGCAGGGAAAGCTTTTTTCAGTGTTTTTCTGCTATTTTCCAGCCGATCCTGTTTGCGTGCCACTGCCCTACGTTTAAACGGCCAAAATCGGCCAAAAAAATTAAAAAGTTATTTCTTATTATTTTTGAAACTGTTTTCCATGCCGATGGCTATATATTTGGCCATTGGCATACTTTACACATTATATACATCCTTTATTTGGAGCTGTCATGGCTCCGTTTTGTAGTTTGCAGAAATGTACTCGGTTATTAATCAAGGACATTTCTGCAGATTACACTAGTCCTGCACGGACGGCTGCCATCTTCCTGAATTGCAAATTCACCTCATTTGCATGGTTTTCACCTGCAAATGGGGTAATTTACATACAGGAGCTGTGTCCATGCAGGAATGGTGCAGGAGCACTCGTGCATGTCCTGGGAGCTTGTTCTTGGATCTCTTGGGAACCATATTGCCTCCAGCAGCTCCTGCACTATTCCTGCACACCGTGCAGAGCTTGCTGAATCCTGGGGTAAATTTAAACACCCTTATCTCTACCCACCTCAAAGCTCGACCATTCCCTGTCTCTATGGCCTGCACACATTAACTATTTGCTCTCCCTCTTGTATTTCATCCAGCACTGCCTGCTTTCCTGTATATCATAATCCCTGCCCTCTTACTTACACTTCAACATCATATTGATTCCCAATAAAACACATCACCCCTCTTTTCTACCCCCTCTTTATCCCTAAACTTGGCAAAATATCATCCTACAACTAACCACCATGACACAAATTTCCATGCTGGCTTCCTTACTTCTTCTGACACCCATCAGAAATGCACACACACCTGAACAAGAACGTCATAATGAGGCACACGCACAAACACGAAATGTAATAGAGCGTGTATTTGGGCTGCTCAAGTCATGGTTCCGGTGCCTGGACACATCTGGTGGAGCCTTGCAGTACTCACCAACTACAAGTACCCAAATTGTCATGGTAAGTGCTATGCTACATAATATGACACTGCGAAAACAGCTGCAGCAGGACCAGCATAGGGCTGGGACAAACAGCACCCCACCATTGCCAAGGCCATCACAGGCAGAGCGTGACTTGGAGGAGGAACAACCTGAGCCTGCCCCAGTAGGCAGAAGGAGGCGTGCCCAATATGCCCTGGCCTTGGCAAAGAGGCAATGCATAGCACATACACTGGCTCAGTAGGAACCCTGGGAATGATACCCCTCTCTGACTCACTCATATAGTAAAAGGGATGCCTAACATGACACAACCTGCTTTCAAACATGTACAGGGAGTGTAGTATGTGCATCTGACATAGGCAGCCCTGCAGCACCACCTGAGGCATGATTGCCATGTGTTAAGCAATGTAACACCATCTAGTATATGCAAACATGATGACCCTGCCTAACATCTCACCCTCACCAAGCATGATGCCACACTATGAAGACAAGATCAAGTACAATAATTGGCTGAAGTATTGCTGTTAGTCAAAGGGGAACAAATGGCTGACAGCTTGGGATGACATGCCGAGCAAGACATGATGCTCCACCTGCTAGGGATGGCACACACCCAGCACACCTGACTGTGTGGATACTGGCAAAGGCTGTTGTCACCCCCACTGTGCCTTGAATAGGTAAGGCTGGAAACACAAACCCACCACCATAGGTAGCACAAGGGATAACAACCTGGACGTAATGCTACCCAATGCCAGAAGTCTAAACTGCAAGATGCATGCAGACCAAACCCACCTCAGCATAGAGAATGGTAATATCTGTTCTGTAACAGAAACCTGGGTCAAGGCTCAGAAGAGCACCCTAATACTACCAGGTTATGCCTTATACCATGCTTTACAGCCCCAAAACATGGAACAAACTACAATAGGAGTGTGGCTATCAATAATTGTCAAGGATAACCACACCCCAGGTTGGTACCACAGCAAGAAGCAGCATGGACTATCCACGGGCAAGTAACAGTGGCTCAAACTGCGTCCCAGTTTGCAGCCTGCTACAGACCACCCTCCCAAACCCAGGAACCCCAGTCAGCCTTCCTGAAGACACTGCAGAGTATGAATGTCTCACCAAATACCAAACAAGGCACACACAAAGTATGGCATAGGTGGTAATCCATTATGTACGGAAGAAGTAATCAGGGACCTAGGGACACAAGTGGACAGTGACCCATCATGTGACACTCACATTGCCAAGGTTGCCAGGAAGACCTGCTATATTGCCCACCTTAACATGAAAGGATGCACATGTAGATCAAGAAAGGTCACTGTGCCCCCATACTCTTCTCTTATCAGGCCCATACCTGAGAACAATGCCCCATTGTGGATGTACCTTACCTGACACCTGCAGCAGTTAGAAAGACCCCAAACGTACCTCACCAAGATGATAAAGGGTACAAACATTTGTCATCTGCTGCCTGGCTGAAGAAACTACAGCCCAATTCACATGCATACTGCCCAGTCAGAGGTGATGTATGTCTGATGTACAAGGCCATGTCCAACCCAGAATGAATGGACATGCTCCACTGCAGAAACTCCAAATCCAGCAGAGACACCACAGTGAGATATCTGAACCTCCACACATAGATAAATAGGATGTGCTGGAGGGACAGATTCATAACCCAGAGGCTCTGTACACTCTGGAACAGAATCACAGTCCATGATAGGCCGAGCTCCACACTCATACTCAACAAGAGAAATCCGGTCAAGTGCATGGGAGATAGCAGGTGTACACTGGGGGCCATCTCTGTGTCACATCTAGTAAAGTAAACCCTAAATGGGCATAATATGCACATTGCAAGGGGTGTTGAAAGCCACACACAGTCTGTCTAGGCTCAAACATGGCCAGGGCAGATAGCCTAGTATGAACCTATGAACCTATGATGATACAAATTGTGCAGGACACAAAGGATAATCACACAGCTGTCCTAACTGATGGTAGGAACCATGGTGATAATCCACAGATATGCTCTGCATTGCTCAAATATCACAAACAATACACCAAACCCACACACATTGCCAACATCCAACTTAACAGATTCTTTGCAAACTCCCCACCAGCACCAAACTGCCAAATATCTATCCCAGCAGAGTGCTGGCCCCCTGACATTGCAGATGCTGAGCTAACAGCCAGCATCTACAAAGAAAACCACACAGGATCAATGGTACCAGATGGTGTCCTGGGTTGTGTCCAACAAGAACTGTAAGAAGAATGGAACACCAAATAGCACTAGTGCTCACTCTCAGTCTTACCACAGGATATGTACCCAAAGAGCAGTGTACAGCAACAGTGGTCCCTCACCACAAAGGTGGTGCCTGAATGGATACTGCAAACTATCACCCCTCAACCCTGACTATCTTGGTTGGCAAAGTAATGGAGAGGATGATCATGGATCCCAGGAATAATGAAAATGGGTACCTACAGACATTGGATCCTACCCAGTGTGGCTTTCATAGGGCAGATCCTGCCCCATAAACATGTCTGACTCATGTCAAACATGCACCAAGGCCATTGATGAGGGGGATGTGGTTCACACAGCCTATCTGGACCTTGCTAAACCCTTCCATACAATACCCCAGTTGTTCAGTACAGATAAGCTCACCAGCCTAACTATAAACCCCTATCCAAGTAGATGGGTTGCAAACCAGCTCAAGGACAGAACGGACCTGGTCAGAAATGCTGCAGCCATGTCAGACTACAAACCAGGTTCAACTGGCATCCCACAAGGCACGGTCCTGGGACCTCTCTTGTATGGTATATATGTCACATGGGTACAGGCCAACATGAAAGGACTGTGCCTGAACAGGTTCGCAGATGACTACAACCTGCCCACCATATTGGACCCTCCAGTTGACACAAGTATCCTACAAAAGGCACACATAGAAACAGACAAGTGGTGCCACAGCTATGTCAACAAGCAAAATGCAGAATAGTGTATAGTCATCCCCTGTGGAAACACAGTACGTGGCCACAAATTACCACATAGGTGTTAACCCATTAAGTACATCAGAAGCAATAAGAGACCTGGGGACACAAGGTGATAGATATCCTGCATGTGACAACCATGTGTCTGTAGTGGTTACAGAAACATACCATATACCCACCTAATCATGAAGGTAAGCACAGCTAGGTCAGGGTAGGTCATTGTGCCTCTCCAGTCATCCATCAGCAGCCTCACAATTGCGTACAATGGCCCTTGTGGGATGTACCTTAGCAGACACCTGCATTAACTGGAAAGACCCCACAGATACCCCACCAGGAGGATCTCAAAGCTGTAACAGATGCCATGTGTTGCCTGGTTAAACAAACTGCAGCTCCACACAGTGCCATATCGCCTGGCTAGAGGTGATCTGTGCCTGATGTATAAATCCATGACCAAGCTGGAATCAATGGACATTTGGCACCATGTAAAATCTGAATGCTGGTGACCTATGCACATGACAGGCCTGAACCCCAGCACAGACATAAACAGGACATGGCGTACCGATTGGTCCATAACCCAGAAGCTCACTCCACTCATGACTAAACTCCCAGTACAGGTTATCCAGGGAGTCCCTCATTGACTGTCATCCAGAGGAATCATGATGACTGGATGGGAGATGGTAGGTGTACCCTGGATATCACCTGTATGTCACGGGTAGACAGAGGCACAGCACACTAACCTTTAAATATGTCATGGCAAACACCAGTAAATGTGTGTTGAAGGACAAATACTCTCTGACTAGCATTACAAATGGCCTAGGGCACATGGCCATTGTTTGTCACTGTCCACACAAGGGCACATGGCCATTGTTTGTCACTATCCACACAAGTTGTGGACTACATTAACAATGTCGGACAATCTTGTTCTATGTTGTCCATATCTGAACAAAAAGCAACAAGGTCATATCTGCACAACTGGACCTCAACCAGTCTGGTGTGCTCACTATAAATAATACAAGCAGTGATAGGACTGAAACTGATTATACTGTCCACCACAGTGAAAGTACTGAACCAGTACACTATACGACAATACACTGGTCAGTATGAAAGGATGTTGACAACTGTATGCAAACTATCCCATGGCAACCCTGCAGCACAGCATAATGCCTGTTAGGTTCAGACACAAAGCAGTTGAGCAGTAAGAACACAACCTGATGTCCAACACTCAACTGTACATGTGAAATATAAAGTCCACACACAAACACAAATGTGGTGGACCACAGATCTCAACATATGGAAAGTTCACACTGGGCATGCTCGCACACTTAGATAAATGAGACGTGTCAGTCAAGCAGCCATATAAACTGTGAATTAGGCATGCTCACACACACAGGCCATGTCACAGTTCAGCAGTTGCACACACATATCTGGCATTTGTATGTGTTAATACAGGAACCTCCCACAATACAGAAATCTGCCCAGTGCACTTAGTGAAATTACAACAGAGACATAAGTAAAGTAGTGGATCCCACTCATATGCAAACATCTGCCACAGTACACAAGTTGTTCATAGAGATAGGGAAAGCTATGGCAATAAAGACCCACAAACAGTTTATGAGCAAATGACAGGTAAACATATGGCCGTAGAGTTCAGTACTAGGCTGTTGTCCCTAGGGAATACAGAAGGCTATCCACAATGTAATTGGCATCTGCCTCCGCAGTACAGTAGGCCACTGTGCCTCTGCAAAGTTAATGCATATATATGCTCTCCCCCTTACTGATGGATAGTAACAGATGTACATACCTCAACATAAATAATGATGTCAGCACACTATACATATGTCAGGAGCTCAAATGAAACCAAGTCATTTGAATAGCGCACTCAGCTGTTACGTCTCCCATGAGTGTCATAACATAATTAGGTAGGGGTTTGAATCCTGCAAGTGCTCAGTGTGTGTGTGAATGTGTGTGTGGGGGGGGTAGGGTGTGTGCAATTCTATGTGTAAGAGAAATGTCCCTTTTGGCAACTAGAACAACACACCACATGCTGCACATTCCACTGTCTAAACACTGATGATGTCAGCACTCTATAAGAACAGCAGGAGAAAGCAAGCCTCTCAATAATACAAATAGTGCGCTCTGCTACTGCATCTCTCACAAGTGTCATAACATAGTTAGATAGGAGTTTGAATCCTGCTCAGTGAATGTGGGGGGGGAGTAGGGTGTGTGCAATTCTATGTGTAAGAAAAATGTCCCTTTTGGCAACTAGAACAACACACCACATGCTGCATATTCCACTGTCTAAACACTGATGATGTCAGCACCCTATAAGTACAGCAGGAGAAAGCAAACCTCTCAGTAATACAAAAAGTGCGCTCTGCTACTGCATCTCTCAAGTGTCATAACCTAGTTAGGTAGGAGTTTGAATCTTGCTCGGTGAATGTGGGGGGAGTAGGGTGTGTGCAATTCTATGTGTAAGAGAAATGTCCCTTTTGGCAACTAGAACAACACACCACATGCTGCATATTCCACTGGGGGGGAGTAGGGTGTGTGTAAAAGAAATGTCCCTTTTGGCAACTAGAACAACACACCACATGCTGCATATTCCACTGGGGGGGGAGTAGGGTGTGTGTAAAAGAAATGTCCCTTTTGGCAACTAGAACAACACACCACATGCTGCATATTCCACTGTCTAAACACTGATTATGTCAGCACCCTATAAGTACAGCAGGAGAAAGTAAACCTCTCAGTAATACAAATAGCGTGCTCTGCTACTGCATCTCTCACAAGTGTCATAGCATAGTTAGATAGGAGTTTGAATCCTGCTCAGTGTATGTGTGAATGTGGGGGGGGAGTAGGGTGTGTGTAAAAGAAATGTCCCTTTTGGCAACTAGAACAACACACCACATGCTGCATATTCCACTGGGGGGGGGGGGGAGTAGGGTGTGTGTAAAAGAAATGTCCCTTTTGGCAACGAGAACAACACACCACATGCTGCATATTCCACTGTCTAAACACTGATGATGTCAGCACCCTATAAGTACAGCAGGAGAAAGCAAACCTTTCAGTAATACAAATAGCGCGCTGTGCTACTGCGTCTTTCACAAGTGTCATAGCATAGTTATATAGGAGTTTGAATCCTGCTCAGTGAATGTTGGGGGGGGGGAAGTAGGGTGTGCAATTCTATGTGTAAGAGAAATGTCCCTTTTGGCAACTAGAACAACACACCACATGCTGCATATTCCACTGTCTAAACACTGATGATGTCAGCACCCTATAAGTAAAGCAGGAGAAAGCAAGCTTCTCAGTAATACAAATAGCGCGCTCTGCTACTGCATCTCTCACAAGTGTCATAGCATAGTTAGATAGGAGTTTGAATCCTTCTCTCACAAGTGTCATACCATAGTTAGATAGGAGTTTGAATCCTACTCAGTGAATGTGGGAGAGGGGGGAGTAGGGTGTGTGTAAAAAATGTCCCTTTTGGCAACTAGAACAACACACCACATGCTGCATATTCCACTGGGGGGGAGGGGAGTAGGGTGTGTGCAAATGAAATGTCCCTTTTGGCAACTAGAACAACACACCACATGCTGCATATTCCACTGGGGGGGGAGTAGGGTGTGTGTAAAAGAAATGTCCCTTTTGGCAAATAGAACAACACACCACATGCTGCATATTCCACTGGGTGGGGGAGTAGTGTGTGTAAAAGAAATGTCCCTTTTGGGGGGGAGTAGGGTGTGTGTAAAAGAAATGTCCCTTTTGGCAACTAGAACAACACACCACATGCTGCATATTCCACTGGGGGGGAGTAGGGTGTGTGCAAAAGAAATGTCCCTTTTGGCAAATAGAACAACACACCACATGCTGCATATTCCACTGGGTGGGGGGGAGTAGGGTGTGTGTAAAAGAAATGTCCCTTTTGGGGGGGAGTAGGGTGTGTGTAAAAGAAATGTCCCTTTTGGCAACTAGAACAACACACCACATGCTGCATATTCCACTGGGGGGGAGTAGGGTGTGTGCAAATGAAATGTCCCTTTTGGCAACTCGAACAACACACCACATGCTGCATATTCCACTGGGGGGGGGAGTAGGGTGTGTGTAAAAGAAATGTCCCTTTTGGCAACTAGAACAACACACCACATGCTGCATATTCCACTGGGGGGGAGTAGGGTGTGTGCAAAAGAAATGTCCCTTTTGGCAACTAGAACAACACACCACATGCTGCATATTCCACTGGGGGGGAGTAGGGTGTGTGTAAAAGAAATGTCCCTTTTGGCAACTAGAACAACACACCACATGCTGCATATTCCACTGGGGGGGAGTAGGGTGTGTGTAAAAGAAATGTCCCTTTTGGCAACTAGAACAACACACCACATGCTGCATATTCCACTGGGGGGAGTAGGGTGTGTGCAAAAGAAATGTCCCTTTTGGCAACTAGAACAACACACCACATGCTGCATATTCCAGTGGGGGGGGGAGTAGGGTGTGTGTAAAAGAAATGTCCCTTTTGGCAACTAGAACAACACACCACATGCTGCATATTCCACTGGGTGGGGGGGGAGTAGGGTGTGTGTAAAAGAAATGTCTCTTTTGGGTGAGAGTAGGGTGTGTGCAAAAGAAATGTCCCTTTTGGCAACTAGAACAACACACCACATGCTGCATATTCCACTGGGGGGAGTAGGGTGTGTGTAAAAGAAATGTCCCTTTTAGCAACTAGAACAACACACCACATGCTGCATATTCCACTGGGGGGGGGAGTAGGGTGTGTGCAAAAGAAATGTCCCTTTTGGCAACTAGAACAACACACCACATGCTGCATATTCCACTGGGGGGGAGTAGGGTGTGTGTAAATGAAATATCCCTTTTGGCAACTAGAACAACACACCACATGCTGCATATTCCACTGGGTGGAGGGGGAGTAGGGTGTGTGTAAAAGAAATGTCCCTTTTGGTGGGGAGTAGGGTGTGTGTAAAAGAAATGTCCCTTTTGGCAACTAGAACAACACACCACGTGCTGCATATTCCACTGGGGGGGGGGGGAGTAGGGTGTGTGCAAAAGAAATGTCCCTTTTGGCAACTAGAACAACACACCACATGCTGCATATTCCACTGGGGGGAGTAGGGTGTGTGTAAAAGAAATGTCCCTTTTGGCAACTAGAACAACACACCACATGTTGCATATTCCACTGGGGGGGGTAGGGTGTGTGCAAAAGAAATGTCCCTTTTGGCAACTAGAACAACACACCACATGCTGCATATTCCACTGGGGGGGAGTAGGGTGTGTGTAAAAGAAATGTCCCTTTTGGCAACTAGAACAACACACCACATGCTGCATATTCCACTGGGGGGGAGTAGGGTGTGTGTAAAAGAAATGTCCCTTTGGCAACTAGAACAACACACCACATGCTGCATATTCCACTGGGAGGGAAGTAGGGTGTGTGCAAAAGAAATGTCCCTTTTGGCAACTAGAACAACACACCACATGCTGCATATTCCACTGGGGGGAGTAGGGTGTGTGTAAAAGAAATGTCCCTTTTGGCAACTAGAACAACACACCACATGCTGCATATTCCACTGGGTGGGGGGAGTAGGGTGTGTGCAAAAGAAATGTCCCTTTTGGCAACTAGAACAACACACCACATGCTGCATATTCCACTGGGGGGGGAGTAGGGTGTGTGTAAAAGAAATGTCCCTTTTGGCAACTAGAACAACACACCACATGCTGCATATTCCACTGGGTGGGGGGGAGTAGGGTGTGTGTAAAAGAAATGTTCCTTTTGGGGGGGAGTAGGGTGTGTGTAAAAGAAATGTCCCTTTTGGCAACTAGAACAACAGACCACATGCTGCATATTCCACTGGGGAGTAGGGTGTGTGCAAAGAAATGTCCCTTTGGCAACTAGAACAACACACCACATGCTGCATATTCCACTGGGGAGTAGGGTGTGTAAAAGAAATGTCCCTTTTGGCAACTAGAACAACACACCACATGCTGCATATTCCACTGGGGGGAGTAGGGTGTGTGCAAAAGAAATGTCCCTTTTGGCAACTAGAACAACACACCACATGCTGCATATTCCACTGGGGGGGAGTAGGGTGTGTGTAAAAGAAATGTCCCTTTTGGCAACTAGAACAACACACCACATGCTGCATATTCCACTGGGGGGAGTAGGGTGTGTGTAAAAGAAATGTCCCTTTTGGCAACTAGAACAACACACCACATGCTGCATATTCCACTGGGGGGGAGTAGGGTGTGTGCAAAAGAAATGTCCCTTTTGGCAACTAGAACAACACACCACATGCTGCATATTCCACTGGGTGGGGGGGGAGTAGGGTGTGTGTAAAAGAAATGTCCCTTTTGGGGGGGAGTAGGGTGTGTGTAAAAGAAATGTCCCTTTTGGCAACTAGAACAACACACCACATGCTGCATATTCCACTGGGGGGGGAGTAGGGTGTGTGTTAAAGAAATGTCCCTTTTGGCAACTAGAACAACACACCACATGCTGCATATTCCACTGGGGGGGAATAGGGTGTGTGCAAAAGAAATGTCCCTTTTGGCAACTAGAACAACACACCACATGCTGCATATTCCACTGGTTGGGGGGGGAGTAGGGTGTGTGTAAAAGAAATGTCCCTTTTGGCAACTAGAACAACACACCACATGCTGCATATTCCACTGGGTGGGGGGGGAGTAGGGTGTGTGTAAAAGAAATGTCCCTTTTGGCAACTAGAACAACACACCACATGCTGCATATTCCACTGTCTAAACACTGATGATGTCAGCACCCTATAAGTACAGCAGGAGAAAGCAAACCTCTCAGTAATACAAATAGCGCGCTCTGCTATTGCATCTCTCACAAGTGTCATAGCATAATTATATAGGAGTTTGAATCCTGCTCAGTGAATGTTGGGGGGGGGGGAAGTAGGGTGCGTGTAAGAGAAATGTCCCTTTTGGCAACTAGAACAACACACCACATGCTGCATATTCCACTGTCTAAACACTGATGATGTCAGCACCCTATAAGTAAAGCAGGAGAAAGCAAGCTTTTCAGTAATATAAATAGCGCGCTCTGCTACTGCATCTCTCAAGTGTCATAGCATAGTTAGATAGGAGTTTGAATCCTGCTCAGTGAATGTGGGGGGGGAGTAGGGTGTGTGTAAAAGAAATGTCCCTTTTGGCAACTAGAACAACACACCACATGCTGCATATTCCACTGGGTGGGTGGGTGGGTGGGTGGGGTGTGTGTAAAAGAAATGTCCCTTTTGGCAACTAGAACAACACACCACATGCTGCATATTCCACTGGGGGGGAATAGGGTGTGTGCAAAAGAAATGTCCCTTTTGGCAACTAGAACAACACACCACATGCTGCATATTCCACTGTCTAAACACTGATGATGTCAGCACCCTATAAGTAAAGCAGGAGAAAGCAAGCTTCTCAGTAATATAAATAGCGTGCTCTGCTACTGCATCTCTCACAAGTGTCATAGCATAGTTAGATAGGAGTTTGAATCCTGCTCAGTGAATGTGGGGGTGAGTAAAAAGAAATGTCCTTTGGCAACTAGAACAACACACCACATGCTGCATATTCCACTGGGGGATAGGGTGTGTGCAAAAGAAATGTCCCTTTTAGCAACTAGAACAACACACCACATGCTGCATATTCCACTGTCTAAACACTGATGATGTCAGCACCCTATAAGTAAAGCAGGAGAAAGCAAGCTTCTCAGTAATATAAATAGCGTGCTCTGCTACTGCATCTCTCACAAGTGTCATAGCATAGTTAGATAGGAGTTTGAATCCTGCTCAGTGAATGTGGGGGGGGAGTAGGGTGTGTGTAAAAGAAATGTCCCTTTTGGCAACTAGAACAACACACCACATGCTGCATATTCCACTGGGTGGGTGGGGGGGGGAGTAGGGTGTGTGTAAAAGAAATGTCCCTTTTGGCAACTAGAACAACACACCACATGCTGCATATTCCACTGGGGGGAGTAGGGTGTGTGCAAAAGAAATGTCCCTTTTGGCAACTAGAACAACACACCACATGCTGCATATTCCACTGTCTAAACACTGATGATGTCAGCACCCTATAAGTAAAGCAGGAGAAAGCAAGCTTCTCAGTAATATAAATAGCGTGCTCTGCTACTGCATCTCTCACAAGTGTCATAGCATAGTTAGATAGGAGTTTGAATCCTGCTCAGTGAATGTGGGGGGGGGAGTAGGGTGTGTGTAAAAGAAATGTCCCTTTTGGCAACTAGAACAACACACCACATGCTGCATATTCCACTGGGGTGGGGGAGTAGGGTGTGTGTAAAAGAAATGTCCCTTTTGGCAACTAGAACAACACACCACATGCTGCATATTCCACTGGGGGGGAATAGGGTGTGTGCAAAAGAAATGTCCCTTTTGGCAACTAGAACAACACACCACATGCTGCATATTCCACTGTCTAAACACTGATGATGTCAGCACCCTATAAGTAAAGCAGGAGAAAGCAAGCTTCTCAGTAATATAAATAGCGCGCTCTGCTACTGCATCTCTCACAAGTGTCATAGCATAGTTAGATAGGAGTTTGAATCCTGCTCAGTGAATGTGGGGGGGAGTAGGGTGTGTGTAAAAGAAATGTCCCTTTTGGCAACTAGAACAACACACCACATGCTGCATATTCCACTGGGTGGGGGGGAGTAGGGTGTGTGTAAAAGAAATGTCCCTTTTGGCAACTAGAACAACACACCACATGCTGCATATTCCACTGGGGGGGAATAGGGTGTGTGCAAAAGAAATGTCCCTTTTGGCAACTAGAACAACACACCACATGCTGCATATTCCACTGTCTAAACACTGATGATGTCAGCACCCTATAAGTAAAGCAGGAGAAAGCAAGCTTCTCAGTAATATAAATAGCGTGCTCTGCTACTGCATCTCTCACAAGTGTCATAGCATAGTTAGATAGGAGTTTGAATCCTGCTCAGTGAATGTGGGGAGTAGTGTGTGTAAAAGAAATGTCCCTTTTGGCAACTAGAACAACACACCACATGCTGCATATTCCACTGGGGGAAGGGTGTGTGCAAAGAAATGTCCCTTTTGGCAACTAGAACAACACACCACATGCTGCATATTCCACTGTCTAAACACTGATGATGTCAGCACCCTATAAGTAAAGCAGGAGAAAGCAAGCTTCTCAGTAATATAAATAGCGCGCTCTGCTACTGCATCTCTCACAAGTGTCATAGCATAGTTAGATAGGAGTTTGAATCCTGCTCAGTAAATGTGGGGGGGGAGTAGGGTGTGTGTAAAAGAAATGTCCCTTTTGGCAATTAGAACAACACACCACATGCTGCATATTCCACTGGGTGGGTGGGTGGGTGGGTGGGGGGGGGTAGGGTGTGTGTAAAAGAAATGTCCCTTTTGGCAACTAGAACAACACACCACATGCTGCATATTCCACTGTCTAAACACTGATGATGTCAGCACCCTATAAGTAAAGCAGGAGAAAGCAAGCTTCTCAGTAATATAAATAGCGTGCTCTGCTACTGCATCTCTCACAAGTGTCATAGCATAGTTAGATAGGAGTTTGAATCCTGCTCAGTGAATGTGGGGGGGGGAGTAGGGTGTGTAAAAGAAATGTCCCTTTGGCAACTAGAACAACACACCACATGCTGCATATTCCACTGGGGGGAATAGGGTGTGTGCAAAAGAAATGTCCCTTTTAGCAACTAGAACAACACACCACATGCTGCATATTCCACTGTCTAAACACTGATGATGTCAGCACCCTATAAGTAAAGCAGGAGAAAGCAAGCTTCTCAGTAATATAAATAGCGTGCTCTGCTACTGCATCTCTCACAAGTGTCATAGCATAGTTAGATAGGAGTTTGAATCCTGCTCAGTGAATGTGGGGGGGGGGGGAGTAGGGTGTGTGTAAAAGAAATGTCCCGTTTGGCAACTAGAACAACACACCACATGCTGCATATTCCACTGGGTGGGTGGGTGGGTGGGTGGGTGGTTGGGGGGGGAGTAGGGTGTGTGTAAAAGAAATGTCCCTTTTGGCAACTAGAACAACACACCACATGCTGCATATTCCACTGTCTAAACACTGATGATGTCAGCATCCTATAAGTAAAGCAGGAGAAAGCAAGCTTCTCAGTAATATAAATAGCGCGCTCTGCTACTGCATCTCTCACAAGTGTCATAGTATAGTTAGATAGGAGTTTGAATCCTGCTCAGTGAATGGGGGGTAGGGTGTGTAAAGAAATGTCCTTTGGCAACTAGAACAACACACCACATGCTGCATATTCCACTGGGGGGTAGGGTGTGTAAAAGAAATGTCCCTTTTGGCAACTAGAACAACACACCACATGCTGCATATTCCACTGTCTAAACACTGATGATGTCAGCCCCTATAAGTAAAGCAGGAGAAAGCAAGCTTCTCAGTAATATAAATAGCGTGCTCTGCTACTGTATCTCTCACAAGTGTCATAGCATAGTTAGATAGGAGTTTGAATCCTGCTCAGTGAATGTGGGGGAGTAGGGTGTGTAAAAGAAATGTCCCTTTTGGCAACTAGAACAACACACCACATGCTGCATATTCTACTGGGTGGTGGGGGTAGGGTGTGTAAAAGAAATGTCCCTTTGGCCAACAAGAACAACCCACCACATGCTGCATATTCCACTGGGGAATAGGGTGTGTGTAAGAGAAATGTCCTTTTTGGCAACTAGATCAACACACCTCATGCTGCATATTCCACTGTCTAAACACTGATGATGTCAGCACCCTATAAGTAAAGTAGGAGAAAGCAACCCTCCCAGTAATATAAATAGCGCTCTGCTACTGCATCTCTCACAAGTGTCATAGCATAGTTAGATAGGAGTTTGAATCCTGCTCAGTAAATGTGGGGGAGTAGGGTGTGTAAAAGAAATGTCCTTTTGGCAATTAGAACAACACACCACATGCTGCATATTCCACTGGGTGGGTGGGTGGGGGTGGGGGGAGTAGGGTGTGTAAAAGAAATGTCCCTTTGGCAACTAGTACAACACACCACATGCTGCATATTCCACTGGGGGAGGTGTCTAAACACTGATGATGTCAGTACCCTATAAGTAAAGCAGGAGAAAGCAAGCTTCTCAGTAATACACATAGCGCGCTCTGCTACTGCATCTCTCAAGTGTCATAGCATAGTTAGATAGGAGTTTGAATCCTGCTCAGTGAATGTGGGGTAGGGTGTGTGTAAAAGAAATGTCCCTTTTGGCAACTAGAACAACACACCACATGCTGCATATTCCACTGGGGGGGAATAGGGTGTGTGCAAAAGAAATGTCCCTTTTGGCAACTAGAACAACACACCACATGCTGCATATTCCACTGTCTAAACACTGATGATGTCAGCACCCTATAAGTAAAGCAGGAGAAAGCAAGCTTCTCAGTAATATAAATAGCGTGCTCTGCTACTGCATCTCTCACAAGTGTCATAGCATAGTTAGATAGGAGTTTGAATCCTGCTCAGTGAATGTGGGGGGGGAGTAGGGTGTGTGTAAAAGAAATGTCCCTTTTGGCAACTAGAACAACACACCACATGCTGCATATTCCACTGGGTGGGTGGGTGGGTGGGAGTAGGGTGTGTGTAAAAGAAATGTCCCTTTTGGCAACTAGAACAACACACCACATGCTGCATATTCCACTGTCTAAACACTGATGATGTCAGCATCCTATAAGTAAAGCAGGAGAAAGCAAGCTTCTCAGTAATATAAATAGCGCGCTCTGCTACTGCATCTCTCACAAGTGTCATAGTATAGTTAGATAGGAGTTTGAATCCTGCTCAGTGAATGTGGGGGGGAGTAGGGTGTGTGTAAAAGAAATGTCCCTTTTGGCAACTAGAACAACACACCACATGCTGCATATTCCACTGGGGGGGAATAGGGTGTGTGCAAAAGAAATGTCCCTTTTGGCAACTAGAACAACACACCACATGCTGCATATTCCACTGTCTAAACACTGATGATGTCAGAACCCTATAAGTAAAGCAGGAGAAAGCAAGCTTCTCAGTAATATAAATAGCGCTCTGCTACTGCATCTCTCACAAGTGTCATAGCATAGTTAGATAGGAGTTTGAATCCTGCTCAGTGAATGTGGGGGGGGGAGTAGGGTGTGTGTAAAAGAAATGTCCCTTTTGGCAACTAGAACAACACACCACATGCTGCATATTCCACTGGGTGGGGGGAGTAGGGTGTGTGCAAAAGAAATGTCCCTTTTGGCAACTAGAACAACACACCACATGCTGCATATTCCACTGTCTAAACACTGATGATGTCAGCACCCTATAAGTAAAGCAGGAGAAAGCAAGCTTCTCAGTAATATAAATAGCGCGCTCTGCTACTGCATCTCTCACAAGTGTCATAGCATAGTTAGATAGGAGTTTGAATCCTGCTCAGTGAATGTGGGGGGGGGGAGTAGGGTGTGTGTAAAAGAAATGTCCCTTTTGGCAACTAGAACAACACACCACATGCTGCATATTCCACTGGGTGGGTGGGTGGTTGGGGGGGGGAGTAGGGTGTGTGTAAAAGAAATGTCCCTTTTGGCAACTAGAACAACACACCACATGCTGCATATTCCACTGTCTAAACACTGATGATGTCAGCACCCTATAAGTAAAGCAGGAGAAAGCAAGCTTCTCAGTAATATAAATAGCACGCTCTGCTACTGCATCTCTCAAGTGTCATAGCATAGTTAGATAGGAGTTTGAATCCTGCTGAGTGAATGTGGGGGGGAGTAGGGTGTGTGTAAAAGAAATGTCCCTTTTGGCAACTAGAACAACACACCACATGCTGCATATTCCACTGTCTAAACACTGATGATGTCAGCACCCTATAAGTAAAGCAGGAGAAAGCAAGCTTCTCAGTAATATAAATAGCGCGCTCTGCTATTGCATCTCTCACAAGTGTCATAGCATAGTTACATAGGAGTTTGAATCCTGCTCAGTGAATGTGGGGGGGAGTAGGGTGTGTGTAAAAGAAATGTCCCTTTTGGCAACTAGAACAACACACCACATGCTGCATATTCCACTGGGGGGGAATAGGGTGTGTGCAAAAGAAATGTCCCTTTTGGCAACTAGAACAACACACCACATGCTGCATATTCCACTGTCTAAACACTGATGATGTCAGCACCCTATAAGTAAAGCAGGAGAAAGCAAGCTTCTCAGTAATATAAATAGCGCGCTCTGCTACTGCATCTCTCACAAGTGTCATAGCATAGTTAGATAGGAGTTTGAATCCTGCTCAGTGAATGTGGGGGGGGAGTAGGGTGTGTGTAAAAGAAATGTCCCTTTTGGCAACTAGAACAACACACCACATGCTGCATATTCCACTGGGTGGGTGGGTGGTTGGGGGGGGGAGTAGGGTGTGTGTAAAAGAAATGTCCCTTTTGGCAACTAGAACAACACACCACATGCTGCATATTCCACTGTCTAAACACTGATGATGTCAGCACCCTATAAGTAAAGCAGGAGAAAGCAAGCTTCTCAGTAATATAAATAGCGCGCTCTGCTACTGCATCTCTCACAAGTGTCATAGCATAGTTAGATAGGAGTTTGAATCCTGCTCAGTGAATGTGGGGGGGAGTAGGGTGTGTGTAAAAGAAATGTCCCTTTTGGCAACTAGAACAACACACCACATGCTGCATATTCCACTGTCTAAACACTGATGATGTCAGCACCCTATAAGTAAAGCAGGAGAAAGCAAGCTTCTCAGTAATATAAATAGCGCGCTCTGCTACTGCATCTCTCACAAGTGTCATAGCATAGTTAGATAGGAGTTTGAATCCTGCTCAGTGAATGTGGGGGGGAGTAGGGTGTGTGTAAAAGAAATGTCCCTTTTGGCAACTAGAACAACACACCACATGCTGCATATTCCACTGTCTAAACACTGATGATGTCAGCATCCTATAAGTAAAGCAGGAGAAAGCAAGCTTCTCAGTAATATAAATAGCGCTCTGCTACTGCATCTCTCACAAGTGTCATAGCATAGTTAGATAGGAGTTTGAATCCTGCTCAGTGAATGTGGGGGTGAGTAGGGTGTGTGTAAAAGAAATGTCCCTTTTGGCAACTAGAACAACACACCACATGCTGCATATTCCACTGGGTGGGTGGGTGGGGGGGGAGTAGGGTGTGTGTAAAAGAAATGTCCCTTTTGGCAACTAGAACAACACACCACATGCTGCATATTCCACTGTCTAAACACTGATGATGTCAGCACCCTAAGTACAGCAGGAGAAAGCAAACCTCTCAGTAATACAAATAGCGCACTCTGCTACTGCATCTCTCACAAGTGTCATAGCATAGTTATATAGGAGTTTGAATCCTGCTCAGTAAATGTTGGGGGGTAGGGTGAGCAAAATGTGTAAAGAAATGTCCCTTTGGCAACTAGAACAACACACCACATGCTGCATATTCCACTGGGTGGGTGGGTAGGGTGTGTGTAAAAGAAATGTCCCTTTTGGCAACTAGAACAACACACCACATGCTGCATATTCCACTGTCTAAACACTGATGATGTCAGCACCCTATAAGTAAAGCAGGAGAAAGCAAGCTTCTCAGTAATATAAATCTACTGCATCTCTCACATGTCATAGCATAGTGCATATTCCACTGGGGGAATAGGGTGTGTGCAAAAGAAATGTCCCTTTTGGCAACTAGAACAACACACCACATGCTGCATATTCCACTGTCTAAACACTGATGATGTCAGCACCCTATAAGTACAGCAGGAGAAAGCAAGCTTCTCAGTAATACAAATAGCGCGCTGTGCTACTGCATCTCTCACAAGTGTCATAGCATAGTTAGATAGGAGTTTGAATCCTGCTCAATGAATGTGGGGTGGGGAGTAGGGTGTGTGTAAAAGAAATGTCCCTTTTGGCAACTAGAACAACTCACCACATGCTGCATATTCCACTGGGGGGGAATAGGGTGTGTGCAAAAGAAATGTCCCTTTTGGCAACTAGAACAACACACCACATGCTGCATATTCCACTGTCTAAACACTGATGATGTCAGCACCCTATAAGTAAAGCAGGAGAAAGCAAGCTTCTCAGTAATATAAATAGCGCGCTCTGCTACTGCATCTCTCACAAGTGTCATAGCATAGTTAGATAGGAGTTTGAATCCTGCTCAGTGAATGTGGGGGGGGGGGAGGTGGGTGTGTGTAAAAGAAATGTCCCTTTTGGCAACTAGAACAACACACCACATGCTGCATATTCCACTGGGTGGGTGGGTGGGGGGGGGAGTAGGGTGTGTGTAAAAGAAATGTCCCTTTTGGCAACTAGAACAACACACCACATGCTGCATATTCCACTGTCTAAACACTGATGATGTCAGCACCCTAAGTACAGCAGGAGAAAGCAAACCTCTCAGTAATACAAATAGCGCGCTCTGCTACTGCATCTCTCACAAGTGTCATAGCATAGTTATATAGGAGTTTGAATCCTGCTCAGTAAATGTTGGGGGGGAAGTAGGGTGTGAGCAATTCTATGTGTAAAAGAAATGTCCCTTTTGGCAACTAGAACAACACACCACATGCTGCATGTTCCACTGGGGGGGGGGAGTAGGGTGTGTGTAAAAGAAATGTCCCTTTTGGCAACTAGAACAACACACCACATGCTGCATGTTCCACTGGGGGGGGGGAGTAGGGTGTGTGTAAAGTCCTTTTAAGAAATGTCCTTTTTAGCTAGAACAACACACCACATGCTGCATATTCCACTGGGGGGGAATAGGGTGTGTGCAAAAGAAATGTCCCTTTTGGCAACTAGAACAACACACCACATTCTGCATATTCCACTGTCTAAACACTGATGATGTCAGCACCCTATAAGTACAGCAGGAGAAAGCAAGCTTCTCAGTAATACAAATAGTGTGCTGTGCTACTGCATCTCTCACAAGTGTCATAGCATAGTTAGATAGGAGTTTGAATCCTGCTCAGTGAATGTGGGGTGGGGAGTAGGGTGTGTGTAAAAGAAATGTCCCTTTTGGCAACTAGAACAACATACCACATGCTGCATATTCCACTGTCTAAACACTGATGATGTCAGCACCCTATAAGTACAACAGGAGAAAGCAAACCTCTCAGTAATACAAATAGCGCGCTCTGCTACTGCATCTCTCAAGTGTCATAGCATAGTTATATAGGAGTTTGAATCCTGCTCAGTGTATGTTTGAATGTTGGGGGGGGAGTAGGGTGTGTGCAATTCTATGTGTAAGAGAAATGTCCCTTTTGGCAACTAGAACAACACACCACATGCTGCATATTTCACTGTCTAAACACTGATGATGTCAGCACCCTACAAGTACAGCAGGAGAAAGCAAACCTCTCAGTAATACAAATAGCGCGCTCTGCTACTGCATCTCTCACAAGTGTCATAGCATAGTTATATAGGAGTTTGAATCCTGCTCAGTGTATGTGTGAATGTTGGGGGGGAAGTAGGGTGTGTGCAACTCTATGTGTAAGAGAAATGTCCCTTTTGGCAACTAGAACAACACCCCACATGCTGCATATTCCACTGTCTATAAACACTGATGATGTCAGCACCCTATAAGTAAAGCAGGAGAAACAAGCTTCTCTGTAATACAAATAGCGCACTCTGCTACTGCATTTCTCACAAGTGTCAAAGCATAGTTAGATAGGAGTTTGAATCCTGCTCAGTGAATGTGGGGCGGGAGTAGGGTGTGTGTAAAAGAAATGTCCCTTTTGGCAACTAGAACACACCACATGCTGCATATTCCACTGGGGGTGGTGAGTAGGGTGTGTGTAAAAGAAATGTCCCTTTTGGCAACTAGAACAACACACCACATGCTGCATATTCCACTGTCTAAACACTGATGATGTCAGCACCCTATAAGTACAGCAGGAGAAAGCAAACCTCTCAGTAATACAAATAGCGCGCTCTGCTACTGCATCTCTCAAGTGTCATATAGTTATATGTGTAAAAAAATCTCTCTTTGCTAGAACAACAACACACACGCATATGCATATATTCCTATCTAAACACTGATATGATATAGGTGTGTTCTATAGGGTGTGTATCTTAAAAAAAAAATGTCCAATTTGCAACTTGGCACATACAACATGCTGCATACTCCACTATACCACTGCACTGATGATGAGTACCCTATAGTAAAGCAAAGCAAAGTTCTCAGTAATACACATACACTTCACGCTACTGCATCTCTCCTCTCATGTCATAACATGTTAGGTGTCAATCCTAAAATGTCCCTTTTGGCAACTAGAACAACACACCACATGCTGCATATTCCACTGTCTAAACACTGATGATGTCAGCACCCTATAAGTACAGCAGGAGAAAGCAAACCTCTCAGTAATACAAATAGCGTGCTCTGCTACTGCATCTCTCAAGTGTCATAGCATAGTTATATAGGAGTTTGAATCCTGCTCAGTGTATGTGTGAATGTTGGGCGGGGGGAAGTAGGGTGTGTGCAATTCTATGTGTAAGAAAATGTCCCTTTTGGCAACTAGAACAACACACCACATGCTGCATATTCCACTGTCTAAACACTGATGATGTCAGCACCCTATAAGTAAAGCAGGAGAAAGCAAGCTTCTCAGTAATACACACAGCGCGCTCTGCTACTGCATCTCTCGAAAGTGTCATAACATAGTTAGATAAGGGTTTGAATCCTGCTCAGTGTGTGTGTGCATGTGGGGGGGGGGTAGTGTGTGTGCAATTCTATGTGTAAGAAAAATGTCACTTTTGGCAACTAGTACAACACAACACATGCTGCATATTCCACTGTCTAAACACTGATGATGTCAGCACCCTATAGGGTGTGTGCAATTCTATGTGTAAGAAAAATGTCCCTTTTGGCAACTATAACAACACACCACATGCTGCATATTCCACTGTCTAAACACTGATGATGTCAGCAGCCTATAAGTACAGCAGGAGAAACCACACCTCTCAATAACGCCAATAGCACGCTCTGCTACTGTTTCTCACAAGTGTCATAATATAGTTAGGTAGGGGTTTGAATCCTGCAAGTGCTCACTGGGTGGGGAGTCGGTTGTGTGCATTTCTATGTGTAAAATAAATGTTCCTTTTGGCAACTAGTACAACTCACCATATGCTGCATATTCCAGTATCTAAACACTGATGATATCAGCACCCTATAAGTACAGTAGGAGAAAACAAGCCTCCCAGTATGCAAATAGCATGTTCTGCTACTGCATCTCTCACAAGTGTCATAACATAGTTAGATAAGAGTTTGAATCCTGCTCAGTATATGTGTGAATGTGGGGGGGGGGAGTAGGGTGTGTGCAATTCTATGTGTAAGAGAAATGTCCCTTTTTGCAACTAGAACAACACACCACATGCTGCATATTCCACTGTCTAAACACTGATGATGTCAGCACCCTATAAGTACAGCAGGAGAAAGCAAGCTTCTCAATAATACAAATAGTGCGCTCTGCTACTGCGTCTCTCCCAAGTGTCATAATATAGTTAGGTAGGGGATTGAATCCTGCAAGTGATCAGTGTGTGTGTGTGAATGTGGGTGGGGAGTAGGGTGTGTGCAATTCTATGTGTAAGAGAAATGTCCCTTTTTGCAACTAGAACAACACACCACATGCTGCATATTCCACTGTCTAAACACTGATGATGTCAGCACCCTATAAGTACAGCAGGAGTAAACAAGCCTCCCAGTAATACAAATAATGCACTCTGCTACTGCATCTCTCACAAGTGTCATAACATAGTTAGGTAGGGGTTTGAATCCTGCAAGTGTTCAGTGTATGTGTAAATGTGGGGGGGGGGGAGTAGGGTGCGTGCAATTCTATGTGTAAGAGAGATGTCCCTTTTGGCAACTAGTACAACACACTACATGCTGCATATTCCACTGTCTAAACACTGATGATGTCAGCACCCTATAAGTACAGCAGGAGAAAACCAATCTCCTAGTAATGCAAATAGCATGCTCTGCTACTGTGTCACTTACAAGTGTCCTAACACAGTTAGGTAAGGGTTTGTATCCTACAAACGTCATGTGTGTTTTTGACAGTTTGTCCATGTGTGTGGGGTGTTGTTCCCAATATTGCATGACATAGATTATATCAGTAATGTCAATGCACACATGATGTATGTGTGTGCCACATGCACATATGTACCTGTGACCTTCAATAGTTCCCATGTCTGAAGCCTGCCTCATGTGAATACATGGAATTTGCATTAGATAATTTTATGACTGTGATGTTCTGTGCAGGGGCTGCATGTGGTATGTGAATATACAGTGTGAGTTGTATATGGTGTCATCCTACCAGCGAGGGATACATGTCTGGTCTGGAGCATATAGTCCACATGTTGTTGATGAACAGGTTCAGCATGTTTTCACCTCTTGTGGGAGTGGTAACAAGTTGTTCCATAGCAATTCAGTGAATAAATGCTAGGAACCTTTCAGCTAGGGTCTTGGAGCTAGAGTAATGCTTACACTCTGTTTGGGTAGTTGCAGTCCACCCATATAATGGTGTTTGTAGAGACGGTCATATTCCCAGTGTTGTCAGGAAGGCCAAGTGGGTTTCCTGGGTATGGGAGGGTGGTGTGTGCCAGGCTATGAACCTGAAGGCAGTGTAACCCACTGTTAGTTGCACATGGATAGACTCTGATGCTTTGTGCTGTGCCACCAACCTGGAGGTGTGTGTTTCTGTGGTGCCTTTGGATACTTCCCCCCTGCTCTGGTTTGGTGCATGTTTAGGGGATGACAAGCATGGTATAAGGTTTGACCTGGCAGTCATGGGGTGTGCCTGGGAGCCTTGTACCAGGATTCTGTTACTGCACAGATATTGCTGTTCTCCATGCTAAGGACAGTTTCCAGTGCATGCATCTTGAGGTTTCTACTGCTGGCATTGAGTAGCATTACTATTAGTGTCCTATCCCGTGTGATACCGGTGTAGGTGGCTATGTAATATGAGCCTTGCATAAAAAGGCACTATGTGTGTAGCAAGAGCCTTTGCCAATATACAATGGCCCATGGGTGACAGGTGCAAGCTGTCCCTAGCAAAGCATCATGGCTTGTCTAGCATGTAATCCCACGCTGACAGGCATTGGATCCCCTTTGAATGTCACCAAAACATAAGCCATTTGTAGAAATTGATCATCCTGTCTACATATTGTGGCAGCATTCTTGGTAAGGGTAAGATGCTACTCAAGGTCAGGGTCATACCAGCCTGTGCCACGCTCAGAGAGCCCCTCTATGTCCCCTATCATGTAGTCCAGGGAGGTACATCACAGGTCATTCACACTGGCACGGACAATGACTGAGTCATATTTGTACATGCCTTGGATTGACCTGTATGCTTGTGTTATGTGGTGGATCATAGTGCCTGATGGGCATCTCACCGTGACCTTCTCTTTGTTCAGTCTGGTGAGCGGGACCTCAGTGTACCTGAAGATAGAGGTACCTATTACTACTGTAGCAGGTGTGTTGTTTAGCCGTACGGGCTGTGACTGTTCGGCACACAGGCTTTGTGAGCTATGTGTTGCACGTGCTCTGTTCTGGCTTAACGTTTGCTTGTGTGTCTGCTTTGCAGGTGTCTGCTGCTTAGGCAGGATGCTATTCTGAGACTCCAAGAATGTTCCTGTGTGTTTGGATTGCTGTCGTGGTAGGTCTATGTGAGACTGGTATTGTATTTACTGTAGTATCCCACTCCACCTGACAGGTTATGCCAGTACTGAGTTAAGAGAGCTTAGCCCCCAGTTTGGCTATGTGGTTGCATCTCTGACATGTGTTGTAAGTTTATGTGAAGGGGAGAGGGTTGTCTGTGTACACGAGGCAGCTGTAACATTGCCATATGACTCACAGATTCACCAACTAGACCAGAGAGGAGATTGACAAGTGACCTTTGCACATGCTACCATAGTATTTTGAATTCCATAATAATTAACAACACATAGGGGCAATGGGGAACAAGGTACTCAAGGTGAGTATGTGAGGGTGAAGTGCTTCTGATTTGTTAGTGCTGGCATATATAAATACTCAATGATGGGGTCGACAGCTGTGTACTGTCAATTGGCTGACCAACAGACCCTGGCACACCTCCCTGTGCCATTACACAGGTATCATCATTATCACTATCCACGGCAGCTGACTCAGGTTCCCTGCTGCACAACACCAGAGCAGCACCAGAACCTGTAGGAGTAAGACAGGAAACATAGTTTACAATGTGTACACAATGTCACCACTGATACACACAGGCACACATGCGCACATGCACACATGCGCACATGCACACATGCACACATGCACACATGCACACAGGTGCACATGCACACAGGTGCACATGCACACATGCACACATGCACACAGGTGCACATGCACACATGCACACAGGTCCACATGCATACATGCACACATACACACAGGTGCACATGCACACATGCACACTCCTCAGTATATGAGATATCAACACACAGACACAAACACACCTGAAATTAAACACATAGCACTACTGCTTCAGCCTATTATTACTATTAGTATCAAGAATATTGAAGGTATTGTTATTACTCACTCACCAGCATGGATAGGCTGCCTTGCTGTTACACCAGAGGGACCTGTGGAAATGAGACATTTATTGTCAGTGGGCACAACTGTGCCATTGATATTGTGAGTATGATACAGTTCAGTAGTACAACAGTTGGCTTCCTCAGGTCTACTGCTGATATTGAGAATATCACTCTTGCACAATAATTACCAAGATAACAGCTAGAAACCGAGGACACACCTCACACATGCATAAACTACCAGTGTACAGAACAGTCAACTATACATATGGTATGTTACCGGCACGCTCAGAGTCCTGCTGCTGGGTGGCTCCAGCCTCCATCATTATGCATGTATGCTGCTGCTGTTGTTGCTGTTGGGCTGGAGCCACAACACTTAGGAGTAGTCCCTCCAGTCTGGTGAGGGGGGATGTATAGCCGCCCCACCACCTGTGGCAAGCTGTTGCCTGTGGATATCCAATGCATGCTGATGGACATTTCTAATTAAATCCCTGCAGTGATGGCGTACCTGCTCATATGTCTGGTTATGCGTGCCTATGTCATTTACCCGACGGACCAAGTCTTGCCACAGTGCAGCCCTCTCCTGCTGGTTCTGGCTGGTGTGGGAAAAGAGTATTGCGAAATCCCGCACCAGGCTCTGGTGTAGCTCCTCATCCTCCACAGCGGAGTAGGTAGTGTTTCGCTGATGAACCATAGCCCTGAAAAGGAAAAGACAAATATGTCAGCAATATATGTCAGCAAAATATGGCGCACATAATACACATATTACTCGACTGTAGTGATATAACTTAATTCACATATATAGCATCTGTCTGTCTATTGGGGGATACACATGTAAATGACCAGATATCAGTGCTCAACTGACAACTGTGCAACAGTACCTGGCACACTCCATACGACAGACTAGTATACTCCAGCAGTCAGCACACTAGTTCAGGTCCAATGCATAATCTCACACTGGGGGTTTGTATCATGGTACTGTATGGGGAACATTATCAACCCATGCACTGCATGCAATGCACGTTACATATTTCACTGGTAATGCACACTACTCTTACTTGCCATAACCCTACCTACACCACAGTCACATACAGGGTAACACAGCACAACATATGGCAATGTAGTATGTTTGGATCACAATACCTCACACATCTGTCTCTGGCCTCACACCAAGGACACACACTACCATGACAGACAGTCATGGTGAGCAATCACACCATTACATAACATGCACCCAGTCACTGGCACACTCATTCCACCTCACATAGTTGGTTTGCAATGGGTTCGTGGGTGTGCATTGTTTCTTAGGTAGGTAGTATGCTATTGGCCCTGGGCCTACAGCAGCATACTGTTATGCTACCCTGCCCCTTGTGACACATGTAATGTGATGTGATCATGCCTGCTCCTGTCAAACAGTTACACAGGGTGACTCATATGGCATATTACCTATCTGCATAACATTCAGCAGGGGTATGTCTGACATCTACTCATGGGGAGCCTTGCTTCTTACTGCTGTGTGGTTTACTCCAGGGTATGTGTTATCTGTGGGTAGGAACCTGTACCTCCACCATGTGCTCTTTACTGAGGTGACAAGGACGACAGACATAGGTCATTTGGGTTGTGGATGTTGTGAGGTGTTACCGTGGTTGTTGGACAACTGTCATGGGTGTGACTTAACTATGTATATCCAGCAGTGGTAACCTCTATGTAGGTAGTATGGGTGCGCTCTGTGGTCTTGTCAGTCACTCTGCATAGGTAATGTGTTTGAGTGCATTGTCACAGTTTCTTATGTATGACTGTGTCCTTCTCCATATCTGTAGCTGTCATGGGAGGTACATACCATGTAGGACATTGTGGGGTGTAGAGGGGTACAGTGACCTACATGTCCATAGCTGACACACCATGTCTGCTGACAAATACCATGTACAGGTATTACAGGACTAGTGTGCCACTGTGAATATCAATGGGGTTGCCCCTGTTCCCCCCTGACACATGCAGTGGTGGGCATCAAGCACATATGTGGTGGTTACTGGTGTAAGTGTTTTGGAATGGGGTATGGTACTCCAGTATCCACACTGGTGTTCACTCCATGCCTTTGTCACCAGGCACCTGTTGCATTACATCTGCACACATGTGCCTCACTCAGTATATACATATTTATGTATATATATATATATATATATATATATATATATATGGAGAGAGAGGGGGAGAGAGAGAGAGACAGAGGGAGAGAGAGGGGGGTGGGACAGAGAGAGAGAGAGATAGTCATATACAGACATATCTGTAGACAGTCAGATCTGTCTGTATATGTATATGTATCTACATATATCTATATATGTATGTGTGTATTACATATATATGTATGTACATATTCTATCTATCTATATATGTCTATGTATTTCTACATCCCTCTCTATGTATGTATACATATATGCATATTATATATATATATATATATATATATATATATATATATATATACATATCTCGATATACATATGATAGATATATATATAAACCGTTTTATTTACACATATGTATACACACACTAACGTACTGATGAACATCCATTACTGTACAACCTACATTGTACATTGCACTACAACCTACATTGATATGTGCACATAGTTACCTTCACATACATATGTATGTACAGCCTTCAGTGACAGTTGCAGTATGTCCCCTGCCCTATGCACATCTTCATATACATAGATACAGACCAATAACACATATGGAGGGTTCACAGTATGTAGATTATTATATTTTTACTTTACATCACCTGTGTTTGTTACAGCTGTTTGCGTTGGCTTTCTGATAGTTGGCCTGCTGCTGCTTCTCTTGCCAGCTTCAGTATGCCTTGGCAGTGTCAGGTTGTGATGACAACTTGTTTGTTTTGTTGTTATATATTTTCTTTCTTTCTTTCTTTCTTTTCTTTCTTTTCTCTCTCTCTCTCTCTCTCTGTCTCTACCTCCAGAGGGTGCAATGAAAGTATTGCATGTGTGGACTGGGAGTACAGGATGCTTTTGTAGGTATCTACACATGTCCATGTGATGGCCTCTGCACCAATTGTTAGCCAGCATTTACTAATTGCATGCAGCCTGTTGTGTAGCGATTGCAGTTCTCACTGTGATTTCAGGACAGTGCTATAAAAAGGTTTGTTAGGTAGGCGTAGCCCTTTCAGATTATCAGGGTGGGGACCATGCTGGTATGCTGTGGACACTGTTCTGTGAGTGTAACGGTTGGTATGTCTCTCATATTTCAGGCTGTGTTGTACACACTGCAATGCATGTTGTACTGTAACCTGAGTATTCCTTCCTCCAGTTTCTTCTTCTCAGTGTGTAGGAAAGTACTCTGGACTGGCTTCTTATTAATAGCCACCCTGAATCTTATACTCCAGGAACCCTTCCAGACGATATCAGTGACCATGTACTTACCTACATTATTAGACAAAAAGCCCATATTGCAACTACTCATAATCTCAAAACCTCCCGCTTAAAAAAATTCTTTAATCCAGACAGCTTCTTAACCAAATTGCAAGCATGTGACTGGTCACCACTAACCTATCTAGAACTAGACGAAGCTGTCACCTATTTTAATACAAACTTTCTTCAAATCCTAGACTCCCATGCACCTTATCGCTCCACTAGAATAAAAACCAAATCTGCCCCTTGGCTCACAAAACAAACTAGGCAAAAGATACTCCTCAGAAATAAAATCTGGGCCAAATGGAGATCTACCAAATGTACAACAACCCACCTCCAATTTAAACAACTAAGAAATACCACCAAAAAGGATATTCTTAGAGACAAAAAAGATTTCTTCCTACACCTTCAACAAACCAATCAACAAACTCTACAAAAATTCTGGTCTGGGATAAACAAATTTCTTCAGCCAGGTCACACTACTACTCCTGACCCAACCAGTTTCAACAATAGCAACTCCAACCTAATCCCCGATGCCTTTAATAACTATTTCACAGATGCCATTCAAACCCTAGCCAATTCTTTACCACCCCCCACTGCTACCCAACCTAATAACTGCAATACTTCTATACCCACCTTTCAAATACAACCTGTATCTACTTCTCTCATTTGTAAGCTTCTTTAAAAATTGAAACCTTGCACCCCTTCTGCTGACCATCTCCCATCTGAATACCTACAAATTGCCGCAAAAGCCATAGGCTATCCCATCTCAATCCTTATTAACAGAACTATCTCTGAGAGCAAAATCCCTGCTTTATGGAAAATATCCCATATCATCCCTCTACATAAAGGAGGACCATCTACTGAGCTCTCTAACTTTCGCCCTATTGCTCTACTCTCCCCATTAGCTAAGATAATGGAAAAATGTATTCACAAACAACTGCTTAACCACTTACTACAAAATAACCTACTGGCAAGTTGCCAACATGGCTTCAGGCCATTCCATAGCACATCTACTGCCCTTTTATCCTTTACCGACTCTATATATAAAAATTGTAACAATAACTCTTTTTCCTCTGCTCTATTCATTGACCTGTCAAAAGCCTTTGACATGGTTAACCATAACCTACTATTAAACAAATTAAAGGCTCACTCTCTCGATCCTCAAGCCATACAATGGTTTAGGTCTTATCTGGAAAATAGACAGTAAGCAGTACTTTGGCATAACAATCTGTCTTCACTACTTCCAGTAAATATTGGAGTTCCCCAGGGCTCTATCTTAGGTCCCCTATTCTTCTCCTTATTTATTAATAACTTACACATGAACTTACCTCAAGCCACCTGCATTCAATATGCTGATGACTCCACTTTAATCTGCACAGCCAAGAATATATCCTCTCTCCACTCCCTCACCCAAACTGTTTTTCAGAATGTTGAAAACTGGTTTATGCAACACTGCCTCCTCCTAAATCCCAAAAAAACAAAACTACTGCTTTTTACTCCTACTCATAAATCACCCATTCCTTTCTTCTCTTTAACCTCTAACAATGGTACCAACATCAACCCAGAGACTACAACCCACCTACTAGGTGTAACTATTGATAATCATCTCAACTACGATGAACACATAAACTCCACTATAAAGTCTGTTAACAGAAAACTTGGCACCCTCTATAGAATAAAACCATTCCTTACCCCTTCTGCAAGGAAAGCAATTGCCCAAACCCACCTTATTTCTACCCTCTTCTATGCCTCTGTCATATATACTAACCTATCCAAAAACAACCTCTCCAAACTCTCCACCTGTTATAACAGTATAGCTAGATTCATCACATGTTCCCCCTTTAAAACTCACCACTGCCTTAACCTCAAACAACTTGGATGGCTAGAACTGAAAAAACAGATACTCTTTCAACAATTACTTATTATGCACAAGACCCTGTACCACCCTAACAACAACCCTATCCTCACTAATCTAATTACACCATATACTAATCTAGCTACACTACGCTCTGCTAACAAGCTTCTAGTTTCCTCAAATAAAGCTAACAACAAAGCCGGGGATTCACTTTTCTCAAACACTGCAGGAAAATTCTGGAATCAGCTTCCTGCTGAATTATCTACCCTTGCTTCTACTTCTCTTTTTAAAAAACATCTTAAAGAACATCTGAAAGCTCATTGGCTTTGTCCATGTACTAACCCAGACTGACATCTTTTTCCCTTCTATTCTTAACCCTATCCCTTCTCCTTAAACCTTTACTTCCAAATCGAATTACTACTCTTCCTCTGAAATAAGACAATGACATATATATTCTTTCCCATAACTAAGACTTGCTCATACCTTCTAGTGTGATTTGTAGAATTGTTTTTAGTTTAGTTTTTTATAGAATTGTTTAGTTAATTTCTACTAATACTGTTTAGTATACAAATGTATTATTATAACTGTTCACTAGACCATTGCTACCTCTGTATTTATTCTTAATGGTTCTATGTATTGTTAACTGTCTCAATATTCATGTTTGGAGCTTTTCTCCCCGGGCCTCTACTGAAAATGGACATATATCCAGCTAGACTAGCCTGGTCAACAAATGTAAAATAAAATAAATAAAATAAAATAAATGTAAACTGACACCTAAGACTAGTAATACTGTTTATATGGGTGTGTGTGCTTTCCTGTGGGACTTGTGGTGTAACTGGTATATAGCAGTGGCTCTTGCAATTTGTTGCTATGGCTTCAATATTTGCCCTTTACATTCACTCCTTGTATGCCTGCTAGGTGTCTTTACTGTAATGTGTTGCTATGGCTTTCCTATTTTCCATTTACATTCACAGCTTGTAATGCTTGCTATATCTGTTTGAGCAGCAATTCACTTTGTGTTTGTTGTGGTAGGGTGGTACTGCATGCAGTGTGGTCTGGCCATGGTGTGGGCCTTGACACTTAGAAGGGTATTTGATTATGCTGCTGAGCAGGCCTCAGATACTCTTAGGTGCATCTTTTATCAGCCTCATGGAATGGTACATATTAGTGGGATACACCCATGACATTTTCTGATATTCTGCAGTTGTGACTGTGAGTTATCTTGAGCATATGTATTACTACACCATTTGTGACGTGCAAGTGGTGCGTACTTTCAGTAATTCATAGTTACCATAGCATGTGTTGCAACACCTTTCTGCCTACTGTTAGTACATTTCACATGGAGTCAGTGAGGCACAGTTAACATTTGTTTTCAAATCAGGGACATCCCTGTAACTCAGTCACAGTTGCTATGTCTGGGCTGTTAACTATTAAACTATGGCAGTGTTTATCCTGCTCTGAGTATGTGTGTGGCTTGCAAGGTGCTACTGTGACATTATTACCTGCTAGCTACCAACTAGCATGGCTGTTTCTCTTCACACAGTAATATTTTACAAATCCACTAGATTTGACAGTAAATATACATGCCATGCTTTGTGTACTAGACTTCCTATATTCCCTTTACAGTCATTCCTACTATTTCATGATATATTTATTTCAGCACAATGTTCTTGTATAGCAGTCATGGCTTAGTGGTAAGTCATGCAGACTACTTTTTCCAAGGTCCTGGGTTTGGGACTGATAGTGGGATTTTATTTTGCTTCTGAGCAGACTACAGGCCTTGTCATTCAGAGTGACTAAGGCACTTTTAAGCAGTTGTAAGCGGGTTAGCGCTGGTTTGCACGGAGCTCACGCATGCGCACTGTTGCTTAGGTTCGCGCACATATGCTTAGCTAAGTGCACACAAGTGCACACCCGCTTACAACTGCTTAAAAGTGCTTACTGTCGCTCACACCCGCGCTAATTTCTTTGAAAGAAAAGAAAATGGGGAGATAGGAAAGTGATGAAAAAGGGGGCACAAAGAGGGTAGGACAGTAGGAAAACAAGGTCGGGATTTGCAAGAAGGATGTAGGATAGGCCCATAGCTGCCCATTTCTTTATCAGCAACAGCTGTGCATATGTGTGTAATTTGGTGTGATATTTGAAACCTTCAACCCCCGAGGGAGGGGTGAGGACAACAATATTTGTTGTACAGCCAATTGTAATTGCCAGTTTACATGTCCAGCAGACATGTCTGCGTAATGGGCAGCTATGTATGGGGCGTAATTTTTTTGTGGGAACAGAGTGCCATTTTATTTATTTATTTATTTTTTCAGGTGAGAGTGGAATGTCAGGTACAGGAAGTAGGTATAGTTGGGGAGGTAGGTAGGGGAGGTTAACAGACAAGACAAACAAGACACATACAGGGGTGGTGTATGACACGTGGGGGGGAAACACAATTGACGGGGATGGATGTTTGGATATCTCGAGCCCATGAGCCCACAGATGGCAACAGTGGAACTGAGATCCCCACCCATGGGCAGTTGCCATTGTGCCTTTACTGCCCAGGACAGGGCTGTGCTGGGGGATGTGTTGGATGGGCAGCAGGCACACCCGTGAGTTGTGCCACCCGTGCCTCACAGAATGCCTGATCTCCCTACACACCACAGTCCGGACACTATGGAGGGTGAGTGGATGGTCTCCTCCGGCCACACTTGCAGAGGGGGGACAAGCCCCATCCCCTGCAGTGCTTCCACCCAAAGGTGGCACAGGGCCACTGGACGAGGGTCTGGCCTGGGCACTAGTGCCAGGTGCACTCGCCAGCTGAGGTGGGAGAGGTGGGTCCGCTGGAGCCCGCCTTCCCTGTCGCCCTATGTTTTGCATTATTTTATGACAGTTTGGGTTAGTAACAAACAATACCATTCACAATTTATTGTAACAGCATGCATTAGTATTCCCATTAACCAAACACCCATAAATTGAAGACATTGAACAGCAAGCATAACGCATGCTTAATTTGAACAACAGTACACAATCCAACAGCATGCAAGGTTGATTGACGGCAACAGGCCATCAGGTTTGGATGTATGAACAGGGCACATGCATCAACGTACATGCAAATATGTATAAACCATCAGGACAAATGTCCAGGGGAATTAATTGTGAATACACATACCCATTTCATGTGGAATGGATTATTTGTGGTTATAGGGTAGGGTGAAGAATTTCATTAACAACTTCAAATACCTATACATATGATGTACATTTCTACTAGCTGCAGATATATACACCCTACAGGTCTGACTACAGTTTCCTATGTGTAAACGTAGGCATGTTGGTGATGGGAATGTTACTGCTACATTAATATACCTTGCATTTTTATTCATACACATTCATATCTGGCTCTGTTCAGCTACAGCATCCTGCTACATTTGATTTATATGGCTCTAGACAACTGTGGATGTTTGGTATTTCATACAACCATACTATCTGCATATTGCAAAGGTACAGCAAAATATCCAAATTGTGGGACAGACATTCCAGCTTCAGTACTTTATTGCACACATTTCACTCTTTGGTTGTGCCTGTCACATTCATTTCATTCTGTACTGACTGCAGTATACTTTATTCAGGAGTTATTACAACTTTATTGGTGGATTCATACCTCTTTCTCACACTCTCCCTTGTTTTATTTTTACAATTCAGGATGGTACTTAATTCTAGGCTTTACTGACATGTTTTACTTGGTTACAACAATCCTTTCCAACAGTCTCACTTGTGTCATGTTTCAGATTTTAAACTGGGATATATTTCACACATGTGTTATACTCAGCTTGTGTATCTGTAATTTACAGCCTGCTGCAGGTTATGTACTATTACATTACAGGTGGAACATCTTTATTTCAGACTTGTTTCATTTTTATTTTTGGATTACAGGCTGCATCACACTTATGTAATCACACAGTACTAGCAGAATCTCTCTTACACTGTTACTTGAACTTTTTATTAATAAGTGACTACACTGCACTCTTTTGCAAGCTGTCATACTTACATTTTTTAACAGTTACAGGGAGAGAATTACTAACCTGCCTGGTGGTGCAACCACACAAGCCTATCAGCATAGGCTCGAAGATTCATGGAACGGACACCTGCAGCTGTAATATAAATGAAGCAATATTGGAATGCACATCTCCATAATATCAGCTAGGTTAATTTCTTACATAAATAATTACATGTAACTTACTCAGTAGTGGGGAGTTAGGCATTTGCCGGGCCTCCTGGATCCAACAGCTCAGTTGGTCCTGCTTCCGTCTCTTCAGGTCCACATGATGGTGACGGACTTGTTCACCAGTCCTTGGTATTCCTGTGGCACTGGTGAGATCATGTGCCAACCGGTCCCATGCCTCAGCCTTGTATGCTCCCCACAGGACCTGGCCCTGCATGAGTTGGGCCTCATTATCATGGACGAGGAGCCAAACCATATATTTGGACTCCTCAATGCCACACCTCTGTGCTCGGAAGCAACTACCCTCTCCTACACCTGCTATCCTGACTGCAAATCGATTCCACAATCAGTTATGCTGTGTATTCCCACCTATGGGGCTTATATATGCCGTTTTTCCTGCACCTATCTGTGATTGGCCATTTTGGAAATGTATCAGCTTCACAAAACCTTTGTCATGCTTCTCTTTCCATTCAATCCTATATATATGCTAATACTGCATTTCTAAGGGCAACTGTCATGGCTTAGTGGTTCAGTACTTTGACTATGGTGCATGGTATCCTGAGTTCGAGCCTAGCCGTTGTTTTTTTTTATTTTATGACTGTCTACACAAGCTAGGAGGTGTGTCTGTGTAAAGGCAATTTTGATACAGCTTGCTCAACGTTGCCCGCCGGTTATCTTGTTGGCGTGGTGCGCAGCTCCGCGCAAATGGGTTACGCTGGTTTACATGTCATTTGGCTGTCAGCACGCATATTACGCTCAGCTCAGCTACGGGCACACAGTTTCAGCGTGTTACAACACTGCTTAACCCCGGTCACTCATTTTACACCTGTTAAACCACTGCTCACCTACGGGCAGATATACTCAGCTTGTTAGAGTGTAGCTCAGCTATAGGCACTTCTGACATTTTTTTTTTATTATCTCACATTTCTTCAGAATACATGGCCCATTTTATTACATTTTACATAATATAATTTTATATATGTACATATATGTCAGAGAATTGTTTCGTGCTTATTTCACTAGAAATGAAAATTGATGTTGCGGGGGCTCGAACCGTGACTGCCTCCTCTTCAGCCAACGTCTCTACCACTACGCTATTGCTTTCTGGCTTACTTTGCATATTTAGATCTTATATGCTTTTCCACTGACTGCTAACAGTGGCTAAGCGACGGGCACGCCCGTCCGCGCAAACGAGCGCAATTACAGGCAAACATCTTTAAAACTTATAAAAAAAAATATAACATGTTCATTTTTACATTTTATGTTTATAGTCTGTGGGGGCATGTGTTGTGTTGTGTTTGTTGACATTTAAGCGGACTCTCTCGTGGGGGTTTACTTTTGGGACTGTTCCTCTTCTGGGGGCGTGTCCATTTGCAGGACTCGCCCTGCAGACACGCCCCCTACTTTCTTACACGGACCGTGTTAGCCTTGGGTGTGAGTCAGCATGCCCTCATGAATATGCATGGCATGCTGACGTCACACCGTTTAACTGCAGCCTCCGTGTAAGACTTGTAACTCTTACACGGAGGCTTCATGAATCCTGCCCACTTTCTCTGCACTCCCCTTGTCTACTCTAATGTATTCTGCTCCCATCCTTAACAACATCCAAGTAACCTTGCTAAACATACTTGAGAAATGTTACTACAAACAAAACAGCATGACTCAAAGTCCTGCCTATGTACTCAGTTGCTAAATCTGTACATGTGATTTTTCTGGATAATCTCTAAACCCCTACTGTCACCACTCTTCAATGAAACTGTCTGTAATAAAGGTACTTCTTCACAATCCCTAACTATATGACAATCAACTACCCCCCCCCCCCGTCCACTACTCTCTCTCTATCCCTTTTACCTGGACTTCCTTAATACTCCTTCAAAATGTGTAACCTTCTTCAACCTATGATTACTTCACTGTCTCCTACTTAATACAAGCCTGATATTAGATAATATTTAACTGTCACATTTCTTGAACTGTCATATCATTACACTTATATACAAGCTTATTTATTCTATATATCTACATTTACTATTCTATGCAATTACATTTATTACTTTTTTAATTAACTATCATATCGTTAATTTATGCATATATGCACATTTATTATGTAAATCTTGTACAACTGCCTTCTACTCATTCTGTAAAATGGAACGTTTCCCCAGGGCCTTCAACAAAAATGGGACATGCACCCAGTCATACTTGACTAGTAAACAAAAGCAGCAAATAAATAAATTAATAATTTCTAAAGAAAAGTAGAGGTGGGCTTCAGGTCTGTAAGATAAAGGGCGAATGTGTGCTGAGTAAATGTAGCATAAGCAATCAGAAAGCCACCTAAAAAGGGTGACTTTAGACATTCTTGAACCAAGCTTATTGGCCACAAAAGAAAAGTTGTGAATCCTTCCCAAGGGATCTAGTTCTGTGCAGGTAGAATCTTAATTGTCTGTGCACATCCAAGCTATCAAAAAAGTGTATTCATCTCTGTTGGAATGGTTTGGAAAAATGCTGATGAATGGATAGGCTGGCTTATATTTGCATCAGAAGCAAATATAATGAGAGGTTAGCATATAGAGGCACCCTGTCATTGTAACCTTAGTAAGGAGAAAAAGAAGATAAAGCCAGTAACTCCAAAACTCTTCTTGCAGAAGAAATACCCATTTAAAACAAAGTTTTCCGAAAAAGAAACTTTAATGTGGCTGAATATGCTGGTGCAAAGGATGACAATTAAAACTTCTAGCACAAAGTTGAGATCACGTAAAGAAATGGTTCTCTGATTGGAGTCCAAAGAAGGAAAACTCCTTTGAGAAAGGGCTTGCAGAGCTTTTGAGGAGCTAAAAAGTGGGCTTTGTAAACAGAGCGAAAATTTGAGATCATCGGTAAATGGATCTTAACAGTACAAAAATTCAAATTTGAATTAAATATACTTGGCTGGTACCACAAACTGTTTGGAAGAGAAGCAGTGAGACACTCAATATTTTGCGCTATTTCCCAAACTGCTTCTATGATGCCTGGACAATATCCCACCGGACTGCCACTAATAAATGTGATATCCCTTACTATCCTGGGTCAGTAACTAAGGAGCTTCAATCCCCACTACTGACTCCAATGTGAGACTGTCACTTAAACGGGAGTAATATTTCACAATTTTCCTCTGAGAGCACAACCGGAACGTGCTCTATAATCTGGGACTGGACGGTATACTTCTGACCACCCCTAATGTAACTCCTTATTGCAAACTTCAGATCAATTTGTCCCAGTTTAAGACCTCTTGATACACTCACACTTAAATAAATTAAATCTCATGCATCCCAACAGTTCTGGGAAATCCTGACACAAATTTCCAGCTCTGTCCCTTCCCCAAAATAATACAGTAATGCTGCCGCCAATCAAAGTGTCTTCATGCCCTTTTAAAGAGGTGTCCAATTATGAAAATTAAATATTAAAACAAATAGTAGCAAATGAATTAAGCAGCCAGTTTTTTGAAGTGGCCCTGGTAATTATCAAAGCAAGTATAAGCACTCTCAGATCAATTAAAAAAAAAACATTGATTGTCCAGCCACAATGTAAGTTAATAAAAATACTTACCCCCGGATTCTCAAAAGCTTGCATGGAGTGTTAGAGTAGTGTATGATGTCACACAGGCAAGATGTCTGCCGTGTGATCCAGGAACAGCCTGTAGGGGCGTGCATGAGAACTGCTCAAGCTAGTCTTGCACGGACAGCATCATGGCATGCAAATTACCTCATTTGCTGGTGAAATCCATGCAAATGAGGTAAATGTGAGATCCAGCAAACACTCACCTGTCCATGAAAGATTAGTGTTAGCCGCTGAAATGTACTCTGTTGGTAACAGAGTACATTTCTGCAAATAGCTAAATGGAGCTATGACAGCTCCAAATAAAGGATGCATACAGTTGAGGAAGCATGCCAATGGCCAAATATAAGGCCATTTGCAGTGCAAAATGTTTAAAAACATAAAAATTTAACTTTTTCCCCCGATCTCCGATGTTTAAGCATAGCGCAGCACAGCACAAACATGCGGCACTTAAAAAAACAAGAAAATCATTTTAAAAAAGCCAAAAATAGGCATTTTCACTAAAAAGCTTATTCTGCCATGCAGGTGAATGGCAGGCTGAAGACAAAATGGCTACTGACTAGTGGTTGCTAAGGGGGGGAAGCTCAGTGTGAGAGATGTAACCATGCATTACTAGGCAATCCTATGCAAATGAGGATAAGGATAGTGAATCCCAATTTTCCCCAATATGTGAGGCATGTCCCAAGAGTGTAAGATTTGGAGTAGGTGAGTATAAGACTATAATATAGGTGACATCATGAGGGGGTGTGTCAGACAGGTTGTAAGCTAATTGGAGCACAGTGGCTTGTGTTTGCCCTGCGTTGCTCAGGATTGCAGAGACATGTCTACAGTTATCCTATTTGAAAACCTCAAACTCAAGGTGCACACTGTTATAAGATAGGAAACTCCTTGCAAACATGCACACAGCATGTGCGTGCATTGGTGCGCATTTGCGCTCATTTGCACAGTGCTTCCCCCTGGGCAGAAACAGAAAGGCAAAAGGAAGGAAAAGAAGTAGCAGGAAGTTAACCAAGGAGAACTAGCAGAGCTGCCAGAAGAAATCAATCAGCATTAGCCAATTACACAGGCAGTACACTAGCCCAGCCCAGCCCAGCATTTTAAATTTGGCAAACACCATTCCCCCCAGTTTTTTTCTCAAGAATTCTGCAACACTGCAGTATACAAAGAGGGAAAGCTTAAAAAGCTTAAGTCAGACAAAATGTTAGGGGCTGCACTTGCTATCATAAACCAACATGTGTAAGGTGGTGATGTTGTGAATGCTGCTGAGCAACCCACAGTGAGGAGATGGAGAAGAGTGTACAGACCCAGGGTAACCTACCACGGGCTACATGAGCTGGAGATAGTGGAGCGCTATAGGGTGGACAGGGACCTCCTACAGCATATTGTTGAGCTGTGCCGGCCACACCTCACACACCGAACCAACAGAGGGGAACCCATCCCAGTGGATACCAAGGTATGTGTTGGCCTAAGAATACTAGCTACAGGTACCTTCCAAAGACCAACTGGTGATATGATGGGGATTTCACAGGCATCATCATCCAGGGTACTCCACCAGTTCCTGGATGCCATGTCAGCACATGTCGGTGAGCACATATATTTCACCAGCACCTGTAAGGCATTGGCCAGCAATATTCAACTGTTCCACTAAATAGCAGAATACCCTGAGGTAGTGGGTGCTATAGACTGCATGCACATATGCATCAAAGCACCACCTGGTGAGCAGGGTAGGGTCTATATAAACCGCAAGGGCTTCCCCTCCATCAACTGCCAGGTCGTGTGCGATGCCCAGGGCATAATAATGAATGTGTGTGCTGGCTGCCCTGGAAGCTATCACAATTCCCACATCTGGCATATGACGCAGCTGTACCAGAGATTTGCCAATGAGGACATCCCTGATGGTCACCTAGAGGGGGATGCTGGGTACACACTGGAGCCGTGGCTGATGACACCCATCAGAAATGCAAACACACCTGAACAAGAACTCCATAATGAGGCAGACGCACAAACAAGAATCATAATAGAGTGTGTTCATAGGTTCATAGGTTGGTACTAGGCTATCAGCCCTAGGGCCTATACAAGCCTAGCCATAACAATTCCCTGGCTATTTCTTCCCACACTATTTACTTCCCTGGACGCCTGTCTACCAGGGCAACTGACGTAATCCCCGGGGTGAATTTCCTTTCTCCCATCCAATTGTCAAGGTTTCTTTTGAAGAGGGCCAAAAAGGCACTCTGCTTGACATGTATGGGCAATCTATTCCAGAGTCTGGGGAGTCCCTGGGTCAGGAATCTATCCCTCCAGCATGTTTTGTTTATTGTGATGACAAGGTTTAGATCCCTGGAGCATGTGGCTCTGAGGGATTGGTGTGTTTGGGATGCTCAAGTCATGGTTCCAGTGCCTGGACACATCTGGTGGAGCCTTGCAGTACTCACCAACTACATGTACCCAAATTGTTATGGTATGTGCCATGCTATATAATATGATCCTGCAGAAAAAGCTTCAGCAGGAACAGCATGGGGCAGGGACAAACAGCCCCTCACCATTGCCAAGGCCTGCACAGGCATAGCGTGACTGGGAGGAGGAACAACCTGAGCCTGCCCCAGTAGGCAGAAAGAGGCATGCCCAGTATGCCCTGGCCTTGGCAAAGAGGCAACACATAGCACATTCACTGACTCAGTAGGAACCCTGGAAATGACACCTCTCTCTGATGCGCACATACAGTAAAAGGGATGACTAACTTGACACTACCTGTTTTCAAACATGTATAGGGAGTGTACTATGTGCATCCAACATAGGCAGCCCTTCAGCACCACCCTAAATACTGGCACAGACATAACTTAAGTCACTCACACATACCATTTGGGGGGGGGGGGTCACATACCTAACAGTCATAACCAGTAGGAAAGTTGTATACAAACGCTAACACAAACAAATGCTGTATCATGCCCTCTGAAGAGGCCTGTGGGTAACCTCCTCCCAGGCCTATGCAGACAGATAATAGCAGGCCAGGCAGTGTGATGTGGGTTGGGTAGGCTATGAAGTCACAAACTAATATGCGTGTAATTGGAAGCTAAGGTCTGCAGTACAGTGGTATGCCTCAAGCCAGTACGATAGGCAACAGTACAGACTGAAATGGAGTACCTGACATAGCAGTGGAGGCCTAGCAAATGTGTATAAGTGTCAGATGTATCATAGGTTCATAGGTTCATACTAGGCTATCTGCCCTAGGGCATTTATAAGCCTAGCCAGAATGTGTTTGGCTTTCACCACCCATTTTAAATTTATTTTGCTATGCCCTTTTTCGAGGTTAGTATACTGTGCCTCTGTCTAACAGTGACACAGAAGTGATACCCAGGGTAAACCTACGATCTCCCATCCACTCATCAAGATTCCTCTTGAAGAGAGTCAATGAGGGACTCTGCCTAACCTGGACTGGGATTTTATTCCAGAATGAAGGGAGCCTCTGGGTTATGAATCTGTCCCTCCAACATGTCCTATTTATTTTAGTGCTGAGGTTCAAGTCTCTCGAGCGTAGCTCGATGGGATTTGGATTTTCTGAGGTGCAGCATGTCCATTAATTCCGGATTGGACATGGCTTTATACGTCGGGCACAGATCGCCTCTGAACAGGCGGTATGCCACTGAGTAGAGCTGGAGTTTCTTTAACCGGGCAGCATATGGCATGTGTTTGAGCCCTTTGATCCTCTTGGTGAGGTACTTTTGGGGTCTTTCCAGTTGCTGCAGGTGTCTGGTAAGGTACATCCCAAAAGGGGCATTGTACTCCATTATGGGCCTGATGATGGATGAGTAAAGAGGCACGATGACCTCCCCTGATCTAGATGTGAATCCCTTCATGATTAGGTGGGCTATATAAAATGTTTTTCTAACCACTTTGGCCACGTGGTTGTCAAATGAGAAATTGCTATCAACTTGGGTCCCCAGGTCCCTAATTACTTCTTCTGTACTTAATGGATTACCACCTATGTGGTAATTTGTGGGCACTGTTTTTGCCAAAGCGCATGCCTATACACTTTTGGCATTTAGCTTGAGGCCATGGCTCTGGCACCAGTTATCTGTTTCTATGAGGCCCTTTTGGAGGATGCTTGTGCGGCTGGAGAGTCGATTATGGCCCAGTTTGCAGTCATCTGTGAACTTGGTCAGCCACAGTCCTTCCATGTTGGCCTGTACCTCTGAGAAATATATACCGAACAAGAGAGGTCCCAGGACTGAGCGTTGTGGGACACCACTTGTAACTGGTTTGGAGTCTGACATGGCTCCAGCAATTCTAACCATGTGGGTTCTGTCCTTGAGCCAGTTTGCAATCCATCTAGTGACATAGGGGTTTATATTTAAGCTGGTGAGCTTATCTATAATGCCCGAGTGGGGTATTGTATCGAAGGCTTTTGTGAGGTCCAGGTAGGCTGTGTGGACCACCTTCCCCTCATCAATGGCCTTGGTGACTGTTTCAAAGAAATCAACCAGGTTTAAGAGGCAGGATCTGCCCTTAACAAAGCCAAACTGGGTAGGATCCAGTGTTTGTAGGTCCCCAATATCTTTATTTATGAGGTCCATGATGATCCTTTTCATAGCTTTGCAGACCAAGCTAGTCAGGCTTATGGGGCGATAGTTTCCAGGATCCATTGAGGCACCACCTTTATCGCGAGGGACCACTGTTGCTGTACGCCACTCTTTGGGCACATATCCTGTAGTAAGGCAGAGATTGAACAGTAGTTTTATGTTTGGGTTTAGCTCTTCTTGGAGTTCATGTAGGACGCAGCCCGGGACACCATCTGGTCCCATTGATGCTGTGTTTTTTGCTTTGGAGAGGACGGCTCTTACCTGAGCATCTGAGATGTCAGGGGGGCAGCACTCTGCTGGGATAGATATTTGCCCTTTTGGTGGGGGGGACTTTCCGCTGAACCTGTCAGCTAGGATGTTGGCAATGTCTGTGGGTTCGGTGTATTTTTTGTCATTTTGGACTAATTCTGAGCATATCTGGGAATTACCACCCAGGTTCCTAACATAACTAAAGAAAGCCTTGTGATTATCCTTAGTGTCCTGTGCAATTTCTCTCAAAGCTGGCCTTAGACAATTTTATGAGTGCCCGTAGTTTTTGCTAATACTGATCAGTGATGCCTTCCTTTTGGGGATTTTGCTCTATCATTTAGTAGCTTCCTCCTTCTATTGTATAGTTTGTTTATGGCTGGGGTCCACCAGACAGGATGTCTGCCTTTGGAGGATTGGGTCTTGGTTTTATTTGGGATCGCATGATCCATGCATTCCTGAAGGTGTTCATAGAATGCGTTTATAAAGGATTCTGTGGTCTGGGCCGTATTTTCCACAGGCTCGGGGCTTTGAAGGATTCCACCTCAGTTTTGAGGAGTGTGAAATTTGCTTTAGAGAAGTTTTTCACTGTGGTTTTCTGGGCAGGGGGTGGGGTCGGGATGTGAATATCCAGTGAGATTAGTTTATGGTCTGATCTTACCAGTGAGGGATACACTTCTGGTCTGGAGCATAGAGTCCCCATGTTGGTGATGATCAGGTCCAGTATGTTTTCCCCTCTTGTGGGAGTGGTAACAAGTTGTTCCATAGCATCTGAGTTTATAAATTCTAGGAACCTTTGGGCTAGGGTGTTGGAGCTAGAGTAATGCTCCCAGTCTATGTTTGGGTAGTTGAAGTCGCCCAATATAATGGTGTTTGGAGAGACCTTCATATTTTCCAGTGTTCTCAGGAAGGCTGAGTGGGGTTCCTGGGTTTGGGAGGGTGGTCTGTAGCAGGCTATAAACTGGAAGGCAGTTTTACCCACTGTTAGTTGCACATGGATAGTCTCTGATGCTTCGTGCTTTGCCTCCAACCTGGAGGTGTGGGTATCTTTGATGAATATCGATACTCCCCCTCCTTTTGTGGTTCGGTCCAAGTTTTGGGGCTGAAAAGCATGGTATGAGGTATAACCTGGTAGTGCTGGGGTGCTCTGGGAGCCCTGAATCAGGTTTCTGTTACTGCACAGATATCGATGTTCTCCATGCTAAGGAGAGTTTCGATGCATGCATCTTGAGGTTTAGACTTCTGGTGTTGAGTAGCATTACTCTTAGTTTCTTATCCCTTGTGATACCTATGGAGGTGGGTTTGCCTTTTGAGCCTTGCCTAAAAAAGGCACTACTGGGGTAGCAAGAGCATTTGCCAATATCCAGCTCAGGGTGACAGGTGCAAGCCGTCCCTAGCGAAGCATCGTGGCTTGTCGAGCATATCATCCCAAGCTGACAGGCATTGGATCCCCTTTGAATGACACCAGTACTTAAGCCAATTGTTGAAATTCATCATCTTGTCTTCATATTGTGGCATCATTCTTGGTGAGGGTAAGATGCTACTCAAGGTCAGGGTCATACCGGCCTGGGCTACATGCTCAGAGAGCTCCTTTATGTCTCTTTTCATGTAGTCCAGGGAGGTACATCTCAGGTCATTCACACCAGCATGGACAATGACTGAGTCATATTTGTACTTGCCTTGGAGTGACCTGAGTGCTTGTGTTATGTGCCGGATCCTAGCACCCAACAGGCTGCTCACCGTGACCCTCTCCTTGTTCAGCCTGGTGAGCGGGACGTCAGTGTGTCTGACGATAGTCACCTATTACAAGTGCATCAGGTGTGTTGTTTAGTCTTAAGGGCTGTGACTGTTTGGCACACTGGCTTTGTGAGATATGTGTTGCACGTGTTTTGTTTTGGGGTAGCGGCTGCTTGGGTGTCTGCTTTGGAGGTCTCTGCTGCTTCGGCAGATCTTTATTTAGAGCCTCCGAGTATGTTTTTGTGTGATTATGTGTTTGGTTTGCTGTCGTGGTAGGTCTATGTGAGACTGGAATTGTAGTGAGTGTGGTTTCCTTCTCCTCCTGACTGGTTATGCCAGTACTGAGTTGAGAGAGCTTAGCCTCCAGTTTGGCTATATGGTCGCATCTCTCACATGTGTTGGAATTTGTTGGGAGGAGGAGAGGGTTGTCTGTGTACATGAGGCAGTTGTAACATTGCCTCAAGATTCCCAGATTCACCAGCTGGACCAGAGAGGAGATTGACAACTGACCTTTGCACATGCTAGAATAATATTGGGAATTCCTGAATAATTGAAAACCAAGGCCAGTGGGGAGTGAGGGTGTAGTGCCTTTAATTTTTAGTGCTGACTTGTTTAATTGCTTTAGTGAGCAAGTGCCAGGTAACTTAAGTGCAATGTGTTACAGGTAACTTAAATGCAAAAACGACAAACAGTAACTTTCTTTCAAGTGAAACAAGGAAATAAGTACAGTAAGCAATGCAGATATCACTAGTGATCCCTCATCCTATGTACACCCACAGTAACAATCAGGTGTAACCCCCCCCCAGGGTGGAAATGTACAAATAATAGCTGTCTCCCCTGTATGAAGAAATGTTGATAAGTCTATGCAAACTGACTCATGGAAGCCCTGCAGGCACAGTGTGCTTCCTTTCGATGTACAACACAAAGGTGAGCCCTGAAGTAAAAACCAACTTGATTTTTCACACACATATAATATATATGCCCATAGTGGGCATGCTCACACACAACAAATTTAGCAAATTTCAGTCAACAACATACTGTAAGGTCATACTGGGCATGCTCACACACTTAAACAAATGAAGCAAATGTCAGTCAACAACATACTGAAAGGTCATACTGGGCATGCTCACATGTCTGAGTACAGCAGTGGGCCACACATATCTGGAAGTTGCAGTTCTTACTCCAGACACATGTCACTATTCACCAATCCTGCCTTGCGCACACAGTGATATGAAAACAGACCCATATAATATATTGGACCCCTGTCATAATCAAACTATGTAATACAAGTACTTAAGTTGTTCAAAGAAAGTTAAAATCCAAAGAAGATCAATAAATCTCCAATCAGTATCATCAAGAAACAATGAGCACTCCTAACATTATTCAAGCCAAGCTCTGCCAAACATATTGCCAAAGATCCCATAGTGAACCATGAAGCTTTCTTTAGCTATGTCATAAATAACATTGTAAACTCATATATGTTCTGAGTTAGTGCAAAGTGTAAATGAATACATGACTGACATTGCCAACATCTTGTCAGACAGGTTCATACATATTTAACCCCCCTCTCACTGACAAAAGGGCCCATTACCATACCTGAAGATTGTGAAAACCCAGAAATCACATATACAATGGTTAAACAGCTCTATCCAAACCTAAAAACGGCGTCTATGGGATGACGTAGTGTCCCTGGCTGTGTCATATGTGAACTCCAAAACAAACAGACCCTGCACCTGAACAGTCTGTTGAGACTCACCCTCTGTACAGGATATGAAACTGCTGAATGGGTTACAGCAACGTTTGGCATACTCCACAAGTGTTGGTGCATAACAGACCATGGGAACTATAGTCTTATAAGCCTAATAAGCCTGATCTACAAAGCCATGGAGTCCATCATTATGGAACTCATAAACAGAGCTATTGGGAGCCCACAAACACCGAACCCTACGCATTTTGTTTTGGTCAGGGGCAGATCATGGTCCCTAAACCTGCTAGACTGTTTTCAAGGCAGTTACCCAGGACATACATCAATAAAATGAGCTCCACACGGCCTACACAGACCTTCAAAAGCCCTTTTCCAACATCCCACACACACATGTCATATCCACAAAATCAACAGCCTGTGCATAAACACGTATGTCATCTGATGGATTACCAACTGGGGCACAGATAGATCCCACAAGGTAAGAATTGTGGTCTCCCTGTTGGACTGTAAGCTGGTAACAACTGCTGTCCCCCATGGCTCAGTCCTGGGACCCCTCCTGTCTGGTGTATACTTTTTAAAAGTATAGTCAAACACACAAGGGCTATTGTTAGCAAAGTTTGTGGATGACTGCAAAAAGGTTGTCATAATCGATGCTTGGGATAACAGAGACATCCTCAAAAAGGGTCTCAGTCAGACAGATGTGGTGTCAAAATTATGGCCTCGAGTTACAGTCATACAAATACCACATAGGTGCCAACACCCTAAATATGGACGTAATAATAAGGGATCTATGGACACATGTGGATAGTCATCTCTACTTTCACAAACACATTCACAAAGTGGTTAGAAAATCATGCTATGTGTCCCCACTAATTGCCTAAGCTTTTGCATGTAGGTCAAAGGAGGTTCCCTCCACTCATCAGTCATCAAACCCATCAGAGAGTACCATGACACACTTGCAATGTATCTGACTAGGCACCTTCAGCAGCTGGAAAGACCACTGAAGTACTTCAACAAGAGGATTACTGGCCTCAAACAGTTGCCCCATGCAACAAGACTGAAGTAACTCAATCTGTACTCTGTTGCATACTGTCTACTCTGGCGATCTCTGCCCAACATACAGGTCCATGTTCAATGCAGAACCGATGTACATGCTCTATCTGAAGTAAACCCAAGCTCACTGTGCCACATGCTCTAGGGATATAATCATCACAACAATAAACAGAACATGTTGGAAGGATACATTACTAACTCACAGACTTCCCTTACTTTGGAACAGGCTCCCAACCTACATTAAGCTGAGTCCCTCACTGACACTCTTCCAGAGGAGCCTTGATGAGTGTATGTGAAACTGAACTTTCACACCATGGATCACTTCATCAGCTCTACTACACAGAGGCATAGGGAACTAACCCCGAGTGTGGTGATAGCTGCACACTCTGGCCATACTAATATATGCCTTCAGGCAGATAGCCTATTACCTACCTACCTATGTACCTATATATGTAGGGGGAACACAGTATAATAAGCCAAATATAGATGGGCAGAGATGTGTGTAAGAGGGTGACCAAGACAAGGAGCCATCCAGGACTTTCTCACCCAGCACACATCCCAACGGTACAAAAGACATGAGGTGCACATCTCACCCACTGTACATAATAGCCACTAGTATCTGTAAGCATTATAGAGTATGTGGTGCATGTGCCTGCTGTACAACATGACTGTACAATGAAGTACACATCTACTATCTGTAGACATGTACCTGTCACATAGGTTCATAGATATGTAGTAGACTATCTTCACAAAGGTATATATTAGCCTAGGCAAGTTGTGCAGCTTTCACTACCCCATTGGTTAGTCTCCTAAGCCCTAGTTCTAATAGTTAGTACACCCTAAGCCCCTATCTAGTTGGGCTGCTGATGTGATCCCCAGCATGAATTGTCTGTTTCCCATTCACTCATCAAGGTACCTATTGAAGATTGTCAGTGAGGGGCTCTGTCTTATGTACATTGGGACTCTGTCCCACAGTAAGGCAAGTCTCTCGGATGGTACTCTTTCCCTCCAGCATGTTGTATTCATTGTTGTGATGAGGTTCATATCCCTGGAGTGTGTAGTGCGACTCAATTTTGTTTTCCTTAGATGGAGCATGTTCAACAGTTATGCGTTGGACATGGCTCTGTATGTTAAGCAGAGTTTGCCTCTGAGTAGACGGTATGCAACAGAGAACAGATTTAGTTTTTTCCAGTTGTGTTGCATAACACAACTGTTTGAGGCCAGTAATCCTCTTGGTGAGGTACCTCTGTGGTCTCTCCAGCTGCTGGATATGCCTAGTCGAGTACATCAAAAATGGTGCATTGTACTCAATGATGGGTCTGATGACTTAAGAGTAGAGGGCCACCACTACCTCTTTTGATCTTGATGCAAACCCTTTGTTGATTAGGTGGGCCACATAGGATTTCCTAATCACATTGGCAACATGGTTGTCAAAGGAAAGATGACTATCTACTTGTGTCCCCAGATCCCTTATTACCTCATCAGTTTTAGGGGGTAACACCTATGTGGTAGTTTGTGGGTACTTTGTTTTTCCAAAAGGGGCTTACTATGCATTCTTTTGCATTGAGCTTGAGGCCATGATTCTGACACCACACATCAGTCTCATAGAGTCCCTTCTGGAGAATATTTGTGTCATCCGGGGAATCTATTATGGCACATACTTTACAGTTCCCAGCAAACTTAGTCAACCACAACCCTCCTGTGTTGGCATGTACTTCTGAGAAATATATACCAAACAGGAGGGGCCCCAGGACTGAACCCTGGGGGACATCAGTTGTTACCGGTTTAGATTCTGACATGTAGCCAGCAACTCTTAATTTGTGGGATCTATCTGTGAACCAGTTTGCAATCCATCTTGTGATGTATGGATTTGTGCCCAGGTTGGTGAGTTCATTTATGATACCTGACTAGGGAATGGTGTCAAAGGCCTTAGCGAGGTATAGGTAGGCTGTGTGGAGCTCCTTTCAATCATCTGCAGCCTGAGTAACTGTCTCAAAGAAATCCACCCAGTTCTGGAGGCATGATCTGCCTTTGATGAAGCCAAACTGGGTGTGATCAATTGTGTGAAGGTTCCCAATGTCTTAAATGTTGAGTTCCATTATGATTGGCTCCATTGCCTCACAGATCAGACTCATCAGGCCTATGAATGCCTCTGTGGCCC
>NC_056739.1:654399436-654661936 GCF_019279795.1 Protopterus annectens
GTGAGGACAAATGTTGTGCATAATTTATTTTTTGGGAACAGATTGCCCTTTTTTTTTTTCAGGTGAGAGTGGAATGTGAGTTAGGGGAAGTTTTGGGGAGGTAAGTTGGGGAGGTAAACAGACAAGACAAACCAGACGCATACAGGGGTGGTATATAACACATGTGGTGGGTGAACACCTTTGATGGGGAGGGATGTTTGGAAACTGCAAGCTCATGAGCCCCCAGATGGAAACAGTGGGACTGAGGTCCCCACCCATGGGCAGTCACCACTGCACCTTCACGGCCCAGAAGGTAGCTGTGTAGGAGAGGCAGGCTGACCCATGAGTTGTACCACTTGGGCCTCAAGCTGGCATAGAGGTTCTGCAACAGAATGTTCAATCTCTTTACGCACCACAGCCCGGACCGTACAAAGGGTGATAGGTACCTCTCTGTCCACGCTTGCATGGGGGGGGCCAAGCCCCATCCCCTGCAGCACTTCCACCCGAAGGTGACACAGGGCCAGTGAAGGAGGAGGTCCCAGGCTGGGCACAGGATCTGCTGGTGCCAGGTGCCATGGCCAGCTGAGGTGGAACAAGTGGGTCCGCTGGGACCGGCTTTCCCATACGAACTATGTTTTGTAGAGTTTAATAAAGATATGGGTTAGTAACAGTCAACAGCATTCCCAATTAGTTATAACAGCATGCAGAAGTATCCCCATTAACCCAACACACCAGATTTTCAACAGTTGAAAAGCAAGCATAATGCATACATATATAGAACAATAGGGGACATTACAACAGCATGCAGGTTCAATTAATGGCAACAGGCCACCAATATTGTGGTATTTTAACAGGGCACATGCATAGAAATAAATGCAAATATTTATAAACCAATAGGACATATGCCCCAACAAATGTTTTGAGATTAGTCATACCAACTGTGGTGTGGAATTGCATTTTTTATGCACATACAGTAGGGTGGAAAAAGATAGCTCAGTTAACAACTTATATATCCTTCTAGTTTTCACTACATTCCTATTAACTGCAGTTATATGTCCCTTACATGTATTATTACACTACCCAATGTACTTATATTGTGCAATTGGATGTTGCTAGATCATTATATACATGAGCAGGATCTTATATATAAACTGTCCAAGATGCAGATGTTACTGCAACATATTTTGAGAATTGCTCACACACACTGCTGCTAAGATGGTACACTGACAGCTCTACTTCCATATAATTATCTAGATATGTTAAGGTGAAATTATCAGTTATATGTTAACAGCTCCCTACATTTCTGGCAGCACACTGACATTTCTGGGGAACACAATACCAATTCACTCATGTGCCAGATTAACCTGCACATGCTTAATACAACACTGCTATTTGTAGAATGCAACAGTACAACAACATATCAAAGAAAATGACACAGACGCACTCCATGAATCATACATTTATTAAAGGATTATTATACCTTTATTTATTGGGTTAAAACACTTTTTGAAGGCTCTTTCATTTATTTTATATAACAGTTCATGCAGAATAATTACTAACCTGCCTCATGACGCAGCCTTTGCAACCTATCTTCATGGTCTAGCAGATTCATAGCCTGGTCACCTGCAGCTGTGAAATAAATGCAATGGTATTGAGACATACCTATCCATAGTATAGACAAGCATGGCAATTCTTAACTACTTAATACAATGGCTACTTACTCAGTACTGGAGCATTAGGTGTCCTATAGGATTCCTGGATCCAATGGTCCAGTTCATCTCACCTACACCGCTTCAGGTCAGAATAATGGTGCCTGACCTGCTCACCAGTCCAAGGAACACTAGTGGCACTGGTGAGATCATGGGCAAGACTGTTCCAGGTCTCCGTTTTATATTGGGTACCCTCTTACTGGCCCTGCAGGAGTCTTTGCTCATGTCTGTGGATGAGGAGCCATACCATAATTTTGGACTCCTGGATGCCCCAGCATTGCACTCTAAACCGAATGCCCTCACCTACACCAGCCATGCTGACTGCAGAAAGAATCTACAACCACTTATAACAAGTATTCCCACCTGTGGAGATTAAATATGCCTCATTTCCTGCACTTATTTGTGATTGGCCTGGTTTGGAAAAGCTCAGCTGTGGGCACACCTGCTTAGCTGATATTGGCAATGTTTAAAATTCCTTTGATAGATATGTCTCTGTTGAAAGTGCATGTTTGTGAAATGCTATCATGGCTTAGTGGTTAAGTACTGTGACTATAGTGCACAGTAACCTGCGTTCAAGCCCTGTCACTGCTTTTTATTTTCCTGCTGGGCAGAACTGACTGGTTAAGGAACACTAAAGCAGGTGTGAGTGTGTTCACCCGACTTTGCCCGACGTTACGCTGGTTAGCGTGGAGTTGCGCGAAGGTAATCAGCACTAACGTGCGGTGAACCTGTGTTACTCCTCCTTAGCATTGCGCAGCTATGCACAAATGTATTTAAATATGCTCAATACTGGTAACATGTGGTTAGCAGTGCATTATATTGCTTAAAATAAGGTACTCATGCCTCAGAATGCATAAACATTTCACCTTCATATATATATATAATATTCATGCACTACTAAATTTAACATTTCAAAGCTTTTTAAAAACTTATACATAAAAAAGTCAGGAAATGTTTTTGTATACAGATTTCCCACAGAAAATGGAATGTGCAGTAGTGGGACTCGAACTGGGAATGCCTTCTCTTTGCGCGAAAACTCTAACCACTATGCTATTGCTATGTTGCTTAATTTGCATATATTTTTTTTGTTATCCTCTTCTTGTGTCTAAGCTGCTGTAACTGTAGCTAAGCAATGGGCAAACCTGGGCAAACCCATGCAACTACTTGCAGCTATATCGGAAGACAAAAAAATTATTTTTATTTTTTATTTTGTTAGTTGTTGAACGTATGGAGAAGTGTAGTGTTACATTGTACACATATGAGTGGACTTGCTCATTTAAATGTGAAGTTGCAGCATTTCTTCATTGCAGGGGCATGGATATTTGGACTGCTCGACAGTCCGATACGCCCCCTAAACTCATCCACGATCCATGTAAGCTTTAGAGTTGAGGCAGTGTGCCCTCATTAATATGCATGGTGCGCTGCCATCATACTCTTACACTGGCACTTCCGTGCAAGACTAATCTAGTCTTACATGGAAGATTAGTAAATCCGGAGGTTAATCTTGAGCAAAATTATTAAAAATATTAAACAGTAATTTCCAATAAATAAACAGAGCTCAATCACAAGGAAATTAAATCAGTACTGTAGGATAGAAATCCAGTATTCAGAGAAACTCTTAACTGATCTAACTGATTAGTTATAATTTTCTTTTCTGACAAAAGAACAGTGTCCTTGATCTAAACTAAATTAATACAACAGAACACAGGCTGGCTTACAGTTCTTGGTGAGTCCTTTTTGGTATCCACTTCACAGTACATCTGTGATAACTAACAACTGTAACAGACAACTACTGACTTCTGGCAGCTCACTTCTGTCTTCAGCAGGCTCTTTTATAGACTAGCCTAAATGTCAACTGTTCCATTTCTAATTTTCATTTCATATTTTAAAAATCAACCAACAGATGTTTTCTAAAAGTTCCTTCCTGTCTTTCAACTTCTGACAGTAGCACAAAACAACTGTCAACATTCCGATGACATCATCTGCTGATCAGATGAATCTGAGAGAGCTTGCCTTTAGAATCCTTCTTCACAAACATGCGCAGTCAGAAATGTAAAAAGACACTGTTCAAGCCTTTAAAACATTCTGTACGAACAGATCATAAATCAACATGTAAGAACTTGTTTACAATATCTTAGCTAGTCATGCTGTCATATAATGCACATGTTCATCTATAATTATGTACAAAAAAATCAGCCAGACATGGTAGCACAAATAACAGTGTCAATTTTTTTTTTCACATTTCTCCCTCCTATGACTCAAGCATGGTTTTCAAGTGACCCTTGAAAAACAACACTTGAGAAAAAGGGATCTGTCTGGGAATATCTACCCACTCTTCTCCTGGGCAAAACCATTTGCATTGGCATTATTAACCACACTGCACTCTGAGGAAACTTGGCTGAGCACAGCCACACCCCGCAATCTGATGCATCCACTTACGCAATAAACTCTTCCTTCTCTACCCCAATATCACATGCACAAGGAATATTAGGGACTATAACTAGAAGTGGCAAATGGTAGGCTCTAGGCTTTGTCATCTGCCATACTACCTCACCTTCTAGCCCTCCCTTAGGAGTCCACTTTCTATACAAGAAACCTTATTCTCTGCCTCAATATCACCTGCACAAGGAACATTAGGGACTATAGCTAGAAATGGCAGATGGTAAGCTCTAAGCTCTACCAACTGCCATACTACTTCATCTTCTAGTCCACCTCCAGGAGTCCACCCTTTATACAACAAACCTTTGTTCCTGTATACAGACTCCCCTTTTCCTTGAACCTCAGGTGCTTTGTTAGCCATCTCCATCAAGCTTTGTAATGTAGGGTCTATAAGTTGAGGGTCACAACTGTAGAATTGTGACCCTCCCAAGCTCCTCTTCCACAGGAAGCATAGTATTTCTGACAGCTGTACCTCACTGTTACTCTGGGTACTATCACCAACCTCTGACCTTGCAGTCATGATGTCCAATGGAACAGCAGTTCCTCCCAACAGCTGTGGCTCACTTTCAGACTTACTGCTACAGGATAGCTCCTTCTCTGAAACAGCCAGCATACCAGTCCCAGCTTCAAGTAAGAGATCTATCTAGGTCTCCCCCCAGGCTACCAGACCTACATGCCTGTTTCCAAGCCTGACTATGTGTCACTGCATGCACACAATGCATTGCATCATCACAGTCATTCCCTATCAGGACATCTGCAGGAATATTCTCAAATACAATCTCCCTTTCCACAGGAAGCCTAGTAACTTCCAACAGTTGTGCCTCACTGTCAGTCTGGGCATTATCACTCACCTCCATCCTTGCAGTCACCATGTCCAAGGGAATATCAGAACCTTCCAGCATATGTGGCTCACTTTCAGACATATTGCTACAAGAAAGCTCCTTCTCTGAAACAGCCACCACACCAGTCCTAGCTTCAGGTATACAATATTTCTGGGTCTCCCCCAGGTTGCCAGATCTACATGCCCTTTTCCATGATTGATTGTGTGTCATGTACACAAGGTACTGCATTATCAAAGTCATTCCCTATCAGGACATCTGCAGAAATATCCTCAAATACAACTATCTGCTTGCTTTCTCTTCCACCCTCCCAGTCAAGATGAACCCTAGCCAAAGGTATTTGAAATGGGGTCCTTCCACTGTAGTGGACTGTCCAAGTAAGTAGTACTCTTTGTCTAACCACTGCAGGCCTTACAATGGTTATATCAGAAGCTCTGACTCTTTTATCATTAACCCATTTACCATGTACTATGATTGGATATACATTTTGGTGACTGATTGATATACCTGTTGTTTCCAAACAACTTACCACTGGCAGTTTATCATCACCACTTTCTGGCTTCCTCACCTTCTGCTTCTCACCTTGCCTTGATGGACATTTAACTGTTATGTGGCCCCTCTGATTACATTTGAAACATCCAATCCCTAACTGTGTACTTGGACTTGTAGTTTCCTTTGTTACTGGTCTACTCTGTTGGAGTGATTTAGACTGCTCCCCATGGGTTCCTTTATGTCCATGAGCAGCACTGGGTATCCTTTTCTTATGCATTGGTGCTCTGCTTGCTAAGTAGAGATCCCCTTTTCTCCCTAACCTCGCTGCAGAGTTACAGTCTCTGTTTGCTAACCAGATTCTCATGTCATCAGGCAAAGTACTGCAGGCTTGTTCCCTAAACAAAACATCTGCCAGTCCCTCAAAAGTGGTGAAAGTAAGTACTTATAAGTCAGCAATATAATCATGTACATTTTCATGTGCCTTATGTCTGTGTTCATGAAACTTTTTTATATAAGCTTCAGGTGTTAGTTTAAAACAATCTAAAAACAGTTCTTAACTTTAACATAATTCATACAATCTACATCAAACAATTTTGATGTGGTCTGAACAGCTTTACCATGGAATAAGGGAAGTTTAGGTCCCAAAGGGAGGGGTAGGATCTTTATAAGGTGGCTTTAAGAGTAGTGTCCTTTTAAAAAGCTTTGCTAAACTTGTGGGATGCTACAGAAGAACCATCTTTTCCAGCATGAAAATTTGAAAGCTCTGCTAATTGTACTTTAACAGTAGAAGAACTATCTCCCTCTTCAAAAAGATGTACTAGAAATCCCAAGATATCATGAATGGGAGCTGTTCAATATTATGTTTTTGTGCCCAAAAAAAAAAATCTCTTCCATTTGCTGGAGTATGGTTTCCTGGTGGAAGGTTTGCGAGAGAACAAAAGAATATGACAGACAGGAGAAGAGAGCATAGGTTGTCTGGCTAATAATGGAACTGGAGGAGCCAGGCAGCCAGCCTGAGATTTAGTATGTCTGGATGTATCATACCTGTTGGGTGAGACAGGAGTTCTGGAGCTGGATCCAGAAACCAAGCAGGTTGAATCAGATGAGGCCAAAGGAAGGGAAACAAAATTTGTTGAGGCCAATAAGGGGCAATGAGGATGACCTTGCACTTCAATCGTGCAGCTTTCTGAAGAAATTTAAGAATTAATGGAGTGGGAGGATACCCATAAAGTAGACTGGGGGCCAGTCATAAAACAGAGCATCCCTCATGGATTTCCTCTCTGGGGGGGATTAGGTCAAAGTAGCCACTGCATTTTTTGTTCAGGGGGTGCAAATAAGGCTGGTCCCATTGTCAGAAGATTGTATTCACAATCTTTTTGTTGAGGGACCATTCGTGAGGTAGAAGAATGCACCTGCTCAATTTGTCTGCTACCACACTGGATTTTCCCAGTGAGATGCTAAAAGAAAGCAGTTGGAAGAAATCCCCCACTGCCACACTCTGAGAGCTTCTTGACACATTGGGTAGGATTTGGTTCCTCCCTGTTTGTTTATGTACCAGACGACTGACATGTTATCCAACTGTACTGCAAAAGTCCTCAAAGGGAGAGCATTTTGAAATGCATGCAAATCTAACAGCACTGCTCTCATGTCTAGGACATTTATATGCAAATTTCCCTCCTCGGTTGACCTGGTGCCTTGGACTGTCTTCCCTAAATAATAACCCCCCCCCCCAGCTGTGAAGTATCCATGGTCACTATGGCTTTGGGTTGAGAGGGATAAAATATGTAACCTTGTAGAACCTGGTCTGAATGAATCCACCAGTTTAGATCTCTCTTGCAGATTTGTGTGATTCTTATCTTGTATGACATAGGTTGATAAAGAATAGACCACTGAGCAGCTAACATCCATTGAGGAACTCTCATATAAAACCTGGCAAGTGGTACTAATGTTATTGCTGCTGTCATTGATGCCAGAGCCTGAAGGGCCAGTTGGGCTGAAATTGAGGTGCTGGAGATTATCTTTTTGACTCAAAGTCTTATAATCTGAACCATCAGTAATGGAAGGGAAGCAATGGTTGTTTCTGTATTGAGAATTGCTTCTATAAACTCTAAAGTCTGAAGTTGGTTGCAGATGAGATTTCTCATAATTTATGGTTATACTTGGAGGAGCAAGTCTGGAGAACCTAGTCTCTTGCACATAGCAGTAATGAGCCAGTTGTCTAGCTATGGAAACACTCAGAATACTTGCAGTCTTAGGTGAGCTGCTACTACTGCCGTGTATTTGGTAAACACTCTGGGGAATATGGTGAGTCCAAAGAGCAGTACTCTGAATTGAAAATGACTGGCTCACAGCCAGAAGCATAAGTACTTTCTGGACCATCTGTTCATCTTTATGTGATAGTACACGTCCAGACGATCTATAGAACACATCCAGTTGCCCTTGCCCAGAAAGGGGAGAATGGACTGAACTGTAACCATCCACAACATGGTTCTTCGAGCTGTCTTGTTTAGTTTGGAGAAATCCAGGATTGTTCTCCAGTCCCCTGTTTTCTCTGGCACAAAAAAGAACCTTGAGTAAGTTCCAGACTCTATCTGGTCTAGCATGACATCTTGGATAACATTTTTTTTCTAGCAGCTTTTGTATTTAAATTGCTGTCTGTTCCTTCTGACTGGATGGAATATCTGAGATTTTCCATGGATTTGGGATTGGGGGAGAAAGGAAAAAGGGTATTATATAGTTTTTGGAAATAATCGTCTGCACCCAAACATCTTTTATTATATCTAGCCAGGCTGTCTGGTGCAGGGATTAATGCTCCAACTGTCTCCAGAGGTGGACAATCAGGCTTCCTTTCAGGAGTGCTGGTAGGGTTTATCAAAGAATTATTCTCTTAAACTCTGGTTCTGTGGGCCTCATCTGCTACTGGACACCTTTATGCATCCAAGTTCCCTTCTCTGCCTCTGGGGGATCCTCCTCCATGTGTGCTTTGAAAAGGACCCTAAGACTTCTTGAACCACATTTTTCAACCACCTCATTGATTCCTGGAACAGATATTTTGAGGAGTCAAAAAATGCACTCCCATGGCAGACAGGGTCTTTCCATCTTTTTCAGACCTGGACAGAGTGTCTTTTACTTTGGGGCCAAGTAAAGATGTTCCATCAAAAGGGCATTGATGAAAGGAGACTTGAAAGGCTCCATAAACTCACAGAGGTGCATCCAGGTGTGTATCCTTACAGAAATGCCTGAACCCACTGCCCTTGACGTACCGTCCACTACATGTGACAGCAATCTCATGGATGAATTGGATATGGACTGCAGGGTCATCTGCTGAAAAGTAACAGATGCCTAAACTTCATCAGAAACAGCACCCAAGAGGGTATTTGATATCTCCTTGATCAAATCCCTCTGTAGCCTAGTAAAGTGTGCCAAATAGTTTAGAGACCTCAAAGCAAAGTTTGCTAAAGCATAAATATGCTTCTCAAATCTGTCTGGGGGATGGACAGTGGAGCATTCCTCAGCTAGTTCCTTTTTGGTGGCCACCACAATGACCACAGCATCAATAAAAACTCCCTTCCCCCAAAACTGTTTATCTGCAGGTAGTACAATTATCTTATCTAGCCTGCGAGGAATGGGCTCTATAGTGTCAGGGTCCTTTCATGCTCACTGTGAGATAAAGTCACTCAGACATTGGGCTGGTGGACATCCAACTACCTCTCTGATTAAGTATTTCTAGGATGTCTCTGAAGCAGATATCTTCAGGAGGTGATTGTGGGGGGCCCTTCACCTTCATTGAAATCTGTGGCTTCAATGATGGACTCCTCTGGGGAGTCTAAATGTTTTCTCTTACATGTCCTCTTCATAATCTGGAGAGGTATCAGAAGAAGAGATTACAATTCCCTGAACTGGAGCCTGGGATTTTGGTACTGGCTGTCCTTGTGGAAGGAAATGGATCAGATCTGAGTGCTGAGACATCATGACAGAGAACTTAGAAATCAAGGGGGAAGGATCCGTCAGCACTGTCAAAGCAGAAAACCCTCTCTTTGCAGTCTCAAAGGCAGCATGGCACAGAGAGAGAGAGAGAGGCTGTCAGATCCAAGAAAACAAGCTTTTGGATCATAGGCCTCCCCCCCTGCTCTGAGGGTAAAACCCCTGAGGTGGGTGCCAGAGCTAAGCTATCCAGTGCCAAGGCTCCAAATTGCAGAGACAGCACTGAAAGCTCTGGAGTCAAATGCAGCACCTTGGATCTGACAGATAGACTACAGCTCCAGGAGCTCTCAAGCTCTGATGAGACTAGAGCCCTTAGAGAAGATGTGGGATCTGAGGGTAAAGTTATCTTTGGATCAGAGCCAGATGGATCCAGACGACTCTGATCCAAAAACTCTGAAGCTACAGGAGTTAGAGGAGGAATATGTAACAGGGGAGTAGTAGATTTGCAGCTGTCCTGATCCAGTGGGGTAGGAGCCAAAGAAACACCAATCTGCCTCTATGCCAAGAGGATCTTCTTCTTCACTTCATCAGTCTCTCCACATCTTTTTCTGTAAGGCTTCTGGAAGAGAAAGTGAGTATATGGATGGAGACCTAGGTCTTTATAGAAAAGGAGAAGGTACCCTGTAAGAACCTGGAAACAGTGACAGAGACTACCTAGTTCTGGGTAGACGTCTGGTAGTTTGAAGTTCAGATTCAGATAGCATCTAATCAGATGAAGTTGGATCCAAGGGCTTCGACTTTATTGGATCCAAATGAGGAGATGTCAGATCTGATAATTTTTCTTCAGCAGAATCTTGGAGATTTGTCTTTGTCGGATCTGGGGTTGAGACCTGGTTCTTATGAGACCTCATCCTTGAGGAGTCCAAAACTGAGGAGCAGGAAGATGGTTTAGGAGAGGATGACTTCTTAATTTTAGCAGTTTTTTATTTAGAGGTAGAAGAACGCTCCGATATAGCTTCCACAAAGGAAAATGGAAGAAGACCTTTTAGGATAAGCTTATTTTTGCTTTTTTCCAGTACATGAGGATTAAAGCTGTGATAAATGAAACAATCCTCTTGTAAATGGAGAGGGCCAAAATGGTAGACAGAAAGTGTGGGGCATCAGAATTTGGCAGCTTGTGCCCACACTTTGTACATTTTTAAAAACCTGCTGGTTTATCTGCCATGGTTAAAAAAATCCTGAAACAGAAAAGAAAAGCTGTTTTTTTTGTTAGGGGAAATATGAGAAAAAGACAGAAAGAGATAGAAATACCAACAGTGGTATTTAAACTATGACAACATCATAAGAAAAAAAGACACAGACAATAGTATATAAGAGGTACAGAAAAAATCTATAATGGATAGAGACAGCAGGAAATTTATAAATGAAGGTAAAGCACATTGAGAAGGATGGAAGCCAATGTTTTTTGCTTGAAGCGGCAAACAGGATCTGAGGTAATTGGGGTTGGTGCATTATGGGTAAGAGAGAAGCTTGAGAGTTTTTTTGGTTGCCACAAGTTTAACAGCCGAGACGGATTCCAGGGATGAGATCTGAACCCATCAGTTGAGGACAGAATGAAAATTGACAACATCAGATGGAAGCTGTTTTGGGATGATTTCTGTCCCTTTCAACTTTCTGACTTAAAAACCCGTGTTTGCACAAGTTTGCACATCGCGCAGTGCTGCTTAGCTAGGGTTAAACTGTTCCAAGTGCTATAAAGTCTGAGCTTCAAATTTTCCCTTAGAACTAGGCAGTTTTTAGTTTTTACCACTCAAACCTGCTCCTTCGAGCTCAGCGCTTGTTCAGAACGTGTTGTTGCACTAAAATAAGTTACAAATTACTACTGCACTCAACCTTCCTCATTAGCCTAGAGGAAAACAGTTTTTTGTACATCTAGAGGAAAATAGTTTTTTAGTACCTACTCAGGTATGCCCAAGGGTCAGCTCCTGGTGTTTTCTCCTGTCTACTTGATGAATCTGGGCATCTTGGGGCAATGTAGCAATTGCCTCATGTCATGTCCACAGACACCCCTCTCCTCCTACCACCCAACACTACAACCTGAGAGAGATGCACTTATATAGCCAAACTGGAGGCAAAGCTCTCTCCAACCAACACTGGACTAGACAGTCAAGATAAAAAGGTAAACACTTGCACCACACTACACTCAACACATAGCCCCACTAATCCTATACCACCACAACCCACACATAGAAACACAAAAACATTCATGGAGGCTCTCAATAATAATCTGCCCAAGCAACAGAGACCTCCAAAGCAGAAACGCAAGCAACCTCCACCCTCAAACACAACCCAAAGGACACATAGTCCACAAACTCAGTGTGCCACTCAACCACTGCCCATAAGGCAAAATAAAGTACCCAACACACTAGTGATCAGTGACTCTATAGTCAAGCACACAGATGTCCCTCTCACCAGGCTAAACAAGGAGAAGGTTACTGTCAGCTGCCTGTCAGGTGCCAGGATCCGCCACATAATGCATGCACTCAGGTCACTCCAAAACAAGTACAAATATGACTCTGCCTATATTGTATTTACTGCAGCAGAGTTGGGGGAAATTGATCTTGTTTTCCCTTTCTTATTTTCATAGCTTATGATATTTTGCATAATTTCCTTAGTTGCTAAGTCCATTGTGTTAGTTTCTTCTGCTACGTTGCTGTTCATCAAATTGTTTACCTCATTGTTTGTCACACTGTTTGTCACTGTGTGTAAATATTCCCTTTGCATGAGCTCAGTGTCAATATTTTGACCAGTTCTTTGATATTGTTTTCTTCTGGTTTCTTTACATCTTCCTTTTTTGGTCTTTTTGTATCTTCCACTTTGTTGTCATCTTCCTGCTCTATCTTCTCCTTTTCTCCACTGCTGACAGGAGTATCCATTATTTCCACTGTTACATTTTTATTTGTTGTGCCTGAAGCTGCATCTTCTTTTTTATTTTGTATAAATATTGTTGGGCAATCTGCCCACTGATGAGGACCAGCTCAGTATTGGCATTTGACCGGACATGCTTTTGTGCAATGTTTCTTTGACCCACATCTAACACACTTTCTAAGTGGGCACTGTTACTATATGGAAAATGTTTCCACAAAAATAACATGATCGAGGCTGTCCTGGGTATTTAAGTATGGTCCTCTGTCCTGCTATGAAACAAATTCCTGACAAGTGCTGCACTCCTCTGTCTTGAACATGCAATGGTATCCATGCTTCCCAAGCTCCATTCCATATTCCTTCAGCCTCTTGGTCATGACATTTGTTAATTGTGAAAACTTCCTTACACTGTGACAGCAAATATTTCCTTATTTGTTCATCTGTGATATAAATTGTTCTAAACTGCAATGTCACTTTTTTCCTGAAACTCATGTCTAGTTTGGATACTTGAAAATTACACCATGGAGCTTGTTGCAATTTTTGTTTTTTTAAGAGAGCAGTGTGAAAATTAATGGCAATATCGTTATGTTCAAAATAAATGTCTGCATAGTTCTCATTGTTAAATTGTATTATTGCACACACCTGTTTTAACTGAACACCTAAAGGCTTAACTATGTATTTATTTATTTTAACTGCCATATCTGCCTTTAGTTTTATTAGAGGTTTTGGGACTACTCTTGACCTTGCCTCTGTCCCTTTAAAATCCAGCATTGTTGATTTAACTGTTTCTGCATATCTCGTGTCAGCTCTTGGGTTGAACTCTGTATGAAAGTCCGTTTGTAACTTTCATTTTTCTTCTGTTAAATTGCTCTCATTTATGGGCTGAAGTAATGCATCTGAGGTTTGTTTCCTGCTTGAGAAATGATCCGGTGCTTCACTGTGTAAGTATTTGTTTTTATTTTTAGTATTTTCAGTTTCTTTGGTTTCCCTTGTGTTGTAAACCAAAGAAAAGGAGGCTGTGAACTGCGATGACTATTCTTAATGTCTACCTCATCATTTTTAATATTGGTGGGTTGTATTTCATTTAAAAAATGTTCTGATGCTTCCTTGTGATGATATTTGATTTTATTTTGGTCATTTACATCTGATTTAACTGCCGTTGCATTGTTTTGTAATGTTGTTGGATTGCATTCTGCTTGAAACATATTGCAATGCTTCCCTCTGTTGGTATTTGCTTTTATTTTGATTATTTAGTTGTTTTAGCATCCGTTGCATTGTGATCTATAGAAAATGGCGGCAGTGAACTGCCGTGACTGTATTTAATGTCTGCCTCGACGTTTTTAATACTAGTGGATTGTAATCCACCTAATAGTTGTTTTGTAATATTGCCCTTTTGATTTTTACCACTATTTACTTCAGTAAATGTGGAATTGTGTGCAGTATTAGTTTCTCTCAGCAATGCGGAAGTAACCGCACATCCGAGAGTTTCAGTTAGTGTCTCAGTGCTGAAAGCTTTCTCAGCAAAGCTAAAATCAACTGTTTTAACATCTTTTGAATAAAACGAATGTTTATGACTGTTACCTTGAATTTTTTTACTTGTTTTCTTCTGGGAAGCTGATGAATTAGCTGTTATGCCACCTGTTTCCATAATAAAACACTCGCCTTCTTCAAAAATCATTTCAGGATCCGTTTCTAAAGTAAAATCCATTTCTTCTATCCAGTCAAGTATTATTTTAATTGAAAACTCTTTAAGCAAACTGGAATGGCTAAAATTTACATCTTCTGGATCAGGAAAACTACCTTTACTATCTGAACTAGTATTAACTTCAAAAGATGAAACTTTTTTCTTATCCTTAATCAAATTAACTGAAGCAGCTTCCCTTCCAGGGAAAGCTGCCATCTTGTTGTCCATGTTGGTGTGAATGACCAGAGATGTACCTCCCTGGACTACATGAAAAAGATATGGAAGAGCGCTCCAATCTTGTAGCCCAGACAGGTATGACCATAGCCCTGAGTAGCATCCTGCCATTGCCAGGAATGATACCACAGTACAAGGACAAAATGATTGACTTCAACAATTGGCTAACCTTCTGGTGTCATTCAAAGGGGATCCAGTATCTGTCTGCCTAGGATGACATGGTCGACAGACCACGATGCTTTGCCAGAGATGTCCTGCACCTGTCACCCCTGGGAGTCCGGATACTGGCTAAGGCTCTTGCCACCCTTATAGTGCCTTTTTTAGACCTGGTTCAAGGTTACAAAGACACCCCTGCATTACCAAGCTATAATTCATACCACACCTTTAGGCCATCTAACCTGGACCGAAACACTAAAGGCGAAGGTGTGTCCATATTCATTAAGGATATCCACACCTCCAGGCTAGTTGCTCAGCATAATGCATCGAGATTATCCAAGTGCAACTAACTCTGGGCAAAACTGCAATCCAAATTGTAGCCTGCTACAGATCCCCCACCATGCCCCAGGATTCCCACTCCTCCTTTCTTGAGATACTGGAAAATATTAAGGTCCAACCAAACACCCTAATAATGGGTGATTTCAACTACCGCACCATTAACTGGGAAAACTACTCATGTACCAACTCCTTTGCTCAACGTTTTCTGGAATTCATAAATTCCAATGCACTGGGTCAACTTATCCACACCCCCACCAGGAGCAACAATATCCTAGACCTAGTCATTACCAACATGAGCAACAAGTGTTCCACACCTGAGGTCAACTCCTCATTGGTCATATCTGACCATAAGCTAATCACCCTAGATATCCACATCTCGCCCTCACTCCCCATTAAGAAAACCACCGTAAAAAATTTCTCCAAAGCATACTTCATGTTTCTTAAGACAGAAGTGGCAAACTTCACGACACCCATGCAGGTGGACAATACAGTCATGACTGCCAAATCCTACACAAATGCACTCTATAAGCATTTACACAAGTGCATGGATCGAGCTATCCCTAACAGAACCAAGAAGCTATCCTCCAAAAAAGGAAGCAAATTTGATGGTCCCCTGCCATAAACAAACTCTACAACAGAAGAAAGAAGCTGTTGCAAAAGAGAGTAAAATCCCATGATTGGAGGAGCTCCCTAGTCAGCCTCAGCAAGAAGCTGCGATCCCTCATAAAATCTTCTAAAGCTAGTTATGAAAACAAAATCGCCACTGATTCTAAGGACAACCTCAAAGCATTCTATAGCTATGTCAAGAATCTTAATGGCAACACCCAGATCTGTTCTGAGTTGAAGCCTAATGGCATGAAATTTACAGAACCAACTGATATTGCCAACATCCTGGCAGATAGGTTCAGTGCTAACTTTACCCTCCTTTCACCCCCTAATGGCCCCATATCTATACCGGAAGAATGCAGAGTCCCTGCAATCACAACTGTGCAGGTAAAAACCGCACTCTCTAAAGCCAAGAACACAGCACCCATGGAACTAGACAACATCTCAGGCTGCATTTTACACAAACTCCAGAACAAACTGGCTCCCCACCTAAGTACCATGTTCAGTCATAGCCTCACCTCAGGCTTTGTGCCCACTGAATGGCACACAACAACAGTTATCCCACTACATAAAGGGGGGACCACCACAGACCATGGGAACTATCACCTTATAAGTCTGATGAGCCTGGTCTGCAAGGCCATGGAATGTATCATCATGGCACTTATAAACAAATACATCGGTAACCTTCAAACTCTGGACCCCACCCAGTTTTGGTTTGTAAAAGGCAGATCATGCCTCCTAAACCTGATAGATTTCTTTGAACCCATCACCCAAAGCCATAGACGAGGGTAAGGAGGTTCACACAGCCTATCTTGACCTCGCCAAGGCTTTCTACACCATCCCGCACTCTGAAATTATAGATAAACTCACCAAACTACATATAAATTCTTACATCACAAGATGGGTTGCCAACTTGGCTCACTAACACAACCCACACCGTGAAAGTTGCAGACTCCAAATACAACCTCAAACCAGTGACAAGTACCACAGTGTTCAGTCGTCTCCTGTTAACCTATACTTCAGAGAAGTAGATACCAATCACAGAAGGTCTCTGGCTAATGAAGTTCACAGATAACTGCAAACTAGGAGCCATAATCAAATCCCCAAATGATGTGGACATCCTACAAAAGGAACAAACTGAGACAGATGCCTGGTGTCAGAGCCATGGCCTCAAGCTCAATGCCAAAAAATGCATTGTCATCCCCTTTGGTAAAACCTCTGTGCCCAAGAACTACCACATAGGTGGCAATCTATTTAACACCAAAAGTGTAATAAGAGATCTTGGGACCCAGGTAGACAGTAGTCACTTCTTTGATAATCACATCGCCACAGTGGTCAGGAAATTCTTCTATGTGGCACACCTCATCACAAAAGGGTTCTCATCCAGGAAAAAGGAGGTCATTGTTCCCCTCTACTCGTCACTCATTAGACCCATTATAGAGTACAACGCCCCTTTTAGTATGTACATCACAAGACATCTGCAGCAACTGGAAAGGCCGCAGAAATACCTCTCAAAGAGGATTACTGGTCTCAAATAGTTGCCCTATGCTGTCCATCTCAAAAAATTCCAGCTTTACTCTGTCGTATATCACCTACTCTGAGGTGATCTTTGCCTAACATACAAAGCTATGTCCAACCCAGAGCTGCTGGACATGCTCCACCTAAAGAAATCTCAATCCCCCCGAGCTACACACTCTGGAGACTTAAACCTGGTCACCATAATAAACAGAGCATGCTGGAGGGATAGATTCCTGTCCCAGAGACTTCCCATACTCTGGAACAAGCTACCCATGTATATCAAACAGAGCTCCTCATTAGCACTCTTCAAAAAAATCTTGATGATTGGATGGGAAATAGGAAAATCACACCAGGGATCACTTCTGTAGTTCTGCTCAACAGGGGCACAGGAAAATAATTTTCTTGGGTGGCGAAAGCCAGGGAACCTTTTTGGCTAGACTTAATAAGGCCCTTGTGTCAATAGTCTAGTACCTAACTATAAACCTATGAACATGGATGAAGAGAAATCCTTTGGAAAAGATAAATTCATTCACATTACTAGTTGTAGTCTTCTTGAATGATTTTCAAAACCCAAGTGTATGAAGTTATCTGGTGCCACAGAGGAAAGTGCACATCTAGACTTTGGGGAGGCTTTACAAGACAGTCAGGGTGGGGAAGATAGAAAACCTGAAGGAGGATATATTCAGTCTGGTTTCTTTGATTGTTCTTTAATTTGGGAGCACCTTTACTTCTTCTATGAACCTCCCTGACATTGCTTCCTGAAATTATGTTTCCCTGTGCCTTACTGGGAATTCTTATTCTGTTTCCTGAAAAAAAGAATTTGAACCTAAAGAAAAGTTTCTGTTATATTTTGGTAAATAGGGTTAAAAAATTGGTAATCCTCTTCATCAAAACTTTTAAGGGAATCAGCAGAGGAAAGACCAAACAACAACTCCTTATCCAGGGACATTCAAAACCTCTGCTTTGACATCTTCTAGTAAATTCTGAGTATGTACCCAGACAAATTATGTTTTCACTGATCCAGTGGTAGCTGCTCTAAAATCAGTATTACCAGCATCATAAGCACATTTTGGAGAATGTTTAGTTACCTGAGAGACAGGAGATGCCAAAGAATTCAGTCATACCTTATTCTCCGAAGATGGGAGGTCAGCAATTAACTTTCACATATTGTCAAAGGAAGACAGTAAAAACTTAAACAGAAAAATGTAATTTCTCAGTCTGGGGTATTTTATATAATTTTATCAGATTTTTTGGGAGATGGTGGCTGACTGTCAGGGAAAGTGTTGATGGCAAAGAAAGTATACTCTAAGGCTGGCAACACAGGAGGAACAACAGTAGGTTGAGAAAAATCATACTGTAAAAAATATACTATCTTTGCTGGGGTTCTGGTACTTTATGTTTCCAATGAAACAAATCATTCATTATGGCATTAGTATCAGAAGAAAGATAACTATGGGGGAATCTGAAGAATTACTACCCACAGAGTCAGATTCCCAATTCTGAGTGAGAACTTGAGAAACACAATCTAAGTCGTAATTCCTGTTCATCAGACTTGGTATCAAAACCTGAGAGAGAGGAAAATCTTTTCATTTTTAATTGAGGGCAAGACACAATATTTGAAGACCGAAAGGCTGTAAATAAACCTTTAGCAAAGCACAGCCAAACCTCCTTATCTGCTTTAAGTGAAGATAAATGTCTAGCCTTATGTTTCCTTTTTCTTGAATGCCCCTACAGAAAAAAAAGAGCAGCTTGAAAGATGGTTCCCTGACTGGGAATGAAGTTCTTCTAAACAGCTTAGCTAAGGAGCATCACCCAGTCCCAATCCCAATGCTGGCAAGAGTGGGTGCTCCCATAATTGAAAAGGGCAGCAAAATAACTGCAGAGGATGTGCCTGACCCTGGCTCTTAAGTGTCTTCCTGACAAGCAGCACCAAACGAACAGAAGAAAAAGTTAAGTGGTTCGAGGAACAAGAGATGGCATAGCAAAGTCACCCATTTGAAGCTGAGTCAAAGAATAAGCCAAATTGCCTTGATAACTGTTCTCTTTTTGTAGCTCAGGGAGGGGAAAGATGAGTTACTAGAACACAGGTTGATGTTCTTCGTATAAAAGGAGTATAACAAGCAACTAACAGAGCCTTGAAGAGGTGGTCTTACCTCCTGACAGAGAAGTGACGTTTTAAGGTAAAATGTTTAGAGACAATCACGAAACACACTAGATCTAGATCCTAACATTCCTTTTTGACAGAAAAGCAACCCTTTTCCTTACAAAAATTGATGAATTATAAGGGAATACCCAGAAGAATCCAGGACCTTCTGTCAAAAAAGGTATCATAAAAGTTTGAAATGGAGCTTAACTGTCAGTTAAACAACATAACTAGAAATATAAGTTTGGAGGTAAACATTTTTAATGACAATCCCAAAAACCACAAGTCCTGTCCTAAAGCCACATGTTTTGGCAGAAAAGTAAAGCTTTTTCTCACAAAAAATTAGTCATTTAAAGGGATTTCCCTAGGGAGCCATAGGAAAAAAGTAATAAATAAGATCTGAGGTAAAAATTTTAGTGATAACCATTAATAAAGTACAGTTATGGAAAATGTTGCCATACCAGTAGATGTCCTTGCCTTCACCACTGCAGTATTCATCACGTATGGGATTTTCTGCCGTGGAAGCCCGACATGCGGCCAGTCTACCAAAGCCTACCATTGCTTTAAAGTATGTTGAATCTCACCCAAATGCTTCTCACGTAGCGTAGGGCACAAAAGTGAAGTTCAGCCATACCATCCTCAGAACTGTTTGCCCCAGTATGAGCCCCAGTCCAAGGAAACCCAAACAGAACCTGCACATCCAGGAAGGAAAAAGACTAGGGAATGGAGAGAGGGAGTAAATGCTGCAGCAGTGATGGCAAAGACATCTACCATTGTAGTAAGATATTACACAACTGTACTATGTCCTTACACTCACTACTGCAGTATTCATCCTGTATGGGAAACTGCCAAAGTTCAAGAAGATACTTGGGAGTAGGAAGCAGCAGAAGATCCCTGTAAGAAGCCATGAAGAATGGCATTAGCAAAATCTGCTCTAGCTTGGGATATACCATCCAACTTGTAGTATTTGGTAAAAGTATGCACAGAAATCCAGGTAACTGCTTCAAGAATAAAATTAGTGTCTGAGCCCTTGAAAAAGTCACCAGAAGAAGCCACAGCCCTAGTAGAATGAGCCTTTACAGAAGAAAGAAGGCTCTCACCATGAAAAGTAAAAAAAAAAAGAAATAGCAATTGAAATCAAAGTAGAAATAGTTTGCTTGGAAACAGCTAATCCCAAAGACCTAGGATGAAAGGAAACAAACAACTGATCAGATTTTCTGATAGCTTTAGTTTTACACAAATACAATCTGAGCTGTCTATGCACATCCAAGTAGGGCAAAAAAAAATAGGCACATTAATAGACTAATTAAGTGACAACTTATTAACCACCTTAGTCATAAAATAAAGATTAATATGCAAGGACATCCTGTCCTCATGGAATATCAAAAAATGTGGAAAAGCCATAAGGGCTTGTAACTCAGACACCTGTCTGGCAGAAGTAAGAGCTAACAAAAGAACTGTCTTCCAAGAACAATGTTGCAAGGAAGCTGAAACAGCAGGCTCAAAAGGACCCTGAGTCAATTTCTCCAGAACAAAATTAAGATTCGCAGGGAAGAGGAACAGGCTTCCCGGGAGATCTAATTTTAAACACACCTTTAAGAACTTGCTTAGACTCAAATCTAGAAGCTAAAGGAGGAGTGAAAGGCAGACAAGCAGAAAGAGCTGATAAGGGGGCCTTAATAGAAGAATAGGCCAAACCAGCATTGAGCAACTCAGACAAATAAGACAGAACCAAAGGAACATCCACAGTAAGTGGGTCCAGGTTACAAGAGACACACCAAACAGAATACCTCTTCCATTTAGGTAAGTAGGATTTCCTAGTAGTAGGCTTCCTGGCCTCCTTCAGGACCTGCAGCATGCCATCTGTAAAAGGTGTCTACGAGGAATCAAAACCCTATCACCTACAGTGTCAGTTGAAGCATGGACATGTAGAGATGGATGAGAGATCCCTTGTCTTATGTGAGTAGATCCACCCTGTGAGGTACCTTGTGATGATTGCCCTTGGCTCGATGCAGATGTAGAGGGAATCAGTGCTGTTGTGGCCAAAAGGGAGTCACCAACAAGATTTTGGGAGCATTCTGTTGAATCTTGAACAGAACTTTTGGAATGAGAGGAAGGGGAGGAAATGCATAAAGAAAAATCTTCTTCCAAAAAAATGAGAGGGTGCCCACCTTCCACAGCAGAGGACATGGGACTCTGGCACAAAACAGAGGAAGTTGATTGTTCATAGGGGAGGCAAAGAGAGCTACTTGAGGAGTACCCCACTGGTGAACAATTTCCAGAAACACATCCCTGTAAAGCATCCATTCATGGGATTGAGTGAAGGACCTGCTTAGAGTATCTGACACAATGTTCTGTGTTATTGTCTGTGAATACCTTGAGAGGCCTCGGACAGAATAGAGAATGAAAGGCCTGAAGAGCCAGCATAAGACCTCTCATCTCTTTGACATTGATGTGCTCCTTCTGCTGACGAGGGGACCACACTCCCTGTACCTTCGGGAAGCCAAAAGTTGCTCCCCATCCCACATCTTAAGCATCTGTGAACAGATCCTGAGAGGGAAGAGAAGTATGCAAAGGAAACTCTGGATTCAAAGACAACTGCTGAATCCACCAGAGAAGTTCCTTCTTGAGATAAGGAAGAAGAGGAACTGTAAAGTCTTGGGGATATGCATGTTGAAGCCACACCAACTTATGAAACCACTGGAAGTTTCTCATGTGTAGTTTGGCCAGATAAAGCATCAGAATAGAGGAAGTCATGAACCCCAGAGCTCTGAGAAACTCCCTGGCTGTAATGGAAGCCAGGGGAAGAGCAGTTTGAAAGTAAGCAGTGAGAGTTAAGGCTTTTGGAGGAGACATCTATGCCAGCATTGGAACCGTCTGAATCCTGCAACCCAGAAAGTCATGAACCTAAGAAGGATTCAGAGAAGACTTTTTGAAGTTTATTGTGAACCCCAAGCTCTGAATAAGAGAACTGGCAAAACCAAGATTTTGCAAAGGACCTCCAGAGAGGATGCCTTAATCAGCAGGTTGTCCAAGTAAAGAAATATTTGGATCCCTTAAAGCCTACAAAAAGCAATCACAGGAGTGAGGCATTTGGTGAACACTCTTGGGGCAGTAGAAATGCCAAAGGGCAAAGCACAGAACTGAAAATTCCAGGAAGCAACAGAGAAGCACAAACACTTCCTGAAAAAAAGACGGATTGGAATATGGAGATAAGCATCCTTGAGATCCAGAGACACCAAAAAGGCCTGAGGGAACAAGAGAGGAAACAGAGACTGAAGGGACAACATCCAAAAGGACAGCACCTACAGAAAAGTGTTTACATGAGAGAGGTCCAGAATCTGTCTACAAGTACCCTCTTTTCTAGGCACTAGAAACATTCTTGAATAAAACCCCTTTCCCCTTTGGGGCACAGGCACCTCTTGAATAGTACCCTGAGACAAGAGATCTTAAAGAACCTCTGGGAAAAATGGAAGTTGTTTGCGAGGAGGCTGTGGAATACCCATAAAAGGTGGGCAGCATATCCACACCATGAAGTACCCCTGATGAATGATTGACAGAATCCAAGAATCCTGAGTGATTTGAAGCCAAATAGAAAGCTAAAGAGAAAGGTGAATAGAAAGAGGAATGAGGCTGGGAATAGGCGTACAGTCAGGCAGCACCTGGTTTGTCAGGAAAGGAAGGCTTCTGAATTCCTGCAGTTTGAGTGACCTTAGCAAGAGGATCCCATTCACCACCCTTTTTACCTTTAGCAGGAGGATGAGACTGCCTATAAACAAAGGCTGGCTTTGAAGGGTAGTTTCTCTGAAATGAGGCACAGGAGAAACAAACATAAGTTTAAGCTCCTGCAGGTCCTTCCCCTTGTCCTGAAGAGACTTAAACAAACCAGTAGCTGCTTCCCCAAACAAAAGTTTATAACCCAGAGGAGCATCTGTCAAGTTAGCCTTTAAAATATCATCAGGTAAGGGTTGAAGCCTAAGCCAAGAATACCTCCTCAGTACTGAACCAAAAGCAGCAGCCCTAGAAGAGGCATCTGCTGCATCATAACTACAGACTGATGAACAACTTGAGAGGAAGTCCCTAGCAAGGAAAGAGCAGCAGAAGATTTAATCTCAGAGTCTACAAGATCAGAAAAAAGCTGACAAGCTTGAGAAAGAAGAGCCAACACATACCTAGATATATGGGTCTGATAATTAACTGCCCTAAAAGCTGGGGTAGCCGAAGTATAAACCTTCTTACATAGCCTGTCCATGGTTCTGATGTCCTTGTCAGATGGCAGTCACTTGGATGAAGGAAGCAATTGAGATGGCTTATCAGAGGCTACAGACACCACAGAGGGGTCAGCAGCAGGACATTTAAATAAAAAGGAACAATCCTCAAGCACGCTATAAAACCTATTAGACTTCTTGTGAGCTGGAGGCAAATAATCAGGCACTTCAGAGGCATTGGAAAAAATATCCAGTAAAGCAGCCAAAACAGGAAGAATGGCCACAGGTTTGGGAATTCCATCTGCAGGAACTCATAGTACCTCCTATGGATATCAGAGACCTGAGCACAATCCCAGTTAAAAAAATCCATCATCCTAGAGATTGTATCCCCAAAGGAAATTTCCTCAGAAAGACTATCTACATTATTAGACTCCTGCTCCTCTGATCCATAGTCTAAAGGGGAAGGAATCTGAGTAGAATAAGCAAGGGATTCTTCATCAGAAGAATTCAGTTCTCTGGGCCTTTTAAGTGGAGAAGAGGACCAAGGAGTAGCAGGAACCAAAACCCCTTGAGGCGGCCTTAATGATAATAAAGCATTAAATAACCCCTGAGTAAAGGCCTGTCACTCATTTTGTGGATCCCTAGGAGCAGAAGAAACATGTTTAGTTTTCTGTTTCTTTTTTAAGGGCATGTCCACCCTAGAAAACTGAGAAGGCTCTGACTTAGGATGGCATTTGGCAACTGTAGTTGGAACTTCTTCCCTAAGAAAAATCTACAGACCCCCATTGACCCCTCAGAAACAATCAACCATGGTTCCCCCTGAACATCTAAAATGGACCCCTGCAATGCCTCATCTGACATGCTGCCCACCAGATTCTCGCCAACCTCCAACCTGGTTCTAACAGAGAAACCTGACAACACTGCCAGGTGAGCCTCCGGTTTTATAACAACCTCGGGAGAAACACCTGGCAAAGTCTGGACAGTGGAAGATTCCAGTCTTACCTTTTTCATCTTCTTCTTCCTTGACAGCTGACCCTCAGGGCAGGAAGTTTCTTCCATTTCATCTTTAGCAAGAAGCTTAAGGTGCTGGTTCTAAGATACAATGAAAGGGAAAAAAGTCTACTATGAAGAATTTTTGGGACAAACACCTGACAAATCGAACAAGACGTATGGTTGTGAGAAGCTCCTAGGCAAAAAAGGCACTTATCAGTGTGGTCTTTATGGGAAATCTGTCTCCCACACTGGCATTTACCCTTCTTGGATGACATTAAACTCAAACAGCACAAAAAATTGACAAAAAAGTATCTGCAGTGTTGTGGACTTCAGCAAACAGGGGTAATCACAAAAATGCAGTAAAAATGGATGCAGGCAAACACACTGACAGTTTGAAACATCGTTTGGACTGGTGGCTAAGAAGTTCTGAGAATGGCATGCCTGAACATCACCTTTATGCCCTATGCTATGCAAGGATCAATGATTACTCCTTCTTGCATCTTGGAATTTTCCAAGTACTAGTGAAGGCCCTCTGGTTAGACCTAGTGCTGAAAAACTAGGATAAATCCCCATATTCCCTGACTAAATTTCCCTGGTGCAGAAATACCACCTTTGGTCTTTCTTGAAAAGATGCCAGTAGCTTAGTGGATCTAACCCAGTCAACAAAGCATATGATTTACTTCAGTTGTACAGTACTTGAATACAGGCACTAGGAGTTTGGAAACTTTTTAAGTCCACATGTAGTTAAATCCAAGATACAAAATGCTTTGAATTAAAAAGTGGTTAAATATTACAAAAGTACAAGTGCTGAGTGACCCACATTTTAGGTTCAAAGCTCTTCTCAATTTACACTTTACAAATTGATCAGAGTTAGTGATGTTGATGAGTTTAGTGACAATTTTGGCACATGACTGTCATGCCAAGTAGATTTGGTGAAATAACGGAAGGTGCACTTTTATAAACACATTTGTGTGTTTGCTAAAGCTCTGCAGACACTATCTGCTGTCATTTTAAGGCCAAGAGGCTCTGCAGACACTATCTGCTGTCATTTTAAGGCCAAGAGTTCCATTGTTTATATTGTTCTGAGTAATATTGTATTGTTCAGGTTCTGAGATTCTGAAAAGGTTACATCAAACAATAAGCCCTACCTTGAGCATCCAACCCTTTGTGATGACCTCTTTTCTGTGAATGGAAAGTATCAGTATGTGTAGTAGTAATGCTCGCCATGATGAAGGGTAATGAAGCAATCCAGGGGAATCAGCTAATGCCATGTGCTTTCCCACAGAAATGCCTTTGGCTACCAGTTGCCATGCCAATTACCCAGCTCCATAAATTACTGGGCTTGGCAGGAAAATTTAACTTGACCAGAACAGTGCATTCATCAACTGAAGTCAACAGGAGACATCAAGTTGCAAGTAACTTGAGTGGAGATGTACTAATGGGGGTGTTTGACTGTGTGTGTGTGTGTGTGTGTGTGTGTGTGTGTGTGTGTGTGTGTGTGTGTGTGTGTGTGTGTGTGTGTGTGTGTGTGTTTGTGTGTGTGTGTGTGTGTGTGTATCTGCATGTGTGTGTATATGTGTACATGCATGAGTGGGGGGGTGCCTGTCAAACCTCTACACATCCCTGCTGAACACTTCCAGACAAAGCCAAAAATGAATATGTCCACATTCTGGGACAATTTTTAAACGTTGTTGTAATTCATATCAGATTAATTTTTGCATCAACATGCATTTTGTAAACAATAAATATGAAACAGTTAACATCTTGAATTACTGAGTGACTGTAAGCCTCAGTGATTTACTAGAGTATAAAAATATTTGCAAGGGACAGAGCAAATACTTGAGACAATATAGATGCCTGTGCCAATGCAAAACATGGGCTGCCAGGTAAAAGTACCTCAGCAATGCACTTTTAACACAAGCAGTACAAACATATACCATCAAAACTGTCAATAAAAAGCTTGGCTCTCTCTATAAAGTAAAACACTTTCTCACTCCTCACGCTAAAATTACAATTGCCAGCACACACCTACTATCAACTCTTTTCTATGCCTCCCCCCTCTTTACAAACCTAAACAAGACAACGCTTAACAAACTTGCTTCTTGTTACAATCACATAGCTAGTTTTGCCACAAATTCCACCTTTAGAACGCACCACTGCACTAACTTGAAGCAACTAGGGTGGTTAGAGTTTTCCAGCCAACTCCATTTCAACCAACTCAAAACGGCTCACCAGATACTGTATCACCCAGAGAAAACACCAGCTCTGAAAAACATCATTCACCCCTATATTAACCTGCAATCTTTATGCTCCTCCAATAAGATCTTAGCTCAAACTACCAAAGCCAATAATTCTGCTGGGGTTTCTCTATTCTCAAACTTTGTAGGTAAAATGTGGAACTCCCTACCGACCATGCTCACTGCAGAACCCTCACTCTTACAATTCAAAAAAAAGCTTAAACCCCATCTCAATACTCTCTGGCAATGTCCCTGTTCCAAACCTGATTAACCACTATCATTTACCCTTCTCTTACCTCACTATCCTTAACCGCTTTTTAACAAGGCGCCTCGCCTTTGTAACTGACCTATGTTTTTTTTATATGCTGCTGTTGTTTTTTTTTTTTTCCCAAGATGTGATGTATCTTTATATTGTATTTAGAACTCAACTATCTTCCTTTTCTTGCATTAACAATGTTCATATGTCTGTTATGTACTTGAAGCTTTTCTCCCCGGGCCTCCGCTGAAAATGGACATGTATCCAGTCGGACTCTCCCAGTTAACAAATGTAAAATAAATAAAATAAATAAATATAATTCAGAAGCATGCAAATTAGCCAGAAATAATTGTGGATAAAGCTGCTACTGAATTACAATTAATGCAATTCAGTAACCTGACCTAGCCTAGGTAAGAACTGCACACAACCATGAATCTCTTCCTTCTGAATACCAGGGAGTGCCTGTTGCAGTGACATTTATACTCATTTTCTGTTAGCTCTTTTAGAGATATGCTGTTGAATAACTTAATTAAATATGTTTAAAAATTAAACTGCGTAGTTACAGTAATTCATAACCTTCTTGGACAGTATTTACTGTTTGGTTTTACAACCTGGATGTTTCAGATGATACAAAGCAGTAGAACCAGGAAATGACTATGCTCTGCCCGCTTTACATTAGGCACCATGTCAGGTACAAGAACTTGGTAACAGATCTTAAAACATAAAATATTTTTCAAGAATTACAAAAAAAGTATAGTAGTACGTGTACATTTACTGAAACAATGCTGAAAATGGTTTGTCACTTGACTGATATTACTGCCATTCTGTAATCCCACTCCTTTTTTATTTGAAAAGTGTTTTCTTCTTTAATAAAGTAGAGTATTGCAGATAAGATAGGATTGTCATGCTCTTCTGCAACTCAGTCTTCTATACTTACTGATTTATTTTTAATACATCATTAAGTAACTGTCTAGGTTTATTTAGGGTGGTGCACATGTTTTTGATTCTTGTATTGCAAGTCTGAAGTTATTATCCTTTCTGCAGTGCTCCTTGTTGGTTTGCTTGTAACTACATTTTCTCCTTTTTTAACATAAGGTGGGATTGTGAAGATGTGATGATGTGATGTATTGCCAGCTATGCCAGGAGAAGTAGGGCAGTAGATGTGTAACATATGCAGCACAGCTAGCTGGAATTTTGTAAAGAATTATATGCCATTTGTATATCAAACTGATTTGTACAGATGTTTGTGTTGAAAAATGTATTTGTAAATTTGATTGCATTAAAAATGTACCAACAGTGGGTCCTGACTGTATTTGTAACTGAATTAAATATATATGTTAACAGAGGATACTGGAAGAGAAGAGGTTAATCACATTCCAGCTGCAGATGACTTTGAAAAATGTTCTGAAATTAAATTACTGAGCCCAGCCCATAAAGATGTTATCTCACAGTTTTGAATGAAGTCAGAGACACAATGTCTGTAAGAAGTATGGCTTAGTAGCTCCTGCAAGAAGAGTAGAAGTGTTTTATGGTTTTATAGCTTTCAGATGCTATAACACATCTCAGCAAAGCTCTACCTGTGCGTAATGTAACACATATGTACTAAATTCTGGTTTACTTTCTTGCAATGGGGGTAGCATGAAACCAGAAGTCAGAGGACTAGATGTATGTGATGTAATTCTGTCATTTGGACAAAATTTGTGTTTTAATACCAGATGAGAGAGAACTCTCAGAGGTCTGTTTTTGGGACGTGACAAAGAAGAACCCCTCACCTACTTCATCTTGCCTTGCTCTAGTAAGTGAACCAGGGAATAGTAATTCTTTAGATCAGTCAGGAAAATATAGCGAGATTAGTTAAATACTGTTTTTCTGTTTCTGTGTGAATCTATTCATCTGTGTTTTAATATTTCCTATGTGTGAAATTCTGGTGTTTATTGTAAATAGATATTTAGTGTTTTCATGTTATTTTCATTATTTATTATTAAATATATTTAAACTTTTCATTGTGGCTGGTCCTTTTACAGAATATTTTAAATTTTGAAAGGACTTATATCTATTTGGTGATAGTGTGGCCACTCCTGAAAGCCTTACTGCATTGGCCAAACACTATCATTTGTTTAAATATTATTTCCACTCAGTATAAATAGGTACCATTGTAAGAGCCTTAGAGTAGCTGGCTTTGGAGTATCTGGTGGCAGTGTAACTACCTTATAGTCTAGGCAGAAGGTGGCATCTCTAGTAAATCTGTGACAGCCTTTCTCAGGTGTATGCATGTGTGTGTGTGTGTGTGTGTGTGTGTGTGTGTGTGTGTGTGTGTGTGTGTGTGCCAGCTGCTTGGAGCAGGGACACAAAGCACTTTTTTCACAGAGAGGGTGGTGAAGGACTTGGCTTGGACACTTGGCTGAGGACTCAACTGTATAGGTGTACCAGTGGGGAGTCTTACTGGGGATCTGGAGAGAGAGGGAAAACCAGTCCCCAGACTGAATGTGTTCCATGTATGCTCTTAAGGAAAATTGTACTTGATGCAGAGAGTTGCACCTGGAAGTACTGAGTGGATCCATTTTTGCTCCAAGTGAATGTCCCTCTCCAGTTTCAGTGGTGAGGTTTCAGTTGATTACTGGCCCAGAGTGGGGACGTCACAGAGTTCATTTGTTTATGAGCGAGTTATGAAATCAGTTTTGCAGTCCTGTAATAATTTAACTGTGATTCACTATGCAATTTCTTTAGGATTCTGATGATTGACTATTATTCTATTTTCTGTGAACAGCTACCAGTAATGTATGATGATCTTTCATTAGATCACTGTTGCAGAATTCTTAGTATCTGAGAGTTTCCCCTGCAATGGTCCCTTCTATCCAGTCAGCCTTCTAAAGAAGCTCAGGATGATCATCACAGTGATCCCTGCTGTAGTAGCTTTAGCATACAAGACAATGGATCTATATAGGTTATATGCTGCCAAGGATATAACAGACAGCCAGCTTCTAAAGTTTCAGGGCACCTTCCACCCACCCAAACTGTCAGGCAGCTCAAACTGAGGTGTTTAAAAGACAAGTTTGGGCAAGCTTTACTGCCACTGAAGAGTATGCTCCAGAAAGGCTTTTGAGGATCGACACTTCCAGATAATTTCCCTTTGGAGAAAAACTTCTAGTCTGATATTGTCATTTTCATTCATTCCTCAATTGTTCGGCTCTGATCTGACTTGACCGCTTCATACTTCAGATCTCATTTTTTGCCATAGTATTTGGACGTGGTGACTGAAATTCTCAAGTGAGCTTTATAATCATTCATGAGTTGGCTTCATTTCCTTTTTAAAACAAATAGCTTAAACAAATTTCTCTTTTTCCTCCCTTTTAAAAGTTAGTGTTGAATCTCTTTGGCCCTTTTACATTACTCTTAGTATTCCTTTCATTTACCATTGTTGGTATTTTCTTTTCTATCTTTAAGAAAAAAGAAAAATATATATTTTTTCTATCTTACTCTTCCACTTGCTGTTTTATTTAACATGTCTGACACACCTTCAGGGTTTAAAAAAATGTGTGGCCTGTGTCTAAAAATGACCTGATTATGACACACAAAGTATGTCTATTGTTTAGGACTCTTTCATTTAGAATTTGCCTGTGATGTCTGTAAAGGGTTTAATTCCTTTGCTTTAATCGACAGAAAGAATAAACTAAATCTTAGGGGATTGCTGTCCTCCAAAACTGCTTCTACAGTCTCTGGGGTTCAAACCTCCAAAAGGGTAGATAAAAACAGGAGATTTGTGTCACATGTCTCATGTATTTAAATGAGACACTAAGGAACTGTGATGGGTTCAAGTTATTTATTGTACATAAACACGTCAGGAGCAATAACTGGAACATATATTTAAGCTAACTTACTTCAAACACACTTGCATATTCATCTGTATTTTTGCCTGCAATCACTCTGACTATACAAAATGGCACTGATCTTGCACGTGCACAGTAACTTAGATGCATGTGCTATTTAGCTACAGTGTCTGACTAGGTACAATACATACAATGATTTACATCCTCCCTCTTTGATTTCTTCAACATGCAGTAGGAGAACAGGACAATTTTACATGCTAGATATCACATCAACATTTAACAACAAATGAATTCAAGTCCCAGTTGCTGTGTGTCTCATAATGGGTCTGGAAATGCTACCCAATCTGGTTACATAAAAATCTTTGACTGGGTTTAGCAACAGGAACTGTCTCTGGGGATTCTTTTACAAATGGAACTTTGGAGATTGCATCAGGATTACTTGAAGAAAGTACACTGTCCTCTGGAATTCAAACAAATGTAGAGTCACTCAAACAAATGTAGATTCACTCTGAGAAACAGAGTCTCTGGTACAGGCAATCTACTGTGTCACTGGTTCGGAGACTGGTAGTATGTGTCTTCGATTTCTTCTGAAATCAATTCCATCAGATTGTACAATGTAAGATCTCGGCTCTTCACAAATATTTTTGACAATTCCCACTCAGTCATATTCTTTAGATGTCTGCATTCTTACAATTTCACCTTGTCTTAATGGCCTAAGAAGTTTGCTGCATTTATCGTAGTACAACTTTTGTGACTTGTGTTTTTTTCAAAAGTTGAGTCTTGACCATCCTGTGGTTCTTTATGTTTGGAACCAATAATTGTTTACTGATTGGAAGAGTTGTTCTAGTCTTTCTAGAAATTAGTCACTGAGCAGGTGAACCAAGCAAATTATCTCGAGGAATATTTCTGAGATTAAGTGCGTTGAGAAAAACATTGGTACCATCTCTCCTGGATTTCTGCAACAAACATGTCACACTTTGAACTACACACTCAGCTAATCCATTGGACTGTGGATACTCAGGACTATTAGTAACATAAACAATGTCCTGAACTTCTGACTTGTAAATTGTTCACCATTGTCAGATACAACTTTGTGTGGACTGCCATGAACAGAAAAATGTCTCTTCAATTTCATGATGACAGTGATAGACATTAAGTTAGGAAGAAAGTGAATTTCAAACCAGTTTGAATAAGAGTATACTAACACTAAGTAATGCTGATCATTCCATTCGAAAATATCAGTAGCAACCATTGACCATGGTAGTTCAGGAATCTGGTTTAGCTGAAGTGGTTCTTTTTGTTGGCGCTGTTTAGTACTGTTGCAAATAGAACATGTTACAGTTTCCTTCTCTATATCCTTTGACATAGAAGGGCAAAATACTATGCCTCTTGCCCTTCTTTTGGTTGAATTAGTACCCAGGTGACCATGATGCAAAATGTTGATATATTCCTGTTGTAATGCTGTAGGAATTATCACTTTAGGAACTTTCATGATGAGTCCATCTTCCATCATGATCTTGTCTCAGTAGGAAAAATACTTCTGTATGTCAAGTAGTAGACTGGTTTGTCATATTGGCCATTCTTGACTGATAACATGTTTCAGCTTCTGGAGAATTGGGTCTGAAGCCCTATGAGTTCTGAGTTCATAAAGATGCGATGAGGAACAATTTCTAACTTCTATGACTTCAAAGTCTGCTTTCTCATTATCATGCTGCTCTGTGGTTTGTTAGGGTGCTCTTGACAAAACATCAGCAAGATATAGAAAGTTGCTTTTGTACAGACAATATTGAAATTGTACTTTTCAATTTTATCATCATGTGTTGCAGGTGTGCTGGGTCTGTATGTTTTGGCCTTTTCAGGATTGTCACTAGAAGTTGGTGATCAGTCTCTATTTGAATAGGTTTGCCATAATTATAATTATTGGACTTTGAACATGTGAACACTACTGCCAAAAGCTCTTTTTCTATTTATGCATACTGCATTTCAGTTTGGGTTAAAGTTCTGGATGCATAAGCTACTGGTATGCCTTCTTGAAGACAATGATTTGAATGCACCAAGACAATGATTTGAAGCATCGCACAGTAGAGTTACAGGTTTGCGAACATTATAATATCTCAATGTAGGTAGACTTGCAATTTTCTGTTTCAGAATATCAAATGCTTTTTTGGTGTTGTTCCAACCAGGACAGGTTTACATTTCTGTGTATCAGCTCACGTAGCAGTACAGAAAGCTCACTCAGGTCTGGGATGAACTTTCCTAAATAGTTGACCATACCAAGAAAATGTTGTAAAGGTGTGACATTTTCTGGAACTGTATCTCAAAAATTGCTGCTTCCTTAGACGGATTTGGTTGTAAGCCAGAACTGGTAAACAGATGACCCACATAAGTAACTTCTTTCAGTTTGAATTTACATTTCTGAGGATTCAGTTTAAGAATTACTTCATGAGCATGGTCTAGAAGTTTCCTGAGATTTCTGTCATGTTCTACTTCGTCATTGCCCCCTACAATAATGTCATCTACTATGATAGCACATGGTTAACCTGAAAAAATTTGTTTCATTGCACATTGAAAGACTTCCCTGGCAGAATTTGTCCCAAATAGCATTCTCAAAAATCTGCATCTACCAAATGGTCTATTGAAAGTGTTTAACAATGAAGATTTGTGATCCAGCGAAGTTTCCCGAAATTAACTTTTTGCATCTAAGACAGAAAAAACAGTGGCATTTGGCATGAGACTGGCTACTTCTTCTACTGTGCTCATTGGATGATGAGGACATTTAAGTACTTTGTTTAAATCTCTCAGATGAATACATATTTGAATATCATCTGAGCTTTTCCTATGAGCTATGACCATGGAGGATACCCATTTAGTCTGTTCTTTTACTGGAGTTAGAACACCTAAATTCACCATTTTGTCAAGCTCTGCTTTTACTTTGCTCTGCATTGCTACCAGAACCTTCCTTGCTGGTCTGACAGCTGGGCTTACCTCTTGATTTAAATTCATGGAATATGTAACTGGAAGTTTGCCAAGCTCATCTGTGAAAATATCTGCAGATTCACTAAAAATAGTCTGTGTTAAACTATCATGTTTGTTCAGATTTATATGGTGGTCCTCTTTATTAAATGAAAATCAGTCCCGTTCTCAAACTATCTTTGACTTCACGTGTCTTTTGATTGTGTAAAACTGCAAGTCATAGCTGTTCCCAGCAGAATGGCATGTAAAACCTACTGTGCCATCAGTTTGAATCTCTTCACCACCATAAGCAACTAGTTTTGCACACTTTGCTGAATCAAGTTTCTCACCAGCTGTTACTTTGGCAAACATTCGAGCTGACCAGTGTCTACTTTAAGCTCTACAGGTTTCCCATTAATCTAAACAGTAAAAAATATTTCACTCTGCTGCCAACTGATACTATACTGTGTTAACTGTTCCATCAATCTCAGAGACACCATCCATACAGATACCATCAATACAGAAAGTTTGCTCACAGCTCTCTGTCTGATCTACTTGCTTCTTTGGATGCTCTCTTTTAAAAAAAGTATGTGCTACCTTAGACTTGCAAAGTCTTTTGAAATTATTCCATTTTTTACATGTGTAAAATTGCTGACCAAAAGCTAAACACTTCTCTCATTTAGGTTTATGACTACCTGCACAATTATAACAGCTAACAATGAGGTTGTTTGCTGCGGTCCCATTCGGTTTATAATTAAGGTTAGATGTGGCACTACCTCTCAGTTTATAGTTCTGTTTGCACCCAATCTTATGTTGCACACTATCAACATTGGCACTGACAGACACTGCATGCATGTTTTTCTCATTTGTAAGCATATTTGTGTGCTTTTCTATAAGCTCATATATTTCACAAACCTTAATGGCTTTGCTCAACATTAAATCACTGTCTCACAGCAAAATCTTTCTTACTGCATCATTATTAACACCACACACAAGCCTGTCTTTGATCAACTCATCTCTCAGATCACCAAATCTGCATGTTTTTGCTTTATTTCTTAAGGTGGTAATGTATGCTGCTATAGTTTCACCTGGCTTTTGATTCCTTGTATAAAACATGTGCCTTTCTTTCATAATATTCATTTGAGGGTTGCACATATCTCTAAATTTACATTTTAAGCACTAAGTATCTTCCCACGTTTTAGCCTGTATCACAATATGGCAGTTCTTCCCCTCCCGTGCATACACAGCAGGTGCATAACCAAATGAATGTTCCTTCTCAATGACTTCCAAGTCAGCTAAATTAAGAAGTATAAATGCTCTTGTATGTGCATCTTTATCAGAAAATGCAGCCTGTCACACCTGTACCTCAAAGTGTTAAAAAGGTTAAGCTTCCCTTGTTATGGTCTATTCTAGCAGTGGCTAGGAAAATAATAACTAGAAATTGGATTTCAGATACACCTCCTTCGTTCAATGAATTTAAAAATGTTATGAATATAGTGTGCCATATGGAAATAAACACAATTAGGACTAGAACAAATAGAAAAACATCTTATTTTATTGTATGGGATAATTTACAAAATTTGTTAAAAAAATTTTAATTTCAATAGCATGGTATTTTAGTTTAATTGATCTGATTGTAGTGGATGTCTTTGTAAATACTTTAGTTGTTTTGTTGAATATTATAATAATACCTATTTTTAATTACTTGTATAAAATTGTTATGATATTTCTCTTATATGTTAAAACAATAAACCTGTTTTGAAAAAAAAAAGAAAATGCAGCCTGTATGAAAATATCATATTCTTGCTCAAATACTTGCCAATTCTCAGCAATATTATTATCAAACACCAGCGGTCCAGGTTTGTAAAATCCTTCTGCCATAACAACAAAATTCATTTAAATATAAGCATAGACCAGGTACTTGTAATAATGCACAAATGCACAACAATCTCTCCCTGAAGAGGCTTCACTTTAACACTGCAAACACTGTGAACACTCTGTACAGTTCAGATGCTTTGGATAGTTTTTGTTAATGCAAAAAAGTAGTATATTGCAAAAGAAATGTGGTCATTTTAGTCTTTTCACACATTTCAACTCTTAGAAAATAATTTTAAATACTTTCCTATTTATTTCAAATACTTTTATCAGTATGTCACAATTTCAGACATTTTGTTTATCTCAGTAATTATTTCGAATGTATTGAATAAATGGCGACTTAAAAATCATTTTGAATAACCTCCGATCTGCTTACATGTTGGCTCGTGTATATTCCTCCACTTCTAACTTTGTGCCTCATAGTTTGTAAGCAGATTTAACTTCTGATTCCACTTCTGACACAATGTTGCATGTCTCATGTATTCAAATGAGACACTGAGGCACTATGATGGGTTTAATTGTTTATTGTACATAAACACATCAGGAGATGTAACTGGAACATATATTTAAGCTAACTGACTGACTCATTACTTCAAACACACTCATGTGCATCTCCATTCTTGCCTGCATTCACTCTGACTGACTATACAAAATGGCACTGATCTTGCACATGCTCAGTAACTTATATGCCCCTGCTATCTAGCTACAGTGGATGACTAGGTACAATGCGCACAATGATCTACAAATCTCACACTACAGAATCACAGAAGAGATCTCTGGATCTGTCAACATCTACTACTTTGGCTCTATTATCTGAGCCTCCTTTTAAAATATATAAAAGGCAGATCTGACAACTTCGGATCTGAAACCTAGATTTGATAAATTTCCACGGACCCATTCAGCTCAGCTTTTACTGGATCTGATCTCCTTTGGGCTGCCATCTCCCCTTTTTGGTACAATCTGAAAACAGATGTAATCCATAGGGCTCAAGTGAAGTCTGGTATCCTACCTGTGACAGAAGGTGACAGTACTAACAAGAAACTGAGCATAAAGGATTAGCTCAGATTAGTTCCTTATTTGAATATTCATTAAAGACCTGTGTGGGTCTACCAGTTCAGCAGCCTGGGGAACCTCATTCCTAGTTAAAAGGTTTTATTTGTATTGTTTCTACTAACAAATAAAGCATGACAATGAGCTTCAACTATAGAACTATATTTAAGAAAACACTTTCGCCTGAGCTTCATCAGGTCTGTCTAATAAAGTGGTTTCCACTTTGATCATTGAAAATGCCTGCTTTTACAAGGTTATCACCAGACTTTTAGTCTATTTTGTAACACATGTAAAATGCGAGGCTGTGTCTGCATCAGTGGGGCTCATATTCCTTGGAGCCAAGTGTATATGACAGCTTTATTACAGACTTTTTTCCAGTCTATCACGTGTAATATGAGAGGTTGTGCCCACTTTTATGGGGCTCATTATCTCCTGACATATAATATGAAAGGAAAATATTCTCTTGTATAACAAAAAAGGTTTACAGTACCTGCTTATAAGAGGCTCATATATATGACTGGGCAGCGCAGTGGTGCTGTGGTTAAAGTTGTCAGCTCACAGTAAGAGGTTCTCCGGTTCAATTCTCGGCTGGGTTGCCCTCTGTGTGGAGTCTGCATGTCCTCTGTGTGCTCGCATGAGTTTCCTCCGGGTGCTCAGGTTTGCTCCCACATTCCAAAGACATGTATTTTGAGCATTTCTCCCTGGATCTCTGCTGAAAATAGGCTCTGTCCTAGTCAGACTTTCCCGATCAACAAATGTTAAATAAATAAAATATAAAACAAATGCTTAATGTGACCAGTCCATGTTCATCTTCCTCTTGATAAAGACAGCCCATTTTACATGCAGGGGAGGTAGTCACTTAAGGCTACACTAAGTGATTCCTATTTTTGAACAGTACATGCATCCAGAGAAATAGTATACAGTGGAAAAGAAGTCATGGAGCTCATTTTTACAGAGTTCATGATGTGCACAAGTAGGAGGAAAAAAGTAAAAGATAAGTAAAGTGTGAGACCTCAGAATGTTTTGTGTGAGCTTACTATTCCCGTGGAATAAGAATCCAGCAAGTGCTGAACTGCAAACACTTTTAATAAACCTAAGAATCTCAGATGTGTGCTACATCAACAAGCAGGGGGAACCAGGTCAGACTCCCTTTGCAGACTAGACATGTTAGCTTGGGATATAGCTTTACAGCACAGTCTCTCTCTACAGGTATCTTAAATTTCGTTAGAGCAAAATTATGCATCAGACAAGCACAGCAGGACCAAGCAGACCTGACCCTCATGAATTAAAACTAAATCAGAGGATATTCCAAGATTCAGTCTATCTATGGGGAATTTCTCAAGTAGACCTCTTAGTTTCCTCTCTGAATAATCAACTGGTAAGATTCTTTTCCAGGACACCATGCAAAAGGCCTGGAAGACAGATGCCTTTGCTTTTGCTTGGACAGAAATGTTCCTGTGTGCTTTTCCACCCTTTCCACTTATTTCTAGGATACTTTTGAAGATTCAGAAGGAATCTCCCAAGTTTATTGTCATGACTTACTTCTAGCTCAGGCAATCATGGTTCTTCCTTCTTTTGGAAATGGCCACGGGCAATTACCACAAGCTTTCTCAGACACAGCTGTATTTGATTAATCAACTTCAATTGACTGCCTGGATGATAAGGTCTTAATTCCATTTTTGAAGTGAAACTTCTTTAGGCATGGTAGTGTAAGTTAGGAGTGAAACAAAAAGTGAAACGGGAAGTGAGACTCCAATGGACAGTGCAGTGGTGCTGTTCATTGGTTCTATATTATGTCCTCGAAAAGGCAGTTCAGCAAACGACACGTACTTTGAAATTGCTGGTCAGCGAACTGTTTATAGTGAGATTGCGGTACAGTGAAGATCGGAAAATTTGCCCTTTCCTCACTGTAGTGCAATCTCGGAGATGGTATATATAATTAGTGGGGGGTGTGGGAGGCACAGCTCCCCAAAAGAGCGAGTTCGCTGACTGGCATTTTCGATGTAAATACCATTTGCTGAACTGCCTTTTCGAGTACATAGTATTGACCCCTCTTCATTAGTACAATGCACAAAACACTGAGTTCCTTTTCTGAACTCTTTACATTGTATAAAGGAGTCACTAACCGGCTCCTAAATTAAAATATTTAATGTTAGCTTCTGCCAGATGCAATTTTTAAATGTATGACTCCTGATCTTATTTGAAAAAAAAAAATGAATGTGAACCATTTCAGAAATTGCCTGCATTATCATTTCCCTCATTGTTATCATCATCATCATCAACATTATCATCATAATCATCAATGAAATGAAATGAAGCAGGCTGTGGACACTGAATGCAAGACTTGCTGGCCAAAATAGGAACTCAGGCATGCAAATAACTCACATCTATGGCAGATTCCCTCAGACCTATTGGTAAAATGAAGTGGTAAGGTATATACTGCTGTCTCATAATTAGTGAGAGTCACTTTTAATGAATTTGCTGAATTAATGCTATTCAACAGAGAGTTATACATTAACAATAAAAAACAAGAGGAAGTGAGGCATGCAAGCATATAATATATAGCTGTGCAAATAAGGTGAAAATCTAAAAAATCTCACTACACTATGTTAGTGTCTATATTTAAGAATGGAAACCTCTGTATATACTTTAAGAAAATGCCCAGGTACAGAACATATAGTCTTTATTTGTCCTTACACACTTTTTAAAACTATTTGGTAGTGTTGCATATAATTGTCAAATAGATGATCCACAAAGCCCTAGAGCAGCCAGCAGCAAAAATAAACAGAACTGCTTGAGTTAGAGGCAGAGGCACAGCTTTTTACAAAATGTATATTTAATACCAGCTATTGAGCCCAGAAAAGGAATTTATCTGCATTTGTCATGTAAATATAATTGTGCAAAAATACAGATCAAAGGATGAAGCACTTGTATAATTGTTTTAAATAGAAACTATTGCTCAGAATGTAATGCTTTGTTACTCGTGGTTAAATTGTCCAATTTAAAAGATCGGAATAGCCTAATCAGTTTTCTTTTGCTTAATATAAATAAAAACAGAGGTGCATTGTGATAAAAAACATTCCAAAACTAAGAATAGCAATATCAGCAATCATTTATTGTAATTCTTTTGCTGTTTTTTTGCATCTGACTAGTCTAATGAAACAACCAAATGAGATCTGCACAAGACTTTATCTAACATTATTATTAAGGATAAAAAACGAAACACGAACCACAAACAGCTGAAAAAGGCGATAAGGAACACAATGAGAGCCGGCAAAGAAAATAATAAAAAGACGTTTATCAGTAAGCGCTTTCAGTGTGGACCAGTGCCTCACCTTCCTCAGACTCAAACAAAGTTGGTATCAATTAACATTCCTTTTATAAAAAGTATGAACAATTATCCAGTTAAAACCTTAATTAAGAAATCCTAGTCATTTCTTAAAGGAACAATCCTGCTTTGAATACCTTATTCCGTACTACATGAAATAAAATATACTCGTTTACATCAAATAGTGAACGATTGTAAACCACTCATCTTGTAAGAATGTAAAACATTAAAAATAAAAATAGAATAAGAAAGAAAGTAAATACAAATAGTTACAATCAATAAATGTAAAAGATTGCACGTTGAATAAACAACATGTATACTTTCCCGAGCCAAAAGCTTGGTGCAAAACAACATCCAAACCTGATAAAACATTGAACAACTAATACCCACAAACTCAAAAATTACCCATGTCTTTAGATAAGGTAAACCTGAAAATAAACATCATTTAAATGTAAATGAATAAACTATAAATAGAAAAATGTTACATCACAAGAAGTCATTGAGCTAAATGAATGCAGTAGCAATGATAAAAATAGGAAATAGTTGCAGAAATATTTAAAAAATGTTGACTATCAAACACCTATCTCCTGAGGGCGTGCAATTTCAAAACACTTCTTATGGACACATTTTCATTAAGGCCAGGTGGAATATGGGCCCCTGTCTTGATTTGCTAAATAAGCTCGTCAATTTCTGTAATGCCTACTACATCGGCAAAACGGAAAGGAAGTTGAAGCAGCAAATATATGAGCACTACTATGCCATAGGCAAGGGGGACATTAAAAATGCTGTAGCTAAACACATTTTGGACTTCCCTGAACATAGTTTTAAATTCTTGGTTTTACAACATAGAGACTATGACATAAGAGGAGGCCCCTGGCAGATTTTGTTAGAAACTGACGAGCTTATTTGGCAAATCAAAACAGGGGCCCATATTCCACCTGGCCTTAATGAAAATGTGTCCATAAGAAGTGTTTTGAAATTGCACGCCCTCAGGAGATAGGTGTTGATAGTCAACATTTTTAAAATATTTCTGCAACTATTTCCTGTTTTTATCATTGCGACTGCATTCATTTAGCTCAATGACTTCTTGTGGTGTAACATTTTTCTATTTATAGTTTATTCATTTACATTTAAATTATGTTTATTTTCAGATTTACCTTATCTAAAGACATGGGTAATTTTTGAGTTTGTGAGTATTAGTTGTTCAATGTTTTATCAGGTTTGGATGTTGTTTTGCACCAAGCTTTTGGCACGGGAAAGTATACATGTTTATTCAACGTGCAATCTTTTACATTTATTGATTGTAACTATTTGTATTTACTTTCTTTCTTATTCTATTTTTATTTTTAATGTTTTACATTCTTACAAGATGAGTGGTTTACAATCGTCCACTATTTGATGTAAACGAGTATATTTTATTTCATGTAGTACGGAATAAGGTATTCAAAGCAAGATTGTTCCTTTAAGAAATGACTAGGATTTCTTAATTAAGGTTTTAACTGGATAATTGTTCATACTTTTTATAAAAGGAATGTTAATTGATACCAACTTTGTTTGAGTCTGAGGAAGGTGAGGCACTGGTCCACACCGAAAGCGCTTACTAATAAACGTCTTTTTATTATTTTCTTTGCCGGCTCTCATTGTGTTCCTTATCGCCTTTTTCAGCGACTATTATTAAGGATATATTTGTGCATTAAGTGTTTTAGTAATGTCTGGGAGTCAGACTCAAACCTAATTGTTCCACACCTTTGTTTTAGGATCACTCTTGTGTGTAACATGCACACGTGTAGTAAAACATTACTTCTGTTGTCTGGTAACTGTTACTTCCTGTTTTTAAGAAATTTAGGCTGGCTAACTTTTTTTCTTCGTGAATGCTAAACACACAGTTCAAAGTTTAAACGAGAAAGCTGACATTCATTTAAGTAACAAATGCAATGTCCACTGAATTACAATATTTTGTAGTATATGTTCTTGTGTTCAGAACTATATAAACAGTGGCATTCTTTCCACATTATACTGGAATTATAGTCTACCGCCTGTTCACTGGTAACCAACAAAAGCTGAGATTTAGGCATGGTAGTGCGAGCTTATAGTGAAACGAAAAGTGAAACAGAAGTGATACTCTGCTGGATGGTGGTGCTGTTCGCCGTGACTGTTGCCAAACCATGAGTCTGTGAGGGAAGGTAACCTGCTTTGTGCAGATTCTGGATTGTTGTCCCCTCCTGCAATTAACAGGTGAGAGAAAGTACAATTTGTCTTGCATTTTCTACAGTTATAAGCTACTACACAGAACAATAAATCTCTGAGAGAAACAGGTGTAGCCTATCTGAGGATCACTGTATGGATATTTCACAAAGCTATGCTCATACCTCAATGTGTATTTGTATCACATTCCTGTCCAAGGAAATTTCTTGACAAAAATAGTGCCTTTGAACTTTTATGAAGTGTAAACATCATTCCTACATCATTTGAAAAAGTTTTAAACATTTGTAATTGCGTTTTCAGATGCATGTCTGATGAGCTATATAATTTTATATCATCCACAAACAGCAGATGAGATGTCTTTGAATGAGGCTGGTTTCTGGATGTTAAACTGTAACCAGCCTGTAGTCTACTACTTAAACAGCCTCATAGGTTAATAACAAGGCAAAACAGCAGTGGTGACTAACAGTCACCCTGGAATATACCCATTTGGAGTTTTTTTCCCTGGGATAATAATGTACCTTTTATTATGACTCAGTGCGCACATGCTTGCCACTGTTTCATAGGTTCTTGGTGTGTACTAGGCTAATGGCCCTGGAGCCTTTACAAGCCTAGCCCATAGGATTACCCTGGCATTGTGCCACCCGACATATTTGTCATAATGTTGCTGATCAGTTTCAGTACTGTCTTATACTCTGTAAGCAATGATGTGAGATGCTGCCCAATGGTTTTTTTTTCCATCTATCTATGCCATACTTTGATTCTAGTCATTTTTACAACTCTCTGTTATGGCTTTTGTTTAACAACGGTCGATTTCTTTGTTTCATATGACTTTCTTTTATTATGTTTTTTGTTATTATCCTGTTTGAATTTTTTCTAAGTGACTATACACTCTGTCCACATCAGTTCCAGTATATAACTTTTATATATTGTCAGAAATCAAGTTGTTTATCTTTGCAGGAAAATGTTTGTTTTATTGTTATCCATGTTTATTGGTGTCTTTTGGGGATATACAAATGAATAATTTTTATTTAGGGCTAAATTTTTAGGTAAAAATGTAACAACTGGAATGCCCACAGAGATACCTTACTAAAACAATATATCCTACATGGACAGACTCAAAGCTCTGTCACTAAACTCTGTATCTGTCACTAAACTCTGTATCCTACAGACTGCTAAAGGGTGACCTGTTTCTGGCACACAAGGCATCCTCTGACCCAATACTGATGGACCTACTATAAATCATCAAGTCAAATGGCATTAGAAGTAGTCAGTCCAGGGATCTAAATGTCTTCTGCAACATCAACAGAATCATTTACAGGTACATTTATATTTCTTTGAGCATACCACCAGTTCTGGTAGGATGTGCTGCAAATTTTTAGAGAGGCTAGAAAACCTAACACCACCTTTATATATCCAGGTGGAAAAGGTTTTTTATCGGATGTTAAAATAGAGAACCCAGTAAACCAGTGCCACCACTGGTCCTTCATCATCTCTGTGAGTTGTTCAGATTTGGCTTCTTTTACCTGTCTATCAAAATACAGTGTTCAGCTCTTTATCACCGGATCCTCCTTTATCTACATCTAATTGGGTCCAACTGTTTCTCTTGGGAGTTCTCTTTCTCCACATTAAACCTCCAAGGAAAAGAGTGGCCCCCTCCTTGAGATTTGAACTTTGAACTTTGTATTAAAAAGTCTAACTCTAATTTTCCTTTTAAGCAAGCTGCTAATTCTGTAAATTTTTTTATATGAAAACTGCCTTGCTAGTAGCCTTAACCTCAACTAACTGATTTTCTGAGTTACAGTCTGTTTTGTACATTCCTCCTTTTTTTTTTGTTTTTGCATAAGGAAAACCATTCCTTCAAACCAATCATTTTTTCCTCTGTAAAGTGGTTTCTGAATTCATTCATAATTAGACTTACCAGCTACCTGCTTTCTTTCCAAACCCTCACAAAAAAGGGAGACAAAATTCTTCTTTCATTAGATGTTCATAGACAGCTCAGTTCTTCCTTAGAAAAGTCAAAAGACCTGAAAGAACACAACCAATTGTGGAAAAAAAAGAGGCTTACCAATGTGAATACAAAATAGATCTGCAAAGAAATTACACAAATCATGGCAAGCAGTTACCAGGAATAGTTAAACTTACTATACCAGAGCAATAGCTACTTCAGGGGGTTTCATGCAAGGGGTAGACCCAAAAAACATTCTTGAAGCAGCCACTTGGTCTTACTTCCACACCTTCACAAAGCATTATGAATTAGAAGTTCAGTCTACAGGAAGACACGGTTTTGCTATGGCTGTCCTTTATGTCATCCTAAATTTGGAGGGAATATTAATTTTCTTCACCCAGTCTGAGCATGCTGTGGGAGCTGTCCCAGATGTTAAGGATACTACAACAGTGATCCAGTGACGAGTATATAATAATTATGTATGTAACTTATCATAATGATAGTTTGAATAGATCACTCTCCCGCCATCTCCTTGAGAAGTAAATATCTAAAGCTTTACCTTGTGGCTGGAGTGATGGGTATTCACTAATTTCTTTTCTTCCCCTACCCTAAAACTTTGTGTCTTCTTAAAAGCTGCCGTGTCTTTATCATTATCCTTCAGGAAGTTATTATGGCATCTTACTTAAACTCATGCTTTATCAGGCCAAGAAAGCTTTGAAAATGGTGCAGATGTACACACATCTTCTAGCAACATGCTGGCATATGCACAGGGCAGACATATGACTAACAGTGAAGGATCCCAACCTTTCAAAGGCTGGCTGACTGGAGAGGACCTTTGTAAGAAAGTTCCAGATGTTTAGAAGCCTTTCAACAGCCATCTATTTGAACATGTATAATTCTGGTTAGTTATCTGTATAACTGTACTTTTCTTCATATATAGTCCAGTTAGAATGTCTGCATAGCATTATATTGTAAATGCTAAAAATGGCATTGTAAATGTATAGTTGTTTACAAAGCATCACATACCTTTCTTTGGGTTGGTGGGGACAGGTCTTTGCATCTGTCTGTGTGTGTGTGTGCACATGCATGTCATGTCTGTACACACTGATTACAATATATGTGCCGGTGGGCACCCATTTTCCTCTGAACAAGCTGCTGTCATACTTGTCCTACACAACTGCATGTACTGTTACAATTACGTATGGAATTGCTAGGCAAGTATGCATGACTGATTTCAGTAAGTAAGGCAGCAGCAATAAAAAAAAACAGTGTTGATTACAAAAATCCAGTCTTTTATTTGTCAACTTCACAACCAAAATATTTCACAGTAGCATCTATATGAATCTGCTACTAAGTAATTCATATCTCTTTATATTAATATATATGTGACATAAAGCCAACATGAAATAGCAATTTCAAAAAAATGTGCATACATACAAAACAGTAATAAAAAAATGCCTAAGAGAAATCACTGCAATCCTCACAAGTATATACAAGTGTATATAACCTAAAAAGAAAAAAAAATCAAATTGTTGTCTATAGAAATAAATAAATGAGGCATTATTGCCATCTAGTGGCCATTATAAAAGTTACAGTTAAAATGCTGATTTAATTCAGGTGTGTACATTGCACACAGATTAATAATCTATTTCAACTAACAAATCTAGTATTTCACATCTCTTAGAAAGTAAAATATTATCTTTATACATCCTATCAACTCACAAAAATGTAAATACCACTGTTGGGTGTTCAGGAACATGTTTATAAAGAGCACTACAATCTCTACTGCATTTAATGTGTCAGTGCACTGCACTACTATCCTTCCATACAGTTGAGGTTTGTCTACCATAAAAAGCACTGGATGAGCAAATAACCCTGTGTCTCACCCAATTTATTATGCAAGCGACTAATTCCCTGACAGTATTGTTTGTGTGAATGGTTGTAAAGTCCTTAGTTTTGCAAATATGCTTACAATAAATTTAAGTCATGTACTTACCAGAATGTTGGATTCAGCTGGTATCTGTCTTAGATACTAATAAGGATAACGTACGACAAGCAAAGAAGTATATTAAACGGAACCCATGGAGTATAAAAGGAAGCCTCCAGTGTACCTCCTCAGCCATGTCTGAAAAAATGCCAGCTAAATCTAATATTCTGGTAAGCAAATCCCTTGCACATTTAGTTTGGTCCTGACACTGGAACTGGTGGACAAAATGCCTAGCAGACCTTAGATGGCCTAAGATAACACGCCTTTAAGTAAAGAGACTCCAAAGGAGGCCTGAATCCTAGACAGGCTATCCAAGCTGTTTAGGAAAGGTATGCAAAGTAGCCAGGTATCAACAGCAATAATTGTTTTAAGTGGAAAATTTCAAAGAAAAGCCATGGATGTTGCTTGGGCCCTGACAGTGTGTGTTTTTGGTCTAAATGCTATGACAGATTTTTAGTATTTAAGAAGGTGACAAATAATTGGTTATTTTCTGAATTCTCTTGTACGTGCAAGCAGTGCAACAGATATTCACTTGTAGAAGAATGATTTGGATAGAATGCAAGAAGATGGATGGATTGATTCAAATTCACTTGAGTGGCTACTTTGGACATAAAGGCAGGTTTAGTTCTGAATGTCAGTCTGTTCTGATAGAAAATCAGTGATGAAATGTGAAAGATAGAACTCCATTAGCACAGACTCATTTTGCAGAAGTAATGGCTACCAGAAGGGGAGTCTTCCAGTTCAGAAATTTCATATTTGCAGAATTTATTCAAAGCGAAACTTCTTGAGTTTTTCTAGGATGAAATTTAAGACCTAAGGGGAAACAGGGTGAACCAAGGGTGGTCTAGAGTAAAATACTCTTTTCAAAAAAGTTTTACGTAACTTACGTGATGCTAGGAAAGAGGAAGAAAACCCCTGGTGAAAAGATGATATAGCAGTTAAATGAACTTTAACAGAAGGGTTCTAGTACCTTTCTTGAATATGTTTGATGGGAGGGCAGGCACTTGAAATGTGTCTGAAATGTGTTCTATTTTCTTCTGAGTAGCCCAAATAAGAAACTTTCTCCATTTCATATTATAAATCATCTTAGCGGAATGCCTTTGTGAAGAAGTCATCAGATAAACTACATTAAAAGGGAGTTGGGCGGTCCTTGGCCATCATCAGAAATGGAGATACTATACAGCCGAGTGAAAGGATCAAATGTCCAGGTGAAGCTGCCTGGAACTATGGGCAAGCAGAGAAGAGTGCTGTGGAAGAAGAGGAGGGTTTCTGTTGAGACAAGACCGCAACAGGGGAACCAAATCTGTTGAAGCCAGATGTTCTTCGTCTTCCATTGCTGCAGTCCTGACTATTGGGTATAGTCCGCGTCCAGTCGGCCCGAATACCAGAGCAGGGTACTAATGCGCATGACCGACGCCATATCCTCAGTCTTTTGCCGCATGGTCCGATGCAGAAGCAGTTTAAACCGAGTTTCAGACCGAAACAGAGTTGGCAACATTTTAGTTTTTTTGCCTCAGTATTTTACCGGATGTCAGAAAAAGTGAATAACTGTATTTCTTGTGGGAAACAGATACCTCATAGGGATTATCATACCTTGTGTATACCTTGTTTAGGGCCTGAGCCGTTGTTGGTTGCCGCTCTTGTGCTAGGTTTAACAAACGCACTATTAAGAGGAGGTTAGACTGTGCCAGGTTAGTGTTTGGGAAGCGTTGCAATTATAAAATGCCGTCGGATGCTCCTCCAAGAAGCGCAAGGATAAAACAGTGAAGCCTAGGGTTGAGGAACCGCAGTCCCGGAGCGGAGGTTTGGAGTTTTATGGAGTCCCAGGCAGAAACTATACTCTTACAGGATGTGCCTTCTCAGGAGGTAGGCCAGGCTGAGGGGCTCAGGTGACTGTTCTTCCCTCTCTTCCCAAGGTAGTTAGGGCCTCCTTCTGTTGCCAAACTTCTTTGAGAGGTAGGCCTCAGCTTCAGTGGGGGCTTCTCCTAGCATTTCAGGTTCTGTACCTAAGAAACATATGCTTAAAATGGCAGAAGATTTGATTACTATGATTAGGGTTCTATGCCCCGCCTGATAAGAGGCCTAGGGTGGAACCGAGTTTGATAGTTTTGAACAGTGTTCAGAGGCTTCAGAATCTTCTGTGGAAGATTTACAGGAGTATCCTACTTATTCTGATTCTGATGTGGATGATTCCACTCCTACAGCGTCTCCACCTGAGGATTTCTCATTTTCAGAGACTTTGCATTCCATGAGGGAGCACTTTAAATGGGAAGGCCAGGATTACTCTGACTCCAGGAAAAGGCTTAGGGAGTTCTTGTTTTACCCCAGCATAGGCCTTTAGCTATTCCTCCTGTGTTGAATGTGGTGGAAGATGTTTTGCAGAGGCTTCCCTGAACCCTGACTCTTTGCCTCCTGCTCCTGTTAAGCCTGATAGGTATTATAGGTGCAAGCTCATAAATATTTGTTTAAGAGTCCTAGGGCAGACCCAGAAACTATTTCTCAAGGGCCTAAGGGTGTAAAGGCTTCTGTGGTTAAAAATCCTGTTCCCACTGATAAAGAGGCAAGGGCTTTGGATAGGTGGGGAAAGAAAGTGTATACTTCTTCCACTCTAGCCATGAGAGCTTTGAATTGTCAGTTTCACATGCTAAAATATCAGAATTATCTCCTTTCACAATTGAAATCTAAGGTGGATGCTTTGGCGGAAGGTATTGAGTGTAAAGAGTTGCTGGATTTGGTTCATGTGTCTGAACAAGTGGGTAAGCATTCTTTGCAATGTGGTTTTGATGCTGTACAGGCCTCCTCGAGGGTGGCTGCTACCAGTTCTGTTCTAGGCATGCCTGGTTGAAGGATCAGAATTTAGCTGAGCATGTTAAGACAAGGATTTTGGATGCTCCTTTACAGTCTGATGTGTTGTTTGGTTCGCCTGTGGAAGCAGTTTAAAGAAAATGGAGGACAAAGCTAAGTGTATGCAAACTGTTAAATATTTTTGCAGGTGCAGCCACCAGTTTAGTAGAAATTGGCCTGCTAAGGGGTGGACATATCCTGCTTATGATTCTCAGTCTAGGGCTCAAGGTTCTTTAGGCCTAGAACAGGGAGTTCACCTGCTCAGACTTCTGGTGAGGGCAGGAGTCAGTCCTTTCGTAAACAGACCCAATGACCTGTTTTTTCAGCTGCCAGCAGATTCACGTTTGGCAGCTCCTTTGGGAGGAAGACTGTCTCTTTTCAAAGAAAATTGGGATTTAATTACTCAAGACAAATGGGTGTTGGATATCATTCACCACGGTTACAGATTTTATTTCCATACAATGCCCCCTTTCAAAGGCATGCCAGACGTTCCTCCTCTACAAAGAGAAGAGGCTCACAAGCAAGTTTTGCAGTTACTTCACATAGGGGCCATTCAGCCAGTCCCTGTATCAGAAAGGGGCCTAGGTTGTACCAAAGAAGGGGAACACGTGGAGACCAATTTTGATTTATCTCTCCTCAACACGATTTTGGACATTCCCAAGTTCAAGATGTTGACGTTACAACAGCTTTTACCTCTGCTGGGCAAAGATCACTGGATGGTAACTTTAGATCTCAAGGAAGCTTACCTTCATGTGCCTATAAGGCTAAGTTGCAGGAAGTATCTGCAAATTCTCATTATCAGTTCTCTGCATTACCTTATCTGAGTATTCACAAAGGTTCTGGCTCCAGTGATAGCTTACTTCAGGCTACAAGGAATTCAAATCTATCCTTACTTGGACGACTGCCTGATTCTGGCTCAAGAAAAGGAAGACCTTCTACAGCATCTGGAATATGTTATAGCAGTGCTAAGATGCCTAGGGTATTCTGTGAACGAAATAAAGTCCAGTCTAGTACCCTCTCAAGACATGTGCTTTCTGGGTGTGAGACTGAATACAGCAGCCCAGATGGCCTTTTAACCCCGACAAACAAAAGAGTCTGTCACTTTACTTCCATCAACTATCTCATCAGTCATGACTGCAAGGACAGTCCTTCAAGCATTAGGGTTCATGGCATCTTGTATTCTGGTGCTTCCCAATGCCAAACTGCATATGAGGAAGCTACAATGCTATCTCAAAAATGTATGGACACAGCACTGCCAGGATTTGGACACTGTCATTCAAATAATACCTTGCCTTCAAAAAGAATTCTTGTGGTGGGCTCAGGAATGTCACCTAAACAAGGGACTCTCTGAACGACAGATGCCTCGGACATTGCTTGGGGAGCTCATCTAAATGGAAAGTGGATACAAGACAAGTGGCCTGCCAGACTACAGCATCTACATATCAACATGAAGGAGATGTTAGCAGTCCAGTTTGCATTAATGGCTTTCAAGGAGTTACTTCTTCCAGGGCAGGTGTTGATTCTAACACACAACACAACTGTCATGTCGTAGATCAACAAGCAGGGGAACACATTCTTATCCTCTATGCAGGCAAGCAATGATTTTATGGGAGACTCGCTAAGCTTGCAACTAACTCTTCAGGCAAGGTTTCTGCCAGGAGCACAGAACTCCTTAGCAGATGTGTTAAGCAGACAAATCATGGATCAGTGGAAACTGGATCTTCATGTATTTCAGAAACTGACAGTGTCATGGGGAACTCCAGACATAGATCTGTTCGCTTCTCCACTAAACCACCAGCTGCCAAAGTATTGCACAAAGGGTTTTATCACACAGCTTGGAAAGTGGATGCTCTGTCTTTCAGTTGGAAAACCTTCATGTGTATGCCTTTCCACCTCTACCTCTTCTTCCAAAGGTACTATTAAAGGTCAGACAAGACAGGCCAAGGATGATTTTGATAGCTCCAGATTGGCCTCGCAACACTGGTACCCACTACTACGGAGTCTGGTAAAGAAGCCTCCATGGCCTTTACCTCTGATTCCTCATCTGTTATCTCAGCAGGATCATCTGCTCAATGTCAAGCTTCACTCTCTTCATCTAACAGCCTGGCATATTCTGTGTTGAAACACAGCAGGTCTCAACTTCCTCAACAAGTTTTAAATGTGATTATGGCAGCTAAGAAAATGGAAGAGATTTTTATTTTGGAGTACAGCAAAGAATTTGGAGATTTCAGAGCCTAATTTGAGTGTGGCTCTTCAATATCTTACTGAATTATTGGACAAAGGTTTGTTCTTCTCTTCCATAAAGATTCATGCTGCTGCAATTTCATCTCACTATGATTGTGACCCACCTTTGTTTCGCATCCTTTGTTCAAGCAGTTTCTTAGAGGGGCAAAGAATATAAGACCCGAGCTCCTACTCCTGCTTGGGATCTCAATTTTGTGTTGGAAAACTACAACCTTTTGAGCCTGCAGCTACTGCTGAATTGAAATATTTGTCATGGAAGACTGCTTTTCTGTTGGCTATTACTTCGCAAGAAGGGTGTCTGAGTTGCAGGCCTAGAGCCCTTTTGATTTTCCATAAGGATAGGGTATCAAATCCTTCTTTTATGCCTAAGGTGGTTTCTAGTGTGGCTTTAAACCAAACTATTCATTTCCCTACGTTTTTGCAGATCCTCAAAATAAAGGGAAAAGATTTTGCACACTTTAGATGTACACAGGCAATTATTTAAGCAGGACTAAGGATTTTAGGCAGTCTCAGGAGTTTGTGTCAAAACAAACTATTTCTAGGTGGATTGGCTTTTGCATTGCATTTTGTTATTCCCATCATGGCAAGGAGATTCCAGCTGGGATTAGGCCTCATTCAAGCAGCTACTTGGAGTTCAGTGCATACTTTCTCTAGGCATTATCACCTTCCTATCTACTCTAAGTCTAGGGCTGGTTTTGCCACAGCTGTTTTACAAGGCATGTTGTCAGCTCCTACTACTTTATAATTTGCCAGCCTCTCTGTATTTAGGGGTGGTTGTGTAGGTGAGTTTACATGCTTATATTTTTGTATATATATTGTACATGTTTTTGGTGCAGGTTGTTTTGGGACTTGTCTTTTTAGGGTCTTCTGACATCTGGGGCAAGACTATACCCAATAGTCAGGACTGCAGCAATGGAATCCTCGAACATCTACATTTATGGTAGGTACAAAACTGTACTATTTGGGCTATGAAATCATTTATTTATTTTACATTTGTTGACCGGGATAGTCCAACTGGATATATATCCATTTTCAGCGGAGGCTTAGGGAGAAAAGCTCCAAGATAATAACAAACATTGAACATTTAGTAAATGCTAGTTTCAAGCAGATTACAGTCATAAGCAATACAAGCATTTAGCACATACAGTACTAACTTATTATAAAACACTTTGCAAAACATAACATTATTTTCAAAGTTATATATACATAACATTACATTCAGGTTTAAGACACACTGAGCAGCAGTTATACAATTGACGCTTTCTGAAATGGTGTGGTAGAAAAAAGAAATAGTTGAAGGTAAGGCACCTAAGTGATAGAGAGGTCACTAGTCGGGGTTAGTGCAAGGACATAACCAATAAGTTTTGAAGTATTTCTTGAGTTTGTTTTTGAATTGAGTTAGTGAGGGTTCTAAGCCTAGGGTCACATCAGTTAGGAGTCTATTCCATGTTTTCCAACACAGTTGGCAAACAGAGAGTCCCCAGCTGAGTAGTTGGATTTGTATGTTTGAACTAGGAGTCTAGTGGATGATCGCAGTGGCCGGGTGCTGGTGTAGGAGCTGATAATATTTTTAGCGCAGGTGTATTTTCTGGTTGGTAAAGGACTTTATGTGCCACTATTAGCTGGTTGAACTGCAGTAGGCTAGGCAGTTTAAGCCATCCTAGGTGATTTAGGTTGTTACAGTGGTGTGTCCGGTAGGCTGTGACAGTAACAAATCTGGCCATGTGGTTATAGCAGGATGATAGTTTATTAAGATCTGTTTTGTTTAAGTTGGAGAATAGAGGTGAGGTGTAGAGAAGAGTTAATAGTAGATGGGAATGGGCAATTGCAGTTCTAGCAAGTGGGGTAAGGAAAGGTTTGATTCTGTAAAGAGAACCAATTTTTTTATTAATGGTTTTGATAGTTTGATTGATATGCACATTAAACTTCAGGTTGTTATCAACTATGACACCCAGTAGTTTAGTTTGGGCTTTTGGGGAGATGATAGTCCCATTGTTAGCGGTTATGTTGAAGGATGGCAGGGGGGTCCTGCATGTGGGGGAGAAGAGGAGCAGCTTAGTTTTGTTGGGGTTTAGGATTAGATGTTGATTGGAGAGCCATTTTTCCACTGTATTGAATGTATTTTGAGTTAATGTGAATAAAGTAGCTGGTGCGGTGTCAGAACAAATCAAGGTGAAGTCATCTGCATATTGAATGCAGGTAGCATCTGGAATGACTGAATGAAGGTCGTTGATAAAGATGGAGAAAATAAGGGGTCCTAGTATCAAGCCCTGGGGACTCTGAATGGGATGGGTAGGCAAGATGATAGCTTGTCCTACCATAGGACTGCCTGTTGCCTGCCCTGCAGGTAGGATTGAAACCATTGGAGTGCATGGTTGTTTAAGGAGAAGGCCTTCAAGGTATTTATAAGCATTTTGTGGTCAACCATGTCAAAAGCCTTGGATAGATCTAGAAAGAGTGCTGAGGATAGTTTGTTATTATTGCAGTTGTGGTTAATGACATTAGAAAAAGAAAGGAGGGCAGAAGTAGTACTGTGATGTGGCTTAAAGCCATGCTGAAAGTTGGACATCAGCTTGTTCTGGGTGAGGTAGTGCATGAGCTGTATGTGTACACACTTCTCCATAATTTTAGCTAGAGGTGACAGAATAGGCCAGCAATTATAATTCCAATTGTTTATTGATGAAGAAAAAGTGCATAAAAATGCACCAATATATTTTCTGTTAAACTCAGACTAGTTTCGGCATACGCCTTCTTCAGTGAGGATAAAATAAGTAAGACATTTCACCAATCAGCCATAGATCCATATATATGGACCCCTGGCCAATAGAAACAAAGGTATGTTCCATACCTGTACATAATACATGAGAATGTTAACAGGCTGTATATGCTAAGGACTAAAAACAACTATATATGCCTATTCTCTGTTAAATAAACATAACAATGGGAAATTCATAATGTAAAATTAATAGTCATAATGGTGTCCACATCTAAGGGTGTAACCCACAAGAAAAATTAAATAAAAATCAGTAACATAACAACTAATAAAAGCAAATAGTGAACAGTATATTTAAAGGACTATAGAGGTAACAACCATGAAGACCAAATCTACTATCGCCTGATAAGGTCGGTAGAGCTGGTATAACATCCAGAGTGAAGAATAGCTAACTATCAAAATGATAAACATGGGAAATGTAAAGAGTATAAAGAAGCACAATTGGAATACAGTCATACACATGTCAAAAATTCACTCTCTATATATAGAGATGCCAAGAGATATGAAACATAATATCCAAATACACATAGGATAGACAAAAAATTGATAAGCATCCACATATCAACCAATATTGTCTTCAGCATAAAAATGTCTGATGAAAAATAATATAGAGTATGTCCATCATGCTAAATGTGACAATACCCAAGTCAAATGTTGAATGTGCTGATGCAATAATATATAAACATTCATAATTAGTAATCAATACAAAGTGTAAAATATATTGAGTAAATAGAGAATCAATCTCCAGATTATTGGGTAGACATGTGTATCATAAATGATCATTTAGACCTGGTGGAAATAGTGCTCCCAGGTGGATAATCCAGTATTTCTCCTTATGACTAAGTATGCTTTGCCAACCTAGTTGGTTGTGTCTGTTGCCCATGATTTTATCAATGATAGTAAACATGAAGTTTGAAGTCGGATGTTTGACAGAATGTTGGTATAAAGCATTGGTCAGTTTCTTATTACGGATATCACTCCAATGTTCCCCTATCCTTATTCTTAAAGAACGGGAAGTTTTGCCCACATAAAAGGCACTACATTGGCACATGGCCAAATAGATGACCCAACTAGATGAGCAATTGCCAAATGTTCTTACATCATACACCTTGCTGGTATTAGAGCTAGTGAATTGTTTAAGCTTATTCACTTGACTGCATGAGGTGCAATGGCCACATGGGAAAGTTCCCAAAAGTTCATCCCCTGTGATCGTGAGCTGTTTGTATTTAGCTCCACCACTCTCCTGATGTTTGTAGTGTGAAAACAGTGTACCCAAAGTTTTGCCTCTCCTATAAGAGACTGAGCATTGGTTTCCCAAGATTTCCCGGAGATAATCATTGGCTAGCAAAATGTTCCAATTATTATTGAGGACATCCCTAATTAGCTGATGGTTCCTGCCATAAGTGGTAATAAATCTAATGTTGCCATCCTTAGGATGATTACCCCTATCTTTATATTGTAACAATGAGTTTCTATCCTGTTTATCGGTCCAGACACTGGCTGATTCAATATCAAAGCAAGAATATCTCCTATCCAAAAATCTATTCCTCAAGTCTTCCTTAGCAATCTCATAGTCAGCAGTTGAGGAATTGATACGTTTCATTCTCAAATATTGAGATTTGTGGATGTTGCGGATGGTGTGGCGCGGGTGCATACTAGAAGCGTGAAGTAATGAATTTAACTGTGGATATTTTCTATGGATTTTAGTACTGAGGGTGTGATCACTGTTCCGATATACTGTAACACCCAAAAAATCGATTTGGTACATATGGGATGTGATAGAAAATTCAATACCCCATATGTTGTTGTTTAAATATTCCACAAATTCCATGAAATAAGTAGCATCCGCACGCCACACCATCCAGCAATCATCTAAGTATCTCCGCCAGATGTCCATTTCTATTAGATAGATGTTATGTAAGGGATTGTAAATCAGGCATTCCTCCAGATACGCCATAATAAGATTGGCATATATTGGGGCAAAAGAAGCACCCATGGCTGTTCCTTGGAGTTGCCAATAACAATCCCCTGGGAAATAGAATACATTTTTGTTTAGGACATGTTCAGACATACATATAAGCAATGTATTGAGTCCTGGTGGATATAGTTCAGCTTTATTCAACCAATATTCCAAAGCCTGAAGCCCTGCCCAGTGTGGTATGCTTGTGTAAAGGGATTTCACATCCAATGTGCACATTAGCCATTCTGGCTCCAATTGGGTGTCCTCAATGATTTTCAAAAACTGGGTCGTGTCTTGTATTCTGGCTCTAACCTGTGTCAAAAGTGGTTTTAAATACTGTGTTAAGAATACAGATAACGGTTCAGTAAGTGAACCATGGCCAGCTACAATGGGCCTACCGGGAGGATGTGTAATGGATTTGTGTATCTTCGGAAGCAAATATAAAATTTGCTTCGATGGATCCCTAACCTGAAGACGTTGAACAGTTTTCTTAGTAATAATGCCCTCATCCAATGCATCCTTAAGAAAAGTATCAATTTCCTGTTTAAATTTGTTAGTTGGATCCACACCCATATGCATATAACATTTGGAATCAGATAATTGTCTAAGACCCTCCTGAACATAGTAATTCATAATTCATATTTTGAATTACCACAGCTCCTCCTTTATCACCTTGGAGTATCACAATATTGTGGTTGGATCTAAGTTCGGAGAGTGCCTGTTTCTCTTCAGGGGTAATATCATCTGGTGTAATATTGCATTCCAAATGAGGAAAGTGAAGATCTTTGAGGACAGCTTGTTGAAAAATGCCCACATTCTTATTCATGGGTGGTTGGAAAGTAGATTTCTGAAAAATGAACTCAGAAGATCTTTGAGAAGCTGAGTTATCCTGTTCTGAAAAAAATATCTTGAGGTTAAGTCTACGATAATAGTCCATCACATCCATAGAAATTTGATATTGATCAGAGAAGAAACTGGGAACAAAACCCAATCCTTTATTTAGAATGTTGTGCTGTTGTTCAGTAAGTACAAAATCAGACAAATTAAGAACATTTTCAAATGGTGTTCTCATTGTTTCAGTAATGATTGTATCAGTCCTGACATTGAGTCTGTTCCTATTTCTATTGACGTGTTTCCTCCCCCCTCTGGATTTCCTACCACTTCTAAAGGGAAATGAGAATTGGTTTTCTTCTTAAGTGGTGAGTTAGTGGTTATTCCACCCTCACTGTCAGTATATGATGACTCCTCCCCTGATGTACTTGTGTGGAATTGGTCTCTGTGTTTCAGTATGGACCTCAGTCTCTTCCTGGACCTGCCTCTGGTTCCACCCAATACGGTGTCTTGAAATCTCACAGTTCTCTGTGTTTGAAAGGGATGTCCCTTATCGTAATCCATAACATCTCTATTAAATTTCTTAACTTTCCTATCCTTAACCAATTTATCATAAGTAGTCAATTCCTTGGAAAGCCTATCTAATAGCTGATGATAGTTGTTACTAGATTAGAATTTCTTACATTCCATACTTAATTCCTTGACTTCGATACACATGCATCAATGGTCCTCTCATAATAAGAGGCTAAAATTTTAACAAACTCCATAGAGCCATTCCTTAATGCCTCGTCCCATTCTTCCGTCAGCCTCTGTTCAGATCTGCCGACTAGTGGGAAGTTTAATTCAGGCCTCTAGGGACCAGGTTTTTATATAGATAAGCTTTAAAGAGTCTGAAATGCCATATATTGGCTCTAAGGCCTTTAAGTCCCTTTCAGATTACGAAATGCTAGTTCACAACTATCACCAGTATAAGAATTTGGTTGGCTCTGGTTGTTGCTTGGGATTTGGTCCAACCCAAAAATGCCAATATCTTCCCTATCAGCACACAAACCATCCAATATTTTGGCCAATTCCATACTAGGTAATAATGTTATAGGCTATCCAAGAATGAATATCTAATATCTAATAGGACAGGATAAGTGACCAGAGACAGGGCCAGTAAGAACACCCAACCCCAACCTAGCACACAGGTATTCCAAGGTGATAAAAAATAAAATTTTGATACCACCTGAATTTTAATAAAAGCAGCAAAACTGACAATAAATTTGAGAGTATGAGTCAATCTCAAAGATGTAATGAAGGTAACCTATTGTCATCCCAAAGCATATGTTTCAATACAAGGTCCACATGCATTAATCTATATGAAAATATTGTTCATTATATAAGTCTTATTGGGATTCTTATAATATACTGTCAATATACCATGTCTGAACCCAAAATTAGACCGGAAACACAACTATATCTATACTCAAAATCAAATCCTCCAGGGATTGTTGGTGGTCAATTACACACCATGAAATTAAGTTATAGTATCCAAGTTAGTATGTTCCCTCCACCATATAGTATAGTATATAATATATAGTATATGTGCAAATATTCAGGTTAAATGAAACCATATAGATACCATGGGTACTAGGTCAGAAAAGAGAGCATTGTGTTGTGAAACTATATGCAATAATATACTGTCTAGATAGTCAAAGCATGAACCTTATTTGGCCTGCAGAATCAATATTATTGGACATTCAGCAGACCTATATCCAAAATATATATAAAAGTATGATGCATGTGCATTCATGTATATTAGCTTGTTGTTCATTAACTATAATCAAGTTAGTATTCTTCGTTAATACATGGAGCAATCTGCCATTGCTAATCCAAAATCATGACTACACCTGTTGTATACATATATATAAGCCCCGAACTCACCAAAGTGTTAATGGTCAAATAGACCCCAAGATATATTAAATCCTGGTCTCTCAATACTAGAAATAATTAAAATGTCTAGCCCATATATTCAGAGCTTATAGATCTGGTACACAAGACACCATATAAGCATCTAAGTTATGTAATAAAGTAGGGCAGTTATTATCAAACAATATGAGATAATATGATATATCAGGTCATAAGAAAACATGACTATTGTTTGACCCGTGGCGTAGATATAAGTAAATATTCAACTAACATATATGTTAGGGCAGGCTACATCTGTGTACCACGTAAAAGTATCAATATCTCAATATACATGTCCCTTATTCTTAAATAGCCCAGGTGTGCTGATAATAAATCAACCCAATGTTATTAACGCTAGATAGAGTCTAAATTGCATATATTTCTAGTACTAATGTTGAAAACAAGAGACTAGTACAGATATGTAATAGTACATGTAGTCATGGCATATTAAACTTGGCCTAAACATGCTCAAACACACATAATCATTAAGCAGGCTCAATAGGTATATCAATAAAAATGGTTAGATATAGACATGCATGTCCATAAGTCTTGTAAATCCAAATTTAAGTTTGGTAGGTCGTCCCAATATTGTTCATGAAAAAAATGACTTTTGGTTGCATACAGTTACATCAAACACGTGAATATAATTCCACCAAAATATGCATATAATAATTGGCCATGTCCCGAGATGTTATAGTAGCCAAAATCAAACTGAAATGTCCTTAAGTAGTTTCACAGTCATAGTAAGTATAGAAGCATCATTTGCCCATCGCGTGAAGCATCCATAGTAATACAACAATGCGCCAAAAAGTGTAAACAGTCCCATACAGAAAAAGTTCCATACAAAAAAAGTTCCATACAAAAAAACAATTCTTCCGACGAAATATTCATACATATAGTGTAAATCCTTCAAACTTTTTTAAGTGAACTATATTCATAACTAAGGGAGTCTAACATCGGATTCAGATCTGAAGGATTTACACTATATGTATGAATATTTCGTCGGAAGAATTGTTTTTTTGTATGGAACTTTTTTTGTATGGAACTTTTTCTGTATGGGACTGTCTACACTTTTTGGCGCATTGTCGTATTACTATGGATGCTTCACGCGATGGGCAAATGATGCTTCTATACTTACTATGACTGTGAAACTACTTAAGGACATTTCAGTTTGATTTTGGCTACTATAACATCTCGGGACACGGCCAATTATTATATGCATATTTTGGTGGAATTATATTCACGTGTTTGATGTAACTGTATGCAACCAAAAGTCATTTTTTTCATGAACAATATTGGGACGACCTACCAAACTTAAATTTGGATTTACAAGACTTATGGACATGCGTGTCTATATATAACCATTTTTATTGATATACCTATTGAGCCTGCTTAATTATTATGTGTGTTTGAGCATGTTTTGGCCAAGTTTAATATGCCATGACTACATGTACTATTATATATCTGTACTAGTCTCTTGTTTTCAACATTAGTACTAGAAATATATGCAATTTAGACTCTATCTAGCGTTAATAACATTGGGTTGATTTATTATCAGCACACCTGGGCTATTTAAGAATAAGGGACATGTATATTGAGATATTGATACATTTACGTGGTACACAGATGTAGCCTGCCCTAACATATATGTTAGTTGAACATTTACTTATATCTACGCCATGGGCCAAACAATAGTCGTGTTTTCTTATGACCTGACATATCATATTATCTCATATTGTTTGATAATAACTGCCCTACTTTATTACATAACTTAGATGCTTATATGGTGTCTTGTGTACCAGATCTATAAACTCTGAATATATGGGCTAGACATTTTAATTATTTCTAGTATTGAGAGACCAGGATTTAATATATCTTGGGGTCTATTTGACCATTAACACTTTGGTGAGTTTGGGGTTTATATATATGTATACAACAGGTGTAGTCATGATTTTGGATTAGCAATGGCAGATTGCTCCATGTATTAACGAAGAATACTAACTTGATTATAGTTAATGAACAACAAGCTAATATACATGAATGCACACGCATCATACTTTTAATATATGCTTTGGGGATAGGTCTGCTGAATGTCCACTAATATTGATTCTGCAGGCCAAATAAGGTTCATGCTTTTTGACTATCTGACATAGTATATTATTGCATATAGTTTCACAAATACTGTTCCCTCTTTTGGCATGACCTAGGTACCTATATGGTTTCATTTGGATTATACCTTGTAACTCTGAATATTTGGGTACATATACTATATATTCTGAGCATTTGGAGACCGTGATTGAATATACTAACTTGGTACATCATGGTGTTTAATTGACCACCAACAATCCTACTGATTTTGAGTGATATATAGATATCAGAGGTATAGTTGTGATTCCGGTTCAGACATGGTACAGTGCTCTATATATTGACTAAGAATCCCAATAAGACTTATATAATGAACAATATTTTCATATAGATTAATGCATGTGGACCTTGTATTGAAACATATGCTTTGGGATGACAATAGGTTACCTTCATTACATCTTTGAGATTGACTCATACTCTCAAATTTATTGTCAGTTTTGCTGCTTTTATTAAAATTCAGGTGGTATCAAAATTTTATTTTTTATCACCTTGGAATACCTGTGTGCTAGGTTGGGGTTGGGTGTTCTTACTGGCCCTGTCTCTGGTCACTTATCCTGTCCTATTAGATATTAGATATTCATTCTTGGATAGCCTATAACATTATTACCTAGTATGGAATTGGCCAAAATATTGGATGGTTTGTGTGCTGATAGGGAAGATATTGGCATTTTTGGGTTGGACCAAATCCCAAGCAACAACCAGAGCCAACCAAATTCTTATACTGGTGATAGTTGTGAACTAGCATTTCGTAATCTGGAAAAGGGACTTAAAGGCCTTAGAGCCAATATATGGCATCTCAGACTCTTTAAAGCTTATCTATATAAAAACCTGGTCCCTAGAGGCCTTCGAATTAAACTTCGCCCACTAGTCGGCAGATCTGAACAGAGGCTGACGGAAGAATGGGACGAGGCATTAAGGAATGGCTCTATGGTGTTTGTTAAAATTTTAGCCTCTTATTATGAGAGGACCATTGATGCATGTGTATCGGAAGTCAAGGAATTAAGTATGGAATGTAAGAAATTCTAATGTAGTAACAACTATCATCAGCTATTAGATAGGCTTTCCAAGGAATTGACTACTTATGATAAATTGGTTAAGGATAGGAAAGTTAAGAAATTTAATAGAGATGTTATGGATTACGATAAGGGACATCCCTTTCAAACACAGAGAACTGTGAGATTTCAAGACACCGTATTGGGTGGAACCAGAGGCAGGTCCAGGAAGAGACTGAGGTCCATACTGAAACACAGAGACCAATTCCACACAAGTACATCAGGGGAGGAGTCATCATATACTGACAGTGAGGGTGGAATAACCACTAACTCACCACTTAAGAAGAAAACTAACTCTCATTTCCCTTTAGAAGTGGTAGGAAATCCAGAGGGGGAGGAAACACGTCAATAGAAATAGGAACAGACTCAATGTCAGGACTGATACAATCATTACTGAAACAATGAGAACACCATTTGAAAATGTTCTTAACTTGTCTGATTTTGTACTTACTGAACAACAGCACAACATTCTAAATAAAGGATTGGGTTTTGTTCCCAGTTTCTTTTCTGATCAATATCAAATTTCTATGGATGTGATGGACTATTATCGTAGACTTAACCTCAAGATATTTTTTTCAGAACAGGATAACTCAACTTCTCAAAGATCTTCTGAGTTCATTTTTCAGAAATCTACTTTCCAACCACCCATGAATAAGAATGTGGGCATTTTTCAACAAGCTGTCCTCAAAGATCTTCACTTTCCTCATTTGGAATGCAATATTGCACCAGATAATATTACCCCTGAAGAGAAACAGGCACTCTCCGAACTTAGATCCAACCACAATATTGTGATACTCCAAGCTGATAAAGGAGGAGCTGTGGTAATTCAAAATATGAATTATTATGTTCAGGAGGGTCTTTGACAATTATCTGATTCCAAATGTTATATGCATATGGGTGTGGATCCAACTGACAAATTTAAACAGGAAATTGATACTTTTCTTAAGGATGCATTGGATGAGGGCATTATTACTAAGAAAACTGTTCAACATCTTCAGGTTAGGGATCCATCGAAGCAAATTTTATATTTGCTTCCGAAGATACACAAATCCATTACACATCCTCCCGGTAGGCCCATTGTATCTGGCCATGGTTCACTTACTGAACCGTTATCTGTATTCTTAACACAGTATTTAAAACCACTTTTGACACAGGTTAGAGCCAGAATACAAGACATGACCCAATTTTTGAAAATCATTGAGGACACCCAATTGGAGCCAGAATGGCTAATGTGCACATTGGATGTGAAATCCCTTTACACAAGCATACCACACTGGGCAGGGCTTCAGGCTTTGGAATATTGGTTGAATAAAGCTGAACTATATCCACCAGGACTCAATACATTGCTTATATGTATGTCCGAACATGTCCTAAACAAAAATGTATTCTATATCCAAGGGGATTGTTATTGGCAACTCCAAGGAACAGCCATGGGTGCTTCTTTTGCCCCAATATATGCCGATCTTTTTATGGCGTATCTGGAGGAATGCCTGATTTACAATCCCTTACATAACATCTATCTAATAGAAATGGACATCTGGCGGAGATACTTAGATGATTGCTGGATGGTGTGGCATGCGGATGCTACTTATCTCATGGAATTTGTGGAATATTTAAACAACAACATATGGGGTATTGAATTTTCTATCACATCCCATATGTACCAAATCGATTTTTTGGATGTTACAGTATGTCAGAACAGTGATCACACCCTCAGTACTAAAATCCATAGAAAATATCCACAGTTAAATTCATTACTTCACGCTTCTAGTATGTACCCGCGCCACACCATCCGCAACATCCACAAATCTCAATTTTTGAGAATGAAACGTATCAATTCCTCAACTGCTGACTATGAGATTGCTAATGAAGACTTGAGGAATAGATTTTTGGATAGGGGATATTCTTGCTTTGATATTGAATCAGCCAGAGTCTGGACCGATAAACAGGATAGAAACTCATTGTTACAATATAAAGATAGGGGTAATCGTCTGAAGGATGGCAACATTAGATTTATTACCACTTATGGCAGGAACCATCAGCTAATTAGGGATGTCCTCAATAATAATTGGAACATTTTGCTAGCCAATGATTATCTCCGGGAAATCTTGGGAAACCAATGCTCAGTCTCTTATAGGAGAGGCAAAACTTTGGGTACACTGTTTTCACACTACAAACATCAGGAGAGTGGTGGAGCTAAATACAAACAGCTCATGATCACAGGGGATGAACTTTTGGGAACTTTCCCATGTGGCCATTGCACCTCATGCAGTCAAGTGAATAAGCTTGAACAATTCACTAGCTCTAATACCAGCAAGGTGTATGATGTAAGAACATTTGGCAATTGCTCATCTAGTTGGGTCATCTATTTGGCCATGTGCCATTGTAGTGCCTTTTATGTGGGCAAAACTTCCCGTTCTTTAAGAATAAGGATAGGGGAACATCGGAGTGATATCCGTAATAAGAAACTGACCACTGCTTTATACCAACATTCTGTCAAACATCTGACTGCAAAATTCATGTTTACTATCATTGATAAAATCATGGGCAACAGACACAATCAACTAGGTTGGCAAAGCATACTTAGTCATAAGGAGAAATACTGGATTATCTACCTGGGAGCATTATTTCCACCAGGTCTAAATGATCATTTATGATACACATGTCTACCCAATAATCTGGAGATTGATTCTCTATTTACTCAATATATTTTACACTTTGTATTGATTACTAATTATGAATGTTTATATATTATTGCATCAGCACATTCAACATTTGACTTGGGTATTGTCACATTTAGCATGATGGACATACTCTATATTATTTTTCTTCAGACATTTTTATGCTGAAGACAATATTGGTTGATATGTGGATGCTTATCAATTTTTTGCCTATCCTATGCGAATTTGGATATTATGTTTCATATCTCTTGGCATCTCTATATATAGAGAGTGAATTTTTGACATGTGTATGACTGTATTCCAATTATGCTTCTTTATGCTCTTTACATTTCCCATGTTTATCATTTTGATAGTTAGCTATTCTTCACTCTGGATGTTATACCAGCTCTACCGACCTTATCAGGAGATAGTAGATTTGGTCTTCATGGTTGTTACCTCTATAGTCCTTTAAATATACTGTTCACTATTTGTTTTTATTAGTTGTTATGTTACTGATTTTTATTTAATTTTTCTTGTGGGTTACACCCTTAGATGTGGACACCACTATGACTATTAATTTTACATTATGAATTTCCCATTTTTATGTTTATTTAACAGAGAATAGGCATATATAGTTGTTTTTAGTCCTTAACATATACAGCCTGTTAACATTCTCATGTATTATGTACAGGTATGGAACATACCTTTGTTTCTTCTGGTCAGGGGTCCATATATATGGATCTATGGCTGACTGGTGAAATGTCTTACTTATTTTATCCTCACTGAAGAAGGCGTATGCCGAAACTAGTCTGAGTTTAACAGAAAATATATTGGTGCATTTTTATGCACTTTTTCTTCATCAGTAAACAATTGGAATTATAATTGCTGGCCTTTGGCGTGTTTTCGAATTTGGTTTGGCCGTGCAAGTCGTACATGCGGGGTGTGGTGTTTTGCATTGTGACAGAATAGGTGACAGAATATCTATATGTCTATAGTTTGACAGTTCAGTGGAACTGCCTCCTTTATTCTTGTTGTTTCTTAATGTTCTATAGGTGGGTTGGTAGGAGCAGTCGACTTTGAGCTTGATTACATTGGTGAGACAGTGATCACTTAGGTCATCAGGCAAAGTGCCTGATTTATAGGATTCAAGATGGGTATTGATGAGTATCCAGTCTAGGGTACTTTCCTTGTTATTTGGGTTTTCCTGTCCTGGTGGGTAGGTTATGATTTGAGTAAATCCATAGAGGTTTATGTGGGTTGTGAGGATTTCACAAGAGCAAGTGTTCCAGTCAATGTTAAAATCCCCAAGAACAATTGTTTCTTGGGGGTAGTTATTGGATAACCAATATAAGATGTCTTCTAAGATTTCTGTGTTCCTCCCTGGGGGAATGTAGACACAGACAATGTTTACATTTTTGTTTTCATTAATTTGTAGTTTTGAGATAAGAATTTCAGCATTATTGAATTGTGGTGGTTGTTGGGTGTCTATGCTGACAGATAGGGTAGACTTGTAGAGTATGGCTAACCGATCACCCTTTATGGTGGTACGGTCTAGTCTAAACATATTGTACCCTGGTGGCAGAATCTCATAGTCCTTGGTGGCAAGCTTTAGCCACGTTTCTGTTAGGCATAATATATCTGGGGAGTGAACAGCTAAGAGGGCATGCAGGTGCTGTGTTTTGTTATTTATGCTCCTAATGTTTAGATGGCAGGCAAGCAGTGAGTTAGGAGGTCTATTTATAGGAGCTATGTTGGTAGGGGATATAGTAGGGGGATTAGGGTCAATAGGCAGGGATGGACCAGGGTTTGGGTAGATGTCGCTATCCTTTGTGAGGTTGTAATGTATCTTGAGTATGAGTTTTAAGATTTTGAATAATGTTTTGTAATAGTGTCTAGTTTTAGGACTAATGTAACTAGGTCTAGTAATATGGTAGTATTTAGGGGTTAAGGAGGTAAGCATGACAGAAGTGAGTAAGGGTGCATTATTATCTGCTCTAGATGGGATGGATGTTTGGAATTTCGGGTAGTGGAAACCTGGGTGACCTTGACATTCGTAGGTGGTCAGGAGATATGGGATGAGTAAAAGGGGTAGAAGTAGAGTTAATAAGACTATTTTGGGCAATAGCATACCTATTGAATGAGACTTGAAACGTAGGCAAAAGGAATAGTAGAGTTAGAGGACTGGTGGTATCAGGTTGAGGGTGGTGCTGTTGAGTGACAAGTTGTTACTGATTGGTTTAAAAAGTGGGGTGTGGTCTAGTACCAATAAATGTAGCAGCACCAGGGGTGGGAGGGATTTGGGGGGAGTGTGGGGTGTGAAGCGAGCCTGAGCAAAGCGAGGGTAAGCAGAGCAGGGATGAACCAATGTCTGTACTAAGTTGTAGCAGTTTAACCTCTTTGAGGAAAGAGGGGTTGGGGAAAGAGAAGGCAGTAGGAGTGGTTAGAGGGATACCTTGATTGACTCAAGACATCACACCAGAGGTAAGCTGAATGTAAGGGCCTAAAATCTGCACTCAGCACTTTAATGTTACTTGCACTCAGCATTTTAATTTTACTTATGTACAATTGCAATCCTGTAGACACTGTTATGCAGGAGCTGCAGTGTGCTAGTATAGGTAAATGTGAAGCCCAGTCTGATTAATTGCTGTGAGAAACAGTTTTTGTTGTGGTGGCCAGTTGCAATCCTGTAGGCACCGTCATGCAGGAGCTGCAGTATGCTAGTGTAGGTAAATGTGAAGTTCAATCTGATTAATTGCTAGGAGAAACAGTTTTTGAGATTGAGATTTTTGAGATTAACCTTTGATCTGCATGTGTTGGTTTTTTGGAGGGATCTCATTATATGCAGAAATGGATGCAACAGACCTGGGGACGAAATATGGACAAATGCATCTCTTGGGAGACAATGAAGAAAAATAATTTGCATTTGGTTTTCAATGGTGAATGAAAGAGAGATTAACAGGGCTTTCCCCACATCTGGTATATCTTCAGAGCTCCCATTTGAGAGGCCATACGTGTAGGAGCAGGATCTGTCTGCTCAAAATGCTCATAATCACATTGGAAGTTCCCAAACCTGCATTGCTTCTCAGCATTGGGGTTAAGAGTGGGTTCCTTTTGTACCACAGCAGAGTCAGGTTGTCGAGTGAATGGATACTGCACCTTGATGGAGCAAGTCCCAAAATGCCTGTAATACTAGGAAAACTACTGCCATCTCCAAAACATTAATGTGCATTTTGGTCTCTTGTGAAGGATGCCCCTGTAGTTATCATGACAGAGGGAAACGGTTAAACAAAAGTTATTCCTGTAGAAAGCTTCCATAGGTTTGCTAACCATAGCAGATGTCTGATGCAAACTTTGGAAATTCTGATTGTATGTGAGATGGGACTGAGTTGTTTGATTCCAGTGAGTTCTCAGTGTATATTATAAGACCCCTCTCCCCCATGTTGAGCCTGGCGTATTGTACTGTCAGAACTGATGCAGACATCTGGCCTAGTAACTTATGTACTACAGCTGTATTGGGGTTTGGGTTTATGAAAGATTCATGATTTCTTGAATAATCAAATAAATCCTGTGTGATGGTAACCTTACCTTCTGGTTGATTGTATTGAACTGGCAGACAATAAATGTTAGGGACTGATAATTTGCTACACTGACCATAATTCCCAAAGACAGGCAAAGGTGGCGAAAATATTGCTTTGTTGTAAAAAATGTTTCTGTCATTTTAATTTCTCCAACTCTTTTGGATTTCTAATACCATGATGAGATGGACCCAATTTATAAGTTAAAGTATGATTAAAGTTTGTAAAATTAGTATTGTTTCTTTGATATTAGCCAAAAGCGCTCTTTCGCAGCACCTGCAATGCGCCCAGAACTGACTCCTACAATTCATACAAAGTTACATGTATCGGTAGGATATCTAAATAAGACTGCAAATTAGTTTTATGAGACCCATTGCTACTACTACTATTGGAGCTGTGTGGGTATCCTTTTTCCACATTGCCATCATTTCTGCTTGCATGTCTTGGTATTTTATGACTTTGTATCTTTCTTTATGTAAAACACTGTAATCACTAGAAATTCAATCATCAATGGTACATTTCACTTCTTTTCATGGACTGCCATATCTAGTTTTCCTGTGCCTATTTTTTGAACTGTTGGTAATGGGTGATCCAATATGATATAAACTTTATCATTCTGTATAATGCTCTGTGGCTCATGTTTCCAATCCTTCTGAGCTACTTTAGTGTTGTAATGTTTGCACAATCCCCAATGCAAAAGTCTTGCCGCATTAGTACACCTTTCAGTATACAGGCCCTTTGTCATTAGTGTATCACACCCAGCAACAAGATATGCAACTTGCTTCCAGTTCTGTTTTACAGAGCCTTCATTTTATGTTTCTCCCACATGTTCAATGGACTTTGTAAACCAATGTGTATGTAGTCCACTGTCCTGGGCCGCTAATATTAATCTTTCATCCTTCGGTTTATATTCACCTCTCCTTAACCATTCCTGTGTCTGATCCTAATCAACATGAGGTTATTCTAGGAGTTTTCTGTACTTGCAACTATATTTATGTCTTTTCCACATTTCTTGCCTTCTCATCTGATCATCCCCTTATATTTTTCTTTTGTTTTTTGGCACATTCAGTTGCTGCCTGACTTTTGTCTACCTCTGATTTGGTTTTCATTCCTACCTGATACCAAAATGCTTTTGCAAAACAAAGAAAGGTAATCTTAGATTTGTTCTCTTCATTTTTCTAAACTTTCACTATGTTTAGATCTGATGAGGTCAGCAGATATGTATAGGTTCAGGTTTGCTATAAAAATTCTGATAATCAGTTGTTCGAGTAATGACTTATTTGAACCGAAAGCAAGAAAACGACAACACTGTTCCCTCACAACAATGAACACGGTAATGTTGATATGTCGAAGTTGACATTATTGACATTACCCAACTTACCTTGTCATCTGGAGATGTCCTACAAACGTTTTGGAGGGGGACAAGCCCCCCTGCACCCTCTGTGTGGGGGGCAAGTACCCCCACATCCCCTGCTAATTATATATTCTAACTCTGAGATGGCACTACAGTGAGGAAAAGGATAAATTTCCTGATCTCCACTGTAGTGTGATCTCCAATCCAATTGTGAACACTGACACTCAAAAACAAGAAGTACATCTCAACATTTCAGAGGTGACAAAAAATCCACTCAAAATTTTAAACTTTTGCACCTGTATCCTTGCCCATCTGAATGACAGTAATAAAAGTTTCCAACTTTTGATAATAAACCATAGATTCGTAGGTAGGTACTAGGCTAGATGCCCTTGTGGTCTATGGGAATTAAATGCTGTACTTCTTGTCTGTGAGGTAAACACCTTAACCATTATGCCAACATCAGTTATGTTACTTCAAAAAAAAAAAAAAAAAATCCAGCTGTCTATCCATAGACAAATAAATAAATAAAAATGCCATGCTGCCTTACTTGTTTGTTTGTTTGTGTCTTTTGGCTTTTCCTGGTTAGAAGTCGCCACAGTGGAACTCCGGTCCACTAATGATTGACAGTAAAGTTTTTACGTGCTGGCTTGCCGGGCCTAATGCACAACCTTCAATGAAGGAACGCCTGTTCATGCATGTCGCCACATGGAAGACGCTCTAACTGAGAATCGAACGGGCAATGTTCTAACTGTGAGGCGACAACTCTACCGCAGCACCACCACAGCGGGACAAATTTTCACAAGGTTCATAGTTTGCAGCAAGTGAATTTTCACTGTACAGGTAACTCCTCATAGTTCAACAAATTGATAACCATAGTGTTAACCACTGCTGATCAGCTTTTATCTCTTGCATGGTTATTAAGTTAATAATTTGGATTTAAACACAAATTGGATGAGTTCATGACTCTAAATTCCCATCTCAAGTAAACTATTCAGTTAAATTACTTTTGTACCATAGACCATGTGAAACCAAAAAAAGGAAATTCTCAAAGGTAAACCATTACTGATACCTAAAAGTAATCTGAAAGATAACATGTTTGGACAGTTAAATCGATGGTTCCCTTCTGCTCTGATAGTTCTGATAACTGATATGGCTTCATACAAATGTTGCAAACATTTTCAATATTTTCAGTTTTTCATCTATAATTATGCATTGAACCAATTGTCAAATATCTGTTTTATATATTTTATGAAAATGAAAATGAACTTTCAAAAGATCACAACTTCAAAAAATGCATACAGAAAACCAAAAATTTATACTGGTGCTGAGGGGTTTCAAAGGCTTTGGTATATTCCACCTCACCTTCGAAAAATAATGCTGGAAACAAGCAACTATGTAGAGTTTTTTTTCTTTTCTTTTTTTCTTTTAACCATTTCTGTACATGAGTAGTCAATATAATCCTCTGATATAAGTAGAGAGCCAAAATTTAGCAAAATGCACTTTAGTAATTATAATTTCTTATGAGATTTACAGCTTGCTTGCTTAATGGGTGCTATCTTTTTCTTTGGAGGCAAACTCCTCAGAAGCCCATCTTATTTTATTTATCCTTTCCCAAGTGATGGCTCCCAGACCTTTGCAGAAGGAAACTGCTACACCATTACTCTGCATGTTAGGGGCTTTGCCCCATCCCCTTTGTTAGTATAAACATGTCCAGAGTTACACCAGTTTCAGAAAAGGAAACAAACTTAAAACTGTTAAACGACAGGATAGAGAGTGAGTCCTGTGGTTTAACGTTTTTTTTTAGTTTTCATTAACCACTGTCGGGTACCTGAATTTAGTCATTAAAGCAAACAAACTTGATGAAATGGTAGTCTGATAAGTCTACCCTCAACTAATAAGACTGCTTCCTGCTCGGTGACTATTACTGATTTTGAAACAGACACGGAAAGAAGGCATTATACAATAACAATTCACATCATGTAAGTTCCCACCATGAAAGGCAACTACAAGACGTTATCTTGCCTAAAGTGCAATATACAGAGAGACAATATAAAATGCATACAAGAAATAGCCACATTTAAACATTACAGAGACCTGTTTTCAGTTTCTCCAGAATGCAGCATTTTAGACAGCAGCTGGTCAAAACCTGTATGGAAGATAAGCTACCATTTGTAAAAGTTACAGTTTTAATGTAAATCTCACATATATCACTCTACTGCTTGACAAAAAATGCTAACATTACAGTGGAGAGACAATATCCAGTACTGAATTAGATAAAGAAGTGGTCATTCTGTATGAAGTGTAGACAAAACTTAAGACCATTTTTACCCTACCATTAAGGAATTTATATCTTGACTCCTAAGTAATCATGTACAGTATTATTTGTTACAACATTAAGTACCCCATTTTTAAAGGCAGTGGTGCTGTAAGATGTTACAATCCATGTGTAATCCCCTCTGACTAAAACAATGTATTACTGACTGCACAATACCACTACATGTTTGTAGATACTAATGTGGTTTAAAAACAATTGTGATGTATTCACAAATAAGGGCATGCAGGCAAGCATGCACCACCAAAATGACGCAAACTATAAAATAGACTGTAATAAAATTACTGTATATTAAATTTCTTGCTGGGAAAAAAAAATAAGGAGAACCAGATTAACTAAACCAAAAACTGGAGCACAATGACAAATGCCCCCTTTTTAAAGAAGTGCAAGGAGTTTCCGAATTTCAACAAAGGACGTTAAGAAGCACGCAAGCCAAAATGATGTGATTAATGTCACATGATCTGGAACCTCCAGCACTGAAGGCACTGCAGTGTGGCAATAAGAAAACAGTGATGTTGCTAGCAATGTGGCACTCTTGGTCCTGTACATTTAAAAAGCAAAAACGCCTTTAGCAAACACGAGTATTAGATCAAGATGCAGGTAAGAAAATCAAACATTTCTAATACAGCCACTCATTTCTTTGCCAGAGCTCAAATCTTCAGGATAATAAGACAAGTGTCATCACAGCAAACATATTTTACAGCAATGGCATAGCTCTTATGAAATCTCTTACTTGTTACAAAAATGATTCTGTTATAATTTATGACATTCTGCACTCATTTACTAGCTTAAAGAATAAATACACCATGTAGTGATGTAAGGTGGTGCCATCTGTAGGGCAGTGCATATGTAACATATGCCAGCATAGATAGCTGGAATTTTGTAAAGAATTTTATGTCATTTGACTATCACACTGATTTGTACAGATGTTTTTGTTAAAAATGTATTTGTAAAGTTGCTTGTGTTAAAAATGCATCAACAGTTGGTCCTGCTGGACAGAAAAGAGATGCACATGTATGTCAGACAGTATTATTATAACTGGTTAAATGTATATGTTTTAAAAGAGAATTCTGGAAGGGAAGAGGTTAATCTCAGGACAGCTAATTTTGAAAAAAAATAGGTTGAAAATTAAATGGGTTGGTTTAGGCCATACAGATTTTATCTTACAAGTCTGATTGCAGCTTAGAGAAAAATGTCTGGGAAAACCAGGACTAGGAATCTTACTGTATTGTCCTTAGGGGTGAACTAATTGCTAAGCTGGAAGGGTGGATGTTTTTGAAATTGTTTTATAGCTTTCAGATGCTGCAACAGATCTTAACAAAGCTCTGAGTGTGCATTGTATCAGATACAGGTGACCAGAGGTGATGTCATTCTATAACTAGCAATGAAATACTTGCTGTAGTAAGTAACTTAACTAGGGAACAGTAATTCTTTAGTCAGTCAGGAAAATATAGTGAGATTAGTTAAACATTGTTTTTTCTGCATCTGTGTGAATCTATCCAACTGTGTTATTTTTTTATACTTCCTGTGATTGAAAGTCTGTTTTTTATTGTAATTAGATATTCAGTCTTCTCATGTTTTCTATTTTATTTGTTATTAAATATTTTTATACCTTTCATTGTGGCTGGTCTTTTAGAGAATACTTTTAACATCTTAACAATACTTATGCTTATTTTAATGACACTGTGGCCGCTCCTGAAAGCTTTGCTGCTTTGGTCAAACTCTACCATTTGTATTAGTATTCATTTTACTCAGTATAATTGGGTACCCTTGTAAGAGCATTAGAGTAGCTGCCTGATGGAAGCATACTTATCTTATAGTCTGGGCAGAGGGGGCACAGCTGGTGAATCTGTACCAGCTTTTCCCAGGTGAGTGTGAGTATGTGTGTGTGTGTGTGTGTGTGTGTGTGTGTGTGTGTGTGTGTGTGTGTGTGTGTGTGTGTGTGTGCGTGTGTGTGAAAATCAAATATCCAAGTGTGTGTGTGTGTGTGTGTGTGTGTGTGTGTGTGTGTGTGTGTGTGTATGTGTTTCAGGTACTTGGAACAAGGACACAGAGCACCAAAGTGGTCAGTATGGAGTCTTGTTTGGGGCCTGGAGAGAGACAGAGAGTCCAGCCCAAGGTCTTGAATGTGCTGCCTGTGTTCTCTTAAGGGAAATTGTGCTTGGTGCAGACATCTGCATCTGAAAATACTGTGTGTATACATTTTTGTTCCTAGTGGCCATTCCTCACCGGTGGCAGTGGTGAGGATTGAGGGTTCTTGATTACTTGATTACTGGTCTGGTGTAGAGACTGTCACACACCATATAAGTAAACATAGGTTTAGATAACTGTACAAACATACTGGGCTACAGTAAAAAGAAAAAAAAGTATCTCTTATTGCTGTACATCAGCCATTATCACTGACTGTCTACACATCAGCAACACAGGAAATCAAATATGAAATAACTATTTGTCTTTTTAAGCTCCACAATTTGTCAGAGGAATTTACTTTTCTCTCATTTGTAATCATTCATTATTCTATCATTAGACATTTTTATGCTTGTTAACTTGTTTTGCAACAATTATGCTGTTTTTGGCTATTTTCTGCTCTAGGAGTTTGCATTCTTCCTAGGTCTCCACAGCTATAAAACTACATCCACATATATAAATAGAAATTCCAAAGAAATGTTACCACAGATAATAGTGTGCTAATGGCTGCATATTTGAAAATATGAGGTATTATCTGTATTTGTTGCTAAAATGCTTCATCAGAAATAGTATGCTACCATATTATATTGGAAGAGCCATTAGAAACCAACACAGTTATCTCGTGCATAATGTAAAAAATGCAACTCGCCAACTGACATCTGCATGGCATGGCACACCGCATGACCTAATCTACAGTGGTCACTCCTACGACTGCAGATCTATACATGTAACCAATGTCAAGAAGGCCCATATCTCATTCCAAATGAGGAATGTGTAATCTTGGTATACATTGATTTTTATGTATTATTTAATAAGCATGAAACATTGTTTTGTTTTCTTGTCCAACTGATCCAGTACCTTTTAAGGCCGGTCAGTCACCCCAAAACGTTTAAGTTAGAACAGGAAAAGCAAATTGGTTTATAGTTTCAGCTTTGTTCCTAGATTTCAGGACTGTTTTCAGTATTAATTTTAGTCTTCTACAATATTCTTTACTGAGTTTAGTTTGCATTTGTTAATGTTTTACTGGCAATTTTTCATCCGTTCCCAAATATTAAACACTGCTTCCTGCTCAAGCTCGTTTATATCACGGTCATGTCCCAGACTGATATTTTCTTGGTGCTGCAACTTTTCTGCTTTAAATGTTGCTTTTGCACATTTATGAAGATGAAATGACATTCTTTTATCATCTGAGAAAGTTTTGACCACTTCCAGTTGTGCTTTCTGTTCCTCATCTGATGAACTGTACAGTTTTAAACCATCCACAAAAAGAATATGAGAAATCTTTACACTTTGTTGTTTGGATCCATATTGTAGCCATAATGTAATCCATTAAGTAGACAGCTTAATGGGTTAAGGGCAAGACAAAATAGCAACAGAGACAGAGCCATCCTGGAATATCCTCCTTTGAAGTATTATCCCTAGGATAATAATTTGTCCTTTACCATGGATGAGCTGCAAGTGGTTTGCCATTGTTTTACTGTCACTGTAATGTAATTGATCGATGTAGGGTGTATCTTATATATCTGTAAGGACTCCTTTATCAGTGAATGTGGGATGCTGTCAAATGTTTTTTTATGTATCCATGCCATACTTAGATTCTTCCCCCTTTTTATAATTCTCCATTATGACTATATTTAACAACAAATGACCTTGGCTCTAGATGATTGTCAGCATCAGTTCCAGTATATATTTATATATTACTGGAAGGCAAGTTATTGGTCTATAGTTTTTTAGGATAGACTGCAGATTCATTCTTAAGGAGGAGTATCGTTTTTCTTGTTGTTAACCATTGTCGTGTCTGTTCGCGGTATGCATATACGCAGTTCTTACTCAGGGCTAAATCTTGATGCAACAATGTTAATACTTTTAGCTGGAATTTAGGTACTGAATCTGGGCCTGCTGTTTTCAGTTTAGGAGCTTTTTCTTAATTTTGTTTTTCTCTGGCCATTATATCATCCCATTTCATATCCTGTACATTTAAATTTGCTATTTCTTTTACTTCTTTTATCCATTCAGCATCTTTGTTGTGTTCCACAGGGTCTTCATAGATATTTCTCCAAAATGTGTCAATTTCTTCTTTTTTTGTTGTGTTTCTATTCCTTTTGCTTTGTTTCACAATTCTCAATAAAACCTTTTTGGGTCAGCAATGAATTGTTTATTCTGTACTTTTCCTTTATATATATATATATATATATATATATATATATATATATATATATATATATATATATGCATATCTTCTTAAGTTTTTCCCTGCCTGTACTGAAATCTTTAGTTTATTCATTACAATAGTGTATGATATATCCTGGACTGTTCTAATACTGTGTGTTGCTTTTATCACATCTATCTTTGTAAGTATTTTTGTTGATCTGATACCAGTGACATTTCTTGTTTTAATTCCCTATTTGATGCTTCCACAATGGCATTTGATTTCTTCCCTTCCTTCCCCTTACTGCCCTGTATTTTTGTGATAAGACTTTGTCTGTAATTAGTGTAGCTGCACAATAATATATCCTATGTACTTCTATTATATCATATGAATTTCTGTTAATACTCTTGATTACTGAGTTTATTTGTTTTATTAGACTTCTAAAATTTTCGGTCTTATTTACTTTCTGTAATCTATTTTTCTTCAATTTTAATGTCTAGCCATCTCTATTAAATCAAGAAACTATTCCTTAGATATTTTTCTTCTAAACTAAGGGCACATTCTTTATTCTCCATTTCCTGTGGACATTCTACAGAAAGTTCTAGAACATTAAAGAACTGAGCTCACTCAGTAGCTCTGCAATAAACACGGAGCTTCTCGTGTTTAATGCATTGCAGTTCCGCATTCAACACAAGTAGCTCCGTGTTTAGCGATTTTTGATTGGCTCAGATATCGGCATATGGGCCAATCAAAATCGTAAACATGGAGCTTCTGTTTAATGTGGAACACAAGAAGTCTGTTTAGCAATTTTGATTGGCCCGTATGCCAGGTATACGGACAATCAAAAAAAACAAACAAAGCGGAGGCTGGCTGGGATTTAAACCAGCAGGGCGGGACTCGGGATCAGGCTGCTGATCTCGGGACAGCCCCGCCCAAATAGGGACGTCTGGCAACCCTGTTCCCATTCTACCTGTTACTCCTTAATTTAGGGATTCACTGTTCCATCATGCTGTAATGCTACCAGAGTTGGATTCTCTACACTGACTCCTTCACTTCGCAGGTATTCATAACTTCAGTTTCTGTTTCTTAACATCTCCATTACTAATCCTCCTTTTCCTCTTTGTGGTCTTATTTTTTTGTATTGTAAAATTTTCCATGCCTGGATGCCTTTGCCTGCATTTCTCTTCAAATATCTTTGGTGCAGTTTTTTTTTTTTTTTTTTTTTTTTTTTTTTTTTATTGGTTTGTTTTGCTTTCTCCTTTGCATACATATTGCACCATATTAAATCTCTTTTTCTTTCCCATACCCATATTTCATCTTCAGATGCCTCCCACTCCACCTGTTTCTCTTTACTTTGACAAAAGCTGTGTTATACTTTCTACATTAAATCCTTCACTTTGCAGGTATTCATAACTTCAGCTTCTATTTATTTAACTTCTACTTTATTAGTGTTCTGGTCTACATTCCCCTTTTTCAATCTTATTTTTTTTTATTTTGCAATTTTCCATTTCCAGATGCCTTTGCCTATATTTCTCTTGAAATATCTTTGGAGATGCTTCTTTGTATTGATTAATTTGGCTTTTTCCTTTACATAAATATTACACCATATCCAATCTCTATTTCGTTCCTATTCCCATATTTCCTTTTTATACTGATCAAAAATCTCTAGTTTTTGCTCTTTATATTTTTGCACTTCCTCGGCCCCTTATTTTTCCAAATGACCGAAGGTTTCTCTTGGCTATATAATGAGTAAGCAAGGCTAACATATGGCTGAAGGCTTCAGACTCGATGTCCATGGGCAGAACAGATGGAACCTTTACCTGCTCAGATCTCCTCTGTACAGATCTTTTGACTGAAGTATTTGAACTGAAGACTGTTTGCACTGATTGCATTAACACCAGTATTGAGGGATGGATGCTGATGTTGACTGTCAGCACAGATGGCTCCAGAGTTGTAGTCCCTAGAGAGGATTTTGGCAACTAGGGGTCGAATGCTAACAGTATTGACAATGGTCTCAACAAGGATGAGACTGAAGTCAACATCATGCACCTCAAGCTTAATGGGGACCCATGTTGACAAGGTTAGCATTGACTGCTAAAAGCCATGAAGGCATCAACATTAAAGAATAAATATCCTTTGGTACTGAAGTCATCTGTACAGTCTATGATACCAGTTCCAATGTTACCAAAGATGAAACAGGACCCGCAGGAAGAACAGGCGGCCAATGGGTTCTTCTTGAGCCACTCTGGACATGGAGGAGGGAGCAAAGATGACACCAAACTTAAGCTGAGCCTTTATGAACACCAACATCAACTTCTCCAAATCCAGCTGTGTCAGGTTTGGAAGGGAGAATGAAAAGAAAACACAAATGCTGGATGGGGTGTCAAAAATCCTGAAAGTTCATTTTGCAAGGAGACGCTCCCAGCTCTCCTCCCCAGAGTTGAGTCAGAGGTTCTCAAGGACACAATTCTTGGGGCAGAGGCAGACTTAGGGGGAATCAGTAGGGTAGAATATTCTGGATGAGGGGAGAATGAAGTGGACATCCTAGGAGCCTTCATGGGTAGCAACTTCCCCAAAATCAAGAATTCAAGATTGTCCACCATTCTCTCTTTTTTTTCTTTTCTGGATGGACAGGCTTTTGTGCCTATTTGTCCTTTTCATGATTTCTGCCCTTGTCTTTCTGTGTAGCATCTGATCTCAGAAACCCTTTCAGAACCAGCTTGTTTTTTCTGTCCAAAAGAGTGTGTTGGAGCTAATGATTTTAAGTGTGGGCAATCCACATCCAAATGTCCTACACCAAAACATTCCATGTATAGTTCGTGTGGGTCTTATAGAAGGAATTTATGACAACATTGTTTACCCTTTTTGAACCCAGAGCCCTTAGTGTCTTTATCCATGCTTAAGGTAGTCTTTTAGCAAATAGCACTTGCAAAAATAATGCCTAATATGGCAAAATTCCCACAACAGTTCAAAAAAGTCAGTCAAAGAAACTGATGACTTTTAAAGTTAGCTACAGTCAGAAGGAAGTTTTTTTCATGAGGGATGGGGAGGGAATAAGGGGTGAAAAGTTTAGGTAGAGCGTAGCGGACAGTCCAAGAAACTTAGTGATAGACTCCCAGTATCAGTCTAATCAAAATAGGAGATTAGAATCCAAATTAAGGACACATGTCTGACAAAAAACATGAAGATAACCTGCAGCAAAGTGTAGAGGCTTTGAAGCGCAAATGGCAGCAACAAGATCTTGAGTTTCTCATAGGAACAGGGGTTTCTATGATAGGGGAGGAGCTTGAGATTTTAAAGAGAGTTGCTGCAGAGTGAAAGGTCACCAAAAGCAACTAGTCCGTGAATTCCAGTATCCAAGCAGGACCAGACTAAGTGTACAGTTTCTGCGTGGGAAACATGCAGATTACTTAGATCCAATAAATCTTTGTGTGGTGGTTCTATTCTGAACTTTCTGATCTAACTCAACCTTTTCCCAGTAATCGTACCACACAAAAAGCCAGATTTACAGACCTCACTAAGACAATTGATAAAGAAATTATTCATTATCAACAGGTGCCAATGTTTTTGAATAATCTGCTTAATTCTTAAAGTATTGCAAAAAGTCATAATTAAGCCGAAAGTCTCTTATTGTTAATAATCAAGGCATTTCTATTTTTACTGGCTGCAGTTACCTTAGTTTGGCAAATTCATTTTTTAATTGTAACATCTAGATCGGAATTTGTCAGATGGTTTCTTTGCCTATAACTTGAATTTCTCCTCCTCATTACACATCGCTCTGATTCTCAGAAATTGTGTTTGAGGTATATTGTTTTTGATGTGCCCTGGGCAACAACTAGTGGCAGACAGCAATGAGCTTTGATTAAAGGGTTTTCTATACAAGGTAGTATGAATGAACCATCTAATAACTTTGATACAGTGATTTCCAAAAGTCAGTAGTACACAGATCATACTTAATTGCAGAAATAATCTTATATTCTTGTGATTCAGATAGCTGACAACGCTTTTAAGAAGGCCAGCACTTCTATCCCAAGTCATCCAACAATCATCAAGGTATCCATCCCACATAATCATATGGGCCAGGTACCTATTCACCATAAATTGTTTTGGTTTCCACATATGTCACAAACAAATCAGCCTATAGGTGCAAAATTGGCCCCCATTGCTGTTCCTCTGAACTGAATATAATATTGATCTGGGTAATGAACCAGCCTTATTATAGAGACCAGAAGTTTACTATATTTCATAAAGCAAAGTCCAGATAATCAAAACCAAAACTAAATCGCTTCCATCTCTATCTTGTGGGGAATGCTGGTATACAATGTCAGTAGTTCAAGTGTACACAGAAAATAAGAATTGGTATCATAGTGCCCTTTACAAAAATGGTCTTGAATACCCAACAGCTTTTAGCAATCAATAAGATGTATGCAGGATATGTTTAACCTTCTGAGAAACATCAAAAAAGCAAAAACAAAGTTGAACAGAAGTCACCACGATGTTGTAGATAAACACTATTTATTAGTAAAAACGCGCGCTTTCACGTACTGCCAAGGTACGCTTCTTCAGGTTTATGTTCTGAGAAACATGAAAAAGTAGATTTGTTAGAAAATAAATAGATCATTAATCAGGGTGATAAGAAAGGACTTGAACTGAGTGAGTACTTTTGAGTGTAATTTTTGTAATGATCAATAGGTGGCAGTTATAGGTTCATAGGTAGATACCAGGCTATCGGCCCCGGGGCCTATATAAGCCCAGCCATAAAGATTCCCTGGCTTTAGCCACCCAAAAATTTATTTACCTGTGGCCTTGTTGAGCAGAGCCACAGAAGTGATCCCTGAGGTAAATTTCCTATTCCCCATCCTGGTGTCCAGATTTTTCTTAAACTGGGCCAATGAGGTGCTCTGTTTGACACAAATGGGCAGCTTGTTCCAGAGTATGGGAAGTCTCTCGGACAGGAACCTCTCCCTCCAGCAAGTTCTGTTTATTGTGGTGACAAGGTTCAGGTCTCTGGAGCATGTGGCCCACAGGGATTGGGATTTTTCTAAGTGTAGCATGTCCAGCAGCTCTGGGTTTGACATGGCTTTGTAAGTTAGGCAGAGATTGCCTCTGAGTAGGCGATATGTGATGGAGTGGAGCTGGAGTTTCTTAAGACAGTCTGAGTAGGGCATCTGTTTGAGGTCAGTGATCCTCTTTGTGACGTATTTCTGTGGTCTTTCCAGTTGCTGCAAATGTCTTGTGAGGTACATCCCAAATGGGGCGTTGTACTCTAGAGTAGAGGGGGACAATGATCTCTTTTTTTCTGGATGAGAAACTTTTTGTGATGAGGTGTGCCACATAGAAGGACTTTCTGACCACTGTGGCTATGTGGTTATCAAAGGAGAGACTACTGTCTACCTGTGTTCCTAGGTTTTGTATCACACATTCAGTGTTGAGTGGACTACCGCCTATGTGGTAGTTCATTGGCACAGATTTTTCCCAACGGGGATGACTATGTACTTTTTGGCACTGAGCTTGAGGCCGTGGCTTTGATACCAGGCATCTGTCTCAGCAAGGCCCTTTTGTAGAATGTCCACATCCTTAGGGGATTCAGTAATGGCTCCCAGTTTGCAGCCATCTGCAGACTTTGTTAGCTATAAGCCCTCTGTGTTGGCTTGGACTTCTGAAAAGTAGATCCCAAACAGGAGGGGACCCAGGACTGAACCCTGTGGTACTCCACTTGTCACTGGTCTGGAGACGGATTTGGAATTGGCTACTTTCATGGTGTGGGTTCTCTCAGTGAACCAGTTGGCCACCCACGGCGTGACATAAGGGTTTATGCCCAGTTTTATGGGTTTATCAATAATACCAGAATGGGGGATGGTGTCAAAGGCCTTGGTGATATCTCGGTAGGCTGTGTGAACTGCCTTACCATCATCCATAGCTTTGCTGACTACTTCATTCAGGTTTAGGAGACATGATCTACCTTTCACAAGCCCAAACTGAGTGGGGTCCAGAGTTTGCAGGTTACCTATATCTTTGTTTATAAGTTTCATGATGATACGTTCCATGGCCTTGCAGATCAGACTCTTCAGGTTGATGGGTCAGTAGTTCCTGTGGTCCATGGTGGATCACCCTTTATGGAGTGGGATCACTGTAGCTGTGGACCACTCAGCAGGCACAAAACCTGTAGTGAGGATATGATGGAACATGGTACTTAGGTGGGGTGCCAGTTCATTTTGTAGTTTGTGCAGAACACAGCCTGGAACATTCTCAGGTCCCACGGATGCTGTCTTTTTGGCTTTGGTGGGTGTGTTTTTCACCTCTGTGGCTGTGGATTACAGGGACTTGGCATTCATCTGGTATAGAGATGGGCCCTTTCGGGGGTGAAAGGGGGGCAAAATTTGCACTGAACCTATCTGCCAGGATGTTGGCAATATCAACTGGTTCTGTATGGTTAGGGCCATTGTGCTGTAGCTCTGAGCAGATCTGAGTGTTGCCATTGAGTTTCTTGACATAGCTATAGAATGCCTTGTGTTTGTCTTTAGAATCAGTGGTGATTTTGTTTTCATACCTAGCTTTGGGGGATTTTATGAGAGATCTCAGCTTCTTACTGAGGCTGACAAGGGAGTTTTTCCAATCTTGGTATTTTACTCTTTTTTTGCAATAGTTTCTTCCTTCTGTTGTAGAGCTTGTTAATGGCAGAGGACCACCAGATTGGTTTCTTTTTTTTTTTTGGAGGATAGCATCTTGGTTCTATTTGGGATGGCATGGTCCATGCACTCGTGTATGTGTTCATACAGTGCATTGATATAGGACTTAGCAGTCGTACTACTACTGTCCGTCTGCATGGGTTTGGTGAAGTTATCCACTTCTGTCTTAAGAAGCATGAGATTGGCTTTGGAGAAGTTTTTTATGGTGTTTTCCTTAATAGGGGGTGGGGACGGAATGTGGATGTCTAGGGTGATTAGCTTATGGTACGATCTGACCAACAAGGGGATGACCTCTGGTGTGGAGCACCGATCGCCCATGTTGGTAATGACCAGGTCTAGGATATTGCTGTCCCTGGTGGGAGTCTGGATCAGTTGGTCCAAGGCATTAGAATTTATGAATTCCAAAAAATGGTGTGCCAATGTGTTGGTACATGAGTAGTTTTCCCAGTTAATGGTGGGGTAGTTGAAGTCTCCCAGTATGAGGGTGTTGGGTTGTACCTTAATATTTTCCAGTATGTTAAGAAAAGTGGAGTGGGAATCTTAGGGCATGGTGGGGGATCTGTAGCAAGCTACAATTTGTATTGCAGTCTTGCACAGTGTTAGTTGCACCTGGGGAATTTTGGATGCATTATGTTGGGCAATTAGCCTGTAGGTGTTGATATCCTTGGTGAATATGGGCTCGCCTCTGCCTCTGGTATTTCGGTCCAGGATAGAGGGCCGAAAGGTGTGGTATGAATTGTAGCCTGGTATTGCAGGGGTGCTCTCTGGAACCTTGAACCAGGTCTCTGTCACTGCACATATGTCTATGTCCTCCATTTTAAATAGTTCCTCAAATGAGTGCATTTTGAGGTTTAGACTTCTAGTATTGAGTAACATTGCCCTCAGATTTTGTTTGCTTGTACCAGTTATGGTGGTAATTTTGTCATTTGAACCTTGCCTAAAAAAGGCACTATGGGGTTGGCAAGAGCCTTAGCTAATATCTGGAAACCCAGGGTGACAGATGCAGGCCTTCTCTGGCAAAGCATAGTGGCTTGTCGATCATGTTATCCTAGGCTGACAGATACAGGATCCCCTTAGAATGACACCAGAATTTTAGCCAATTGTTGAAGTCAATCATTTTGTCCTTGTACTCTGGTATTCTGGGTAATGGCAGGATGCTACTCAGGGCTAGGGTCATACCTTCCTGGGCTACAAGATCCAAGAGCTCCCCCATGTCTCTTTTCATGTAGTCCAGGGAGGTATGTCTCAGGTCATTCACTCCAACATGAACAATGACAGAGTCATATTTGTGCTTGTTGCGGAGTGACCTGAGTGCATGTGTTATGTGGCGGATCCTGGCACCCAACAGGCAGATAACCATAATCTTGTTTAGAATGGTGAGTGGACATCAGTGTGCCTGATTATAGAGTCACCTATGACTAGTGTGATGGGTACTTTGTTTTGCCTTAGGTGCTGAGGTTGAGGGGCACACTGATTTTGTGAGTTATGTGTCACTTGGGTTGCATTGGTTGTTTGCGTTTCAGCTTTGGAGGTCTCTGTTGTTTGGGTAGATTTGTTTTAAGAACCTCTGCGAATGTAGGTGTGTGTTTCATGTTACTATATGTGGGTGTAGGTTTTGAAGGATTATGTGTGGTGTGTGGTGTGGTCTGAATGTTTACCTTCTCCTCCTGACTGAAAAGTCCAGTCTTGGTTGGAGAGAGATTGGCTTCCAGTTTGGCAATATAAGTACATCTCTCACAGGTTCTAGTGTTAGGTGGTAGGTGGAGAGGGTTGTCTGTGTGCATGAGGCAATTGCTACATTGCCTCAGGATGCCCATATTTACCAGGTGGACAGGAGAAAACACTGGAGGCTGATCCTTGGACATGTCTGGATAGGTACTTATTTATTTAAGCACTAACTAATTATTAACTTTTTTTTCTTATGCCTTATTTATATGTTTCTGTATACGTCTTTTTTTTTCTTCAAATTTGTATACATTTTTATTTACTTTATACACTTCTTTGGTTATGAGGATTGAACTGGCTTCCCTTATGTTTTTTTTTTTTTTTGCTTTGTCCATATACACACACACACACACACACACAAATATATATATATATATATATATATATATATATATATATATATATATATATATATATATATATATATATATATATATATATATTTTATTAATTTGTTGATTCCTGTTTATGCCACATAATTTATCTCAGTAGTATCAGGAGCTTGGAATAGCTTAGCAGCAGATGCACACTGATGATGGTAGAGCAAAACTTATCACTCAGTGGTTTTGGTTTGTGGAGCTGCCAATTAAAAGGCAGTGGATTTTTTTTTTTTTTTTTTTTACTTTAAGTGTGCTGGATTTGTCTCTCTCTGGATGGATGTTTTCCTAATCTGTGCACCAGGTGGGTGCTCATGTACTATTTGTGATTGTAGGAATATCACAGGTAGTACATTTCCTCTGTAACACGCACATACACACACACACACACACACACACACACACACACACACACACACACACACACACACAAACACATATTTTATATTACTTAGGCTGACCATTTTCATCCAGTTATGGATCACATTTTCAGTGGACAGTCTGATGTTATGTTTAATTACACACACACACACACACACACACACACACACACACACACACACACACACACACACACACACACACACACACACACACTCTTCTGAAGCATGTGATAATGACACAGGGAAACTACTATAGTCTTTTCAGTTCTATGATAACACCTATTCGCCTCAATGGTACTTGTGTTTAATTCAGAAACAGAAATGCAGGTTTCTGCTGTGAGGAAAAGAACATGCTGGCTTGTGATGTTCTGCATTCCTGCTGTAGGAATAGAAGATACAGACTTATGTTCTAGCCATGAAATGTAAGAGTGAAACCCGCTGGGATAGTCACAATGCAATTATTTCCATTTTGCCTCTGTGCTGATCACAGCAAATGTAGGTATCCAGTACAATCCAGGATTACCTCCCATGAGCCTGAAATGTAGAGGTGCCACACAGATTCACATATTTTATTTATTTATTTATTTATTTTTAGGTTTGCTTCTTTTTGGTTCCTTGCAGCCAATCATCAACTGCCACCAGTTTATCTTTGTTCATCAGGTCTACCAGACCTGCTTTAGCCTCCTGCTGGCAAATCCCAATCTATGTTAGTGTCTGGCGTAGAGCTCATGGAACTTGGTGAAGTAGCACACTGCTGCTGGGGGTACTTGACACTATATCCTCACCTCATGTATGTGCCCAGTAACCCAAAGTTGGAAGGTGCAAAGTAGAACTAATAACCAAACAAAAAGCACCAGGTCCTCAGCGAAGGTGCATCAGTTTTAATGGGCTAAAACACAGTGTAACAGCAAACAAGACAACAGATAATACGCAGTTAGTGAAACCTCCACGTTTCGTCAAACCTTCTTCAGATAATACACACCCACAAGTCTAACACTTAAATACACACAATAAAATTCAAATCAACCAATGAATTGTTAAAATTGATTGACCAGGTAATTCATTGTCAACACTTTGATGGAATAAAAAATTCAAACATTGAAAACTTTTTGTACAGAATAAATATAGAATAAATATGAAATGAATTATACTAGGACACACATGACTGAAATTACATGAAAAACTTAAAAACGTTGTTAAAATTCATGTAGGTATATCTGAATAAAAATATTTTTAAAATGTGTTCATAAAATAATCTAACACAATACTACACTCTACTGGTGGAAAGTGGTACTTCAACACAATTCATAATCCACTTTAAAACATATAAATAATTTGAATAAATAATATTTAAAACCATTGTAAAATTATAATTTAGCTGATCTTAATTTCAAAACAGGTGCTAGTGAAATCATGTCATTAATTCCTGGGTATTTGTTGGATTCTAGCACTATCTGCCAATACAATTCTCTGTATTCTAATAGGGTTCCCCACATTCCTCCTCTAGGGTCCATAGAAACAACTTCAACTACAAAAAATTCAAAACATGCTTCACTACAAGTTAAAGTATGTTTATACAGAGAATTGTTTACACACGCTGTTCTAATATCGTATAAGTGCTCATAAATTCTTTGTTTAATTCTCCTTTCATTTTTTCCAACATAGAACGCCTCACATTTCTTACACAGAGCAACGTAAATAATCCCTTTAGTGTTACAGTTCACAAATGATTTCACTGCCACTGTTTTCTTTCTAGCAACTAAATAACAGTTGTCACCTGTTTTGAGACATCTGGAGCATGGACCATCCAATGAGGGTCTGCATTGAGCCATCCTTCACTTCCAAAAGTGACTGTATGTTAACAGGATACCCTGCCCACTTTCACTGAGAACCTTAAGAGTTATTTCCTCTGGTTCCAACCAAGGAAATGAGCTACGATAGTGCCCACCCCCATATAGGCATGTCCAGCCTCCACTGCCAGTATCTCAGACACCCATGACCCTAACCGAACATGGGCTACCCTGGCTATACTAAGGACTTTATCTGACTTCTCCACAGGGATAGCTGAACACCAGTTCAATTAATGGTGCAGGCACATGAATGGTGAACTGTTGGACACACATCTCTTTTACATTCTGTATTGTGAAGTAAGAAAGAGTACACTGTGTACTACAGTCGCTGCTTATGTCTCATCACAGAATGGAATATAACAGATAGTGTACCCCAACTCTACATACAGGAATATAGCTGGCAGTGCACCCCAACTCTAATTTTAGGAATACTACAGGTAGTACAGTCCCTCTGTAACTGAAGGATTACAGCAGATAGTGCACCCCAACTCTAATTATAGGAATACTACAGGTAGTACATTCCCTGTGTAACTGTAGAATTACAGCAGATAGTGCACCCCAACTCTAATTTTAGTAATACTACAGGTAGTACTGTCCCTCTGTAGCTGTAGGATTACAGCAGATAGTGCACCCCAACTCTAACTGCAGGAATACAGCAGGTTGTGCACCCCAACTCTAATTGCAGGAATACAGCAGGTAGTACACATCAACTCTTGTTTGTTTGCCTTTTTGGCTTTACCCGGTTAGGGGTCACCACAGCGGAACTCCGGTTTGCTAATGATTGGCAGTAGATTTTTTATGGTGCTGAGTTGCCAGCCCAATGCCCAACCTTCAGCGAAGGCACGCCAATTTATGCATGTCTTTTGGAGGCCACTTGACTGCGGGGAGGACATGTAGACTCCACACAGAAGGCAGTCCAGCCGAGAATCGAACAGGAGAACCTCTTGCTGTGAGTCAACGCCTCCGCTGTACCACCACAGCTCAGGTAGTACACATCAACTCTAACTGCAGGAATACAGCAGGTAGTGCACCCCAACTCTGTAGTAATGGGAGGATAAGATTGACAGACCCTATTGCTTTGCCAGGTATGGTCTGCATCTGTCTCCTCTACAGTTTTGACTACTGACAAAGACATTGTCCACTCTCATAGTGCCTTTTTTAGGTAATGTCAACCTGATAAACCTACTAACATAATGAAACAAGCAAAGCAAGATATTTAGGTGTTACTGATGAATGCTAGGAGCCTAAAGAAGAAACTCCACTCCCTTCAAGCACTTGTCACCCTGGAAGACACACATGAAGCAGAGTTCTTTCCTGCACCATTTCAAGTACAATTTGGATCAGTGGATTGGAAATCCTAAATCTCACTTGGTCTGACACCTATATATCTATCAGAGAGAGTAGCACCTTGTAAATGCTCAATGACTCATGGTTGAATTATATATATTTTTACAAAAACCTCAGGGACAAAAACCTGGCTAGTATTTTTGGGAAGCATGGCTAGGCTTAAAAAGGCCCACTAGGGTCAAAAGCCTAATAATCCCCTATGATGCACCTATTATTCCTGCAGAGTGTAGTATGCAAACAGCTTCCACTGCAGTTCTCTAATTATATCTTACTATTACAGTATCATGCTATTATACTTACTATATCATTCCCTCTCACCTGGCCATCACTCCACCTACACTAATAAAAGAATTAGAAATATAAAATAACTCATCATAGCCTATAACAAGTAAACTAATACTGAGAAACTAATAAAGATAAAATTCGGCCATCACAATATTTTTAACCACGCATTAAGTTTCTTGTGTTTGGACAAAGCTCAGTAATTATTCCTATTAGTAACACCTTTGTGAAGGTCATAGTGGCATTAAATTAGTCATCAGTTATGCATACTGTACTAAAAAACACATTATGCATCTATGAACAGTTCCACTTTGTGAAAATGGTAGTTGACTCATGAAATATCAAACATTAAAACTGTACAAGTGAAGCAGTCACTCTTCATGCATAGGCATATAGAATGTCTTAACTTATGACTGTTGCAGTGTTCTTAATGGTAGGGATCTCCTGACATCAGTCCAAATGCCATCTTCAATTGCCAGTCTGAATGCCCGCTTATCTGCTGGTTTCTACCACTTTCAGATAAGTGCCCTGTTGGGGTTTTATTAAAATAAAGTACAAATGACTCCAAACCAGTTAAGCAACCACACAAGGTGAGAGAAAACCTTTGCCTATTCGTTTTGCCTATATAAAATGCATTGCAAGACTGACATACAGGCATAGAGGTAATATTTTTAGTGTTACATGTTCCATAAGACTAAGATCAAATGGTTCATGTTTAATAGGATGAGTAAAAAATGTTCTGTGTAAATATACTTGCAAAATTGACAATTATGACACTTATGTGTGCCTACTTTAAAATATGTTGTTTTGTTAACATATTTCTCCTGTTCTTTATAACACAAAATGTTTTTGAGATTATTAGATTTTCTACACCCAAAACATACTTGGTTTGCAGTAATATCTTTGAAATTGGGAATATACTGCATCATAAACCAGTATTTCTTCATAATTTCTTATACTGTATGCTCAAACAAATGAGCCAAATACAGAATCTAGAATAGTTGAACCAAACATCATCACAGCTTTAGACCCTTTAGATGTACCTCCACTGATGAGCGAGCCATATACCTCATGAGAAGCGGAATTTTACCAATGACCGAGATCAAGCAGAAAGAGACAATGGAACAAAGAATGCAGACACTGAGTCAGTCAAAGAGATAAGTGACAGTATTTTTAACCTATCCAGTTATACCCCAAATGAACATGAACTAGTATTACTCAGCAAAGGCCTAACCTTTATACCTGCTCATGTTAATGGTCTATCGAACATTCTAACCGAGATTAAATTGTTCAGTAGAAATTTGAATCTTAAGTTACTGTTTGGTTTAGACAGCTCTAGTAGTAATCATTTTATTAACAATAAAAGAAGTAATACTTTTATACTAGTTAACAATTCCTTATAGCTGCATACGAAAAAGCAGTAGTAAATGAAGTATACCAGCTTTATGAAACTGATAAAAGCTTTTTAATTTAACAGCAGCACAGCAGCAAACTATCAAATCTTTCTCATTTAATAAGGATATAGTTATGAAAGCTGCTGACAAAGGTGGAGGCATAGTAATATTAGACACTCCCCAGGATAGGAGCAGGACTGCAGCGTGCCATGCATATTAATGAAGACGTGCTGCCTGATCTCCAAATCCTATATGGAGAGTGTAACCGTTCAGGGGGCGTGTCTGAGAGCAGAGCTGTCAGAATATATGCACCCGCGCAATGAAGAACAGCAGAAAGGCCAAAAGAATGAGCAAGACTGCTCATAGGTATCCACATACCCCCAGCAACATCCCCCACATGTATAACAGCAATAGTAAATACAAACAAAATAAACATACCATTTTTTTATGAATCTAATTAAATCTAACCATAGGTGCCCGGGTTTGCTCATCACTTAGCTATAGTTAATGCAGCTTAAATGGCTGAAGAGGATAACAAAGAAGATATATGCAAATGAAGCAGTATAGGAATAGTGTAGTGGGCAGAGCATTCGCCTTACTAGCAGGCATTCCCGGTTTGAGTCCCACTACAGCATTTTCCATTTCAAATCATGCTATGACCAATATTTTAGTTGCATAACCTACTAAATAACATATATTTGTGAACTGGAATACTGCATTAAATGCAGATGTGAGGTGTCAGTGTCATAATGTTGCAAAGTCCACAGATAATCACATGTGCCTCATACAGTATATGTACACAGGAATCATGGATACAAATGGAAGGTAAAATGTGTAATGAATGATAACTCCGCACAGCTTCCAAATCCCCCAACTTCCCAAGAACCATTAGACATTACTGTCTAAATCAGTGCAGTTGTAAGCAGGAGTAAGCACTAGTAAGCAAGTGTAAGCACTATTAAGCAGTAGTAGGCATATGTAAGCACTAGTAAGTGGGTTTAAGCCCATTTGCGTGGGGGTAAGCAATGCACATACAGGTTAAGCAATATTGAAGATAACACTGTAAGCATCATTATCCGGTGGTTAGCAGTGCTTACCCTCGCGCAAACCTTGGCAAACCTGCTTACAGCTGCTTAAAAGTGCCTTAATCACTCTGTATCCAATGGCCCTTATTCTGCCCAGCAACAAAATAAACAGCCTTTACTTATTTATTTATTTATTTATTTACATTTGTTGACCGGGAGTGTCTGACTGAACGTAGGTCCATTTTCAGCGGAGGCCCGGGGAGAAAAGCTCCACAGTTAAAATAAACAGACAGTCGTTACATTGTATTACATAGCGATTAACAATTTAACATAGCAATTACTTACAACATATTTACAGATGAAGAACATAGTATATCAGTTGACAACTAGAATCTTTATCTGTGAAGTGCATAACAGACATTAACAAATGTTACAATAAGAAGTTCCTGCTGTATAATAAGTACTAGGCTTATGAGCATCTGAGCTTGCTATAATTAATGTAGTTAGTGGAGTGGAAAGAAAGGTAATGGTCGGATAGGGTGGGTGATATTAGAGTGGGAGTTGCAAGGGCATAGCCAACATGTTTTTAGGTGCACTTTTAGTAAAGTTTTGAAGTGGGTGCATGATGGTATGGAGGTAATTATGGGTGGGAGGGAGTTCCATAATTTGGCTATGGTGCAAGAGAATAGTGCTTCACCAGCACAGTTATTGGCTTTAGTGATCTGCAAGTGATTTTTGTTGCTGGATCTTAGTGGTCTGGTGGTGCGATAGAGTTGGAGTAGATTCTGGAGGGATGGGACATTTAGTGGATGGTTTACTAGTTAGTGGGCGAGTGAGAGTTGATACCACTGAAGGAGGTGAGGGAGTTCAAGCCAGCCCAGTTCAGCAAGTGAGAGACAGTGGTGACTATGGTAGGATGCCCCTGTGGTGAATTTGGTGATTTTATTGTAGCAGGTCTCTAGCTTGTTTAGATCGCATTGCCTTAGGTTGGTATATATTGGAGAGCCATAAAGTAGGGTGGAGATGAGGTGGGAATTTGCTATTGAAATCTTTGCTGCTTTGGTGAGAAGTTGCTTATTTCTGTATAACGCTCCTAGTTTTTTGTGGTCATGGATATGTGAATGTCAATTTTAAGTTTATTGTCTATTTCCACTCCTAGCAATTCGGTGTGTTCAGTTGGGTATATAGTGTTGTCTTTTGTTGTGATGTTAAAGTGAGAGTTGTTTTGAGTATGTTTGGTGGGTTGGAAGATGAGTAGTTTAGTTTTGTTTGGGTTGAATATTAATTGGGCATTGGATAACCAAGTTTCAACAGAGGAAAAGGCTTCCTGTGTGACTTTTTGCAGTTTGGGTAGGGACTGGGCTGAGCAGATGATGGTTGATTGTTCTGCGTATTGTATGAGTGTGCCATGTTTGGTGCAGAGGCTAGATTATTGGTGTAAACAGAGAAGAGGAGGACTTGAAGGAGCCTTGCAGGACTGTAACCCAGAACCCTATACACTATAGTCACAGTAGTTAACCACCAAGCCATCACAGCAGTACATAAGAATGAGGTATCACCAAACAAATCCTTACTATAGTAAAATCAAACTGAATATGTGAAAGGAATCAGTATACAGTCATATGTTCTATTACCCACTACATAACATAAATATGTGTAATGGAGTACAGCAGTAAGCCCAGATGCGAGGTGTAATTGTAATAGAGTGTTGAAGTCCCCAATTAAACACACATGAATCATGGATACCAGACATATATAGAAGATGTAATGAATAATAAATCAATGCCAAAAAAGCAAATATAATGCAAATTAAATATTAAGCAAGGCTAAGCATTGCACAGGTCAGCTTAGTTGGTGTAAGCAATGTGTAGGCCAGCTAACTCAATGTACCCAGTGGTATACCCCTTTAAACAATGCCAACCTTAGGTAAGCAGGTTTGCCCATAGCTTAGCCATTTCAAAACCGGCTAATCATGGCAATGTGTGGGAATTCGGCCCTACTTAAACCCAACAGGCGGGAATATATCTCATAACTGGCTGTAGCTTCCCCTTGCAGGCACCATGGTAGAAAGGGGAGAGGGAGGGCACTTTCGGGCGCAGTGCTGGGGCATCCAGGAGTCCAGAGTCATGGCAGGACTCCTTGTCAAAGATCATGAGCAGAGACTGCTGCAGGGCCAGTACCAGGGTTCCCAATATAAGGCGGAAGCCTGGGACCATCTCACTCGTGACCTCACCAGTGCCACTGGCATACCTCGAACTGGTGAGCAGGTTAGGTATCACTATGCCGACCTGAAGCAGTGTAAGGGGGATCTCTTGGATCAGTGGATCCAGGAGGCTAGGATGGCAGGAGCTGTCCCAGCTGTGTGTAAGTATCACTCCACTATGTGTGTAATAATTGCCAGCTCATGTATATCATGGACAGGTATGGCTAAATATTTCTCTTATGTCTTTCACAGCTGCAAGTGAGGGGGCTGCGAACCAGGAGGCCCATGGCTGTTGCCTGCAGAGGTTGTGAAGCAAGGCAAGTCAGTAATGCTCTTGCATGTACTGTCATAGGAAATAAATCTAAAAGCATTAGTAAGGTAATTGACAGCATAAAACCTGTATTGTTTAAGGCAAGTACAGCATACACCGGAGAATATGGCAGGAAGAGTCTCATATAGTTTGTATGTTAATAAAAGCATAATAGCCTGACAGTAAAGGTCTAACTGCTGGACTGCATCTGTATACTCTGGTATCATATGGTAATGTAGATTTGCAATCACTTAATAGTACTGTTGTATTAAGCACTGTTACCCACACTGTGCAACATAAATAAAATGTCTAGGAATGTCTGTATATGACTGGTATAATCCCCAGAGGTCATTTAGTACAACTGAGAGACACATAGACAGAAAACAGTGAAAAGACTGATAACAAAATCCAAATAGCACATACAACTGAGACGTGAACTGTTGTATTTTTAGCACACACAGCCATGGTCTGAATCCTGGGAGTGGTAGTAGTCTTCATGCAGAATCATACCCCACAACTCTACAGATATGTCCAGAATGTCCAGTAAATTGGCCCATATCTGCTGCCTGTCACCCTGTCCCCCTGGGAAATCAGTGGGATGATCCCAGACATATAGGCAGCAAACGGGAACCACAACTGATCATCACACATCTATGAGAACAAAGCTGGCACACTAGCAGCTCCCCAAAATCTTATAAGAGTAATAAGCCACGTATGTCCCATTTACACCCCCATGTTGTCAAGCTGTGACCGACCAGAGTGTGTACAGTAACAGAGTGAGATGTATGTGTATAATAGTAATGTGGAATCTGGTACTGTGTGTGGCAACATTCAGGTAGTGCTAACAAACATTGCTCCCACAGGTCTGTCAGATACAAACAGTGTGCCCAGAAATAAAAGAATGATACCCTATACTGGTACTGTATACTTTGGTATTGTATGGCACTGTGACTGATTCGGTTGCTCTGAATAATAAGGTATTACTCATCACTGTCGCCCACACTGTCCTACAAAATATAACTGTCTAGTAAATCCTGTATAAGAGTGTTGTAATTCAAAGTCAGAATGTAAAACTACAGGAGAATTATAAGACAGAAAGCAGACAGGAGATATACAGCAATATCTATATAGCACACACAACTGTGATGGACAATGTTTTAGTTTTAGCAGACACAGCCATGGTCTGAATCCTGGCAGTGGAAGTAAGCTGCATACAGAATCATACCGCGCAACTGTACAGATAAGTCCAGAATGTCCAGTATATGGGCCCATATCTGCTGCCTGTCACCCTGTCCCCCTGGGAAGTCAGTGGGATGATCCCAGATGTTTAGGCAGCAGACAGGAAATACAACTAATTGTCACACATCTGTGAAAACAAACCTGTCACTCTAGCAACTCCCGAAACTGTTATGAGAGTAATAAGACAAGTATGTCCTATCTACACTCCTATGTTGTCAAGCTGTGACAAGAGTGTGTACAGTAACAGAGTGAGATGTATGTGCATAATACTAATGTGAAATCTGGTACTTTGTGTGGCAACATTCAGGTAGTGCTAACAAACATTGCTCTCACAGGTACGTCGGATACGAACACTGTGCCGAGAAATAAAAGCTTGATACACTGTAATGGTACTGTTTACTCTGGTATTGTATGGAATTGTGAGTGTTGCAGTTGCTCTGAATAATAAGGTATCACTGATCACCATCACCCACACTGTGCTACATAATATAACTGTCTAGGAAATCCTGTATAGGAGTGTTGTAAGTCACTAAAGGTTGAAGAGGGCAATAGTCTACTTATGTCCCGGTTCACCTGCATGTGGTCAAGACATGGCCAGAGTCTGTGCAAAAGGAGATGGACAGATATGTGCATAATATCAACCTTAAATCTGGGAGTATGTGTAGAAACAGTTAGTTAGTGTTAACAAACATTTCCTCCACAGGTATACCAGGTAAGAGGTGTATACTGCAGGTAAAACCAGTTCTTGTATAAAGATGATGACAGCCATATCACTGTCCAAACTAAGGCAATAGGGTAGTGTAGTAATACTTGTAAGGTACAGCTAACAGCACTTACTAGGAAAGTAATGTGAACTACAGGAATATACTAGTTGTTAAATTACATCTTTCTCCCCCCTCACCATATCTCCAACAATAAACTAAATACCTACCGCAAATGGTATGTGATGACTTCACTGTTATGTTGGGACATATATCCCATTGGTTGATAATTATTTAAATCTGTTTCTATGCATGTGGTATATTGAAATACTCCAACATTGGTGGCATGGTGCCATCAATGTACCTGCATGCTGTTGTTATTACCACTGTGGTACCATATATGCATGTGTTCTGTTTGCTACGCAACTGTTCCGTATCTGGTGTCTGGGTTAATGGGAATATCTATGCATGCTGTTATACCCAAGCCTGGAATGTGTTGACTATTACTAACCCACATATGTTGATAAAACATAAACACCATAGCACATATGGAAATGCGGGTCCAAGCAGACCCGCCTGTCCCACCTCAGCTGGCCATGGCACAGGGCACCAGCACATCTGGGACCCAACCTGGGACCTTCTCGTTCATTGATCCTGCACCAGCTTCAGGTGGAACCACCTCAGGTGATGGGGCTCACCCCACCGGGAGCGGGAGCTGACTGGAAGCTGTCACCCATCACCAGGTCCAGGTCGTGGTGCGTAGAGAGCTCAATCAGTAGTTTGGAGATCTTCTACACCAGTTCAAGGGCTGCATGTTGTGACTAGTGGGTCAGCCTGGCTTTCTGACTCAGCCCCAGCACAGCCACCTTCGGGTCTGTGAAGGTGCAGTGGTGACTGCTCATGGGTGGGGATCTCAGTCTCACTGTTTCCACTAGGGGCTCATGGGCTTCTGATTTCCCAACACCCCTCCCCATCAAGGTGTTTACCCCCCACATGTGTCATATACCACCCCTGTATGTGTTTTGTTTGTCTTGTCTGTTAACCTACCCAACCTACCTCCCAAAGATACCTACTATCCCTACCCAACATCCCACTCTCACCTAAAAAAACAAAAACGGGCAATCTGTTCCCAAAAAAATTGCCCCATACATAGCTGTCCATTTCGCACATGTGTCAACTGGACACATGTAATCTGCTAATTTGGTCTAATTGGCATCACAATATATTATTGTTGTCCTCACCCCTCTCTCAGGAGTTTGAGTGTCCAAACCTACCCCCAAATTCAGTGTATATGCACAGCTGTTGCTGTACAAGAAATGGGCAGCTATGGACCTTCCCTACACCCTCCTCCACATCACTAGCTATTTTCCCCACTGTCTTTCCCTCTTTGTTCCCATTTTTCACCACTTTCCTATCAACCCTTTTTTCTTTTCTTTTAAAGAAATTAGCATGGGGGTAAGTGGGAGTAAGCACTTTTAAGCAGCAGTAAGTGGGTGTAAGCCGGTTTGCTCAGGGATAAGCAATGCCTACACATGTTAAGCAATTTAGAAGCTGAGTATAAGAAACTGTAACCAGAGGTTAGCAATGCTTACCTCCACGCAAACCCGCTTACAACTGCTTAAAAGTGCCTTAATCACTCCAATGGCCCATGTTCTGCCCAGCAACAAAATAAGCAGCTTCTGCAAGTCTCTAACCCAGGACCCTGCACACCATAGTCTAAGTGTTTACCACTAAGCCATGTCAGATATGCATAACTCTTATGTTTTCAAAAATATATCATCCAGCCCAGTCATTCAATAATACAGGAAATGTATTTAAACATGTAGATGTATGTGTGTGTGTGTGTGTGTGTGTGTGTACATATATTTATATCTAAATAGATATATACATATCTATACATGTATATATATATATATATATATATATATATATATATATATATAAAAGCATATATATACATATATATATATATGTATATATATATATATATATACATATACACACACATATATATATATATATATATATATATATATATATATATATATATATATATATAGGTATATACAGACATACATCTGTAGATAGAAATGGGAACATAAAAACATATATGTCCACATGCACCGTTAATGAGGTTTAGGGGGCCCAAACAACATACGTCTTATACGACTGGGTATCCCCCCCACAGCCAAACAGGTCTGCCCTGCAATACACTACCAACTGTTGCAGATCCCATAACCAGAACCTGACACAACATGGGTACAAGATGTTAACAGTACTCCATCCCACCTGTATGATGTCAGGCTGGTATCAGTAACATATCATGCAGTACAGTCTGGCTACCATAGAGAATGTACAATGTGGAAGCAATCAACATCCCTAGGATACATATACACAGACACATATATGCAGATACAGCTATATATATATATATATATATATATATATATATATATATATATATGTAACTATATGTAGAAGGTGCACACAATACGGAACAGCCGCTATGCGTACAGTTACCACCTTACCAATTGGACACTGTATGAACCACCCATACAAATGATAATTGTTGCCTTCAACATATACCCACAGAGAGGTCAAAGGATGTAACACCACACATAGGTTTGCATACATGGGAAAGCTTTATTTGTGTACTATTACAGTTGTATATGCCATGTCATATAGCTGTTTAGACACTGACATCCATATAAACAGAGTAATGCAACTGTGAAACAGTTATACTAATACAGTAGTCTGGAAAGGTTTACATACGTTGCTGGCTAGGCTGAGGCCTTCAAGTAGTACAACAGACAGACTGGGCCATAGGATACCAAACAATCAACAGTAAGTAATGTAAATGTATAGTCCAGAAGCCTTGATCTACACTCTGTACACAATCCCTAGGAGGTAAAGACCTCAGTTGACACAATAGGATGTATCTGTTCCATAACAAGGCATAACTGACACACTGCATTTACCCAAGGTGAATTGTATGGTAATGTACATCCAGATACCTTAAGGCAGCTTACCCCTGATACCCCCACATGCTGTAACAGTCTAGGTTAGTTATGGTGCACCCCCCAGACTCAATAATGCAGGGCTATATACCACTGTTGCATACACTTGCCTCTGGAGTGGATATATTGTGTGCATGCACATGTATTATGTAGGTGAAGCCCACACATATATGGTCCCAACCACACAGTATGTGCGGGGGACACAACAGCAGTGGACTGATGACAGGAATGGCAGCATGACATATTCACAGCCCACTACATAACCCCTGACAACATGTCATATGTAGAAAGCCTGGTATGTAGGTGGAGGACAGAGGCTGGAACACAGTACTATATGTGTAAAACTGTTGTCATACACTAAGCAAGTTGCTCATGTTACAGGATAGTCTGCAACATACCCTTAGTCAGGAATATGATGTTAGAAACAGAAATGGATGTAACCATGTACTGACAGCACTCAACACACACACTGCTAGTGATATATCTGACACAAGACCTGTGTGGTAGACAAACAAAACATAATAGGCACACCTCTGGTCATTAAGAGGATAGGCCCACAGTTGAAAGCTATGCAGACAGACTGCATTCCAGGTTAAACTAGTATGTACACACAAACCTTGTAACACTGGTGCTGTACAATGCCTACAACAACACTACTCACACTCTGTCTGTAGTTCTGGAACCTCCTACAAATATGTAGCTGGCCTGAGTGTGCAGGTTCTCCTGTAAGAGGTATTGTTACCTGCTGTCTGTAACACTGCTGCCCGCAGACAGGAAGGATGTCCATCATAAAGGAAAGGTAAAGGGACCACACCCACAAGATGTAGGGATTTATAGTAGTTGGTTACCATGACAGTGATAACTGGAAGTACTACACAGCATGCTACATGCAGGTAGCAAGTGGAGGACACTGACTGGTGCAGAGGACATCACCTGATCATGTGTATCACCTACAAATTACATGCTGCAATCTATGCAAAACAGCTCATTCCATTTACTGGAGGGAGACTGAGAGTGAAAGAGAGAGAGAGAGTGTGTGTGTATAAGGCACAGAAAAAAAAACATCCAGAAGAGTCTGCATTCCGAGAACAGGTATGTGAATTATATATGTATTAATTGACTGTAGTACTTGGTCCATAATAGTGGGATAGATTATGTGCAATGATTTATATGTGCATTCAGGTGTTGTTGTAATGATGTTCAGCTGAACAACTGCTAAAGACAATAGAGTCCATCCCTGTGGGTAGTGGGCCATACCCGTCAACAGTGAAGAGCAGCACTGACTGATAAGATGTAAGCCATCATAGTGTGTATCGTGTAATGGGAAGTATGTATATTACATGGCCAATAGCTGGTGGTGGAAGTAATACCATTATGATGGACACGTGGGTTCCACAGCCCACCTCTTGCAGGATACTCAGGTTAACCTGTATTGTGGCATGCAGGAATGCCATAGGTGTGTAATAGAGTTACCTGCAATCTGGCCCTACATATACCCCCTAATGTCAGGCTGTGTCCATATGTGGCACCAGTCTGTGTTGTAGCAAGGCAGCACAGTGCAGCTGTGCAGGAAGGTGTTGTGAGATTGTGGACCTGATGTTCATAGGTTCATAGGTAGGTACTAGGCTATCAGCCCTAGGGCTTATACAAGCCCAGCCAAAAAGGTACCCTGGCTTTTGTCACCCAAGAAAATTATTTTCCTGTGCCACTGTCGAGCAGAGCCACAGAAGGGATCACCGGGGTGAATTTCCTATTTCCCATCCAATCATCAAGATTTTTCTTGAAGAGTGCTAATGAGGAGCTTTGTTTGATATAGATAGGCAGTTCATTCCAGAGTATGAGAAGTCTCTGGGACAGGAATCTATCCCTCCGGCATGTTCTGTTTATTGTGGTGACAAGGTTAAGGTCCCTAGAGCATGTAGCTCAGAGGGATTGGGATTTCTTTAAGTGGAGCATGTCCAACAGCTCTGGGCTTGGCATAGCTTTGTATGTTAGGCAGAGATCACCTCTGAGTAGGCGATATGTGACGGAGTAAAGCTGGTGTTTTTTGAGACGGTCTACATAGGGCATCTGTTTGAGGCTGGTAATCCTCTTTGTGAGGTATTTCTGTGACCTTTCCAGTTGTTGCAGATGTCTTGTGAGGTACATACCAAAAGGGGTATTGTATTCTATAATGGGTCTAATGAGTGATGAGTAGAGGGGAACAATTACCTCTTTTTTTCTGGATGAGAAACCTTTTGTGATGAGGTGTGCCACGTAGAAGGATTTCCTGACTACTGTGGTGATGAAATTATCAAAGGAGAGACTACTGTCTACCTGTGTCCCAAGGTCTCTTATCACACTTTCGGTGTTAAGTATACTGCCGCCTATGTTGTAGTTCATGGGTACAGAGTTTTTACCACAGGGGATGACAATGCACTTTTTGGCATTGAGCTTGAGGCCATAGCTTTGACACCAGGCATCTGTCTCAGTGAGGCCCTTTTGTAGGATGTCCACATTGTTAGGAGCTTTGATTATGGCTCCTAGTTTGCAGTCATCTGCAAACTTCATTAGCCAAAGACCTTCTGTGTTAGCCTGTACTTCAGAGAAGTGGATACCAAACAGGAGAGGACCCAGGACTAAACCCTGTGGTATTTTCACAGTGTGGGTTCTGTCAGTGAGTCAGTTGGCAACCCATCCTGTGACAAAGGGATTTATGCCTAGTTTAGTGAGTTTATCTATAATTCCAGAGTGGGGGATGGTGTTGAAAGCCTTGGCAAGATCTAGATAGGCTGTGTGAACCACCTTACCCTCGTCTACAGCTTTGGTGACTGCTTCAAAGAAGTCTATCAGGTTTAGGAGACATGATCTGACTTTTACAAACCCAAACTGGGTGGGGTTAAGAGTTTGGAGATTACCAGTGTCTTTGTTTATAAGTTCCATGATGATACGTTCCATGGACTTGCAGACCAGGCTCATCAGGCTAATGAGGCAGTAGTTCCCGGGGTCTGCGGTGGCTCCCCCTTTGTGGAGTGGGATAACCATTGTTGTGTGCCATTCAGCAGGCACAAAGTCTGAGGTGAGGCTATGATTGAACATGGTACTTAGGTGGGGTGCCAGTTTATTCTGTAGTTCATGTAGAACGCAGCCTGGGATGTTGTCTGGTCCCATGAATGCTGAGTTCTTGGATTTGGAGAGTGTGTTTTTTACCTGTGCAGCCATGATTACAGGAATTTTGCATTCTTCCGGTATAGAGATTGGCCCTTTAGGGGGTGAGAGCGGGGTAAAGTTAGCACTGAACCTATCTGCCAGGATGTTGGCAATATCAGTTGGGTCTGTATATTTAGTGCCATTGTGCTGTAACTCAGAGCAGATCTGAGTGTTGCCATTGAGATTCTTGACATAGCTATAGAATGCTTTGTGGTTTTCTTTAGAATCAGTGGCAGTTTTGTTTTTGTAACTAGCTTTGGAGGATTTTATGAGGGATTGCAGCTTCTTACTGAGGCTGACCAGGGAGCTCCTCCACTCATGGGGTTTTACTTTCGTTTGCAACAGTTTCTTCCTTCTGTTGTACAGTTTGTTTATGGCAGGGGACCACCAGATTGGCTTCCTTTTTTTGGAGGATAGCATCTTGGTTCTATTTGGGATAGTACAATCCATGCACTCGTGTAAGTGCTTATAAAATGCAATTGTGTAGGTTTCACTAGTCGTAACTGTATTGTCCATCTGCATGGGTGTCATGAAGTTCATCATGTCTGTCTTAAGAAGCATGAAGCTGGCTTTTTTTACCATGGTTTCCTTAATGGGGGGGTGGGTGAATGATGTGGATATCTAGGGTGATTTGCTTATTGTCAGATCGGACCAATAAGGCATTGACCTCAGTATGGAACACCGGTCACTCATGTTGGTAATAACTACATCTATGATATTGTTGCCCCTGGTGAGGGTGTGGATAAGTTGATCCAGGGCATTGGAGTTTATGAATTCCAGAAAGCGTTGAGCAAAGGAGTTGGTACATGAGTAGTTTTCCCAGTTAATGGTGGGGTAGTTGAAATTGCCCATTATTAGGGTGTTTGGTGGAACCCCAATATTTTCCAGTACATCAAGAAAAAGAGGAGTGGGAATCCTGGGGCATGGTGGTGGATCTGTAGCAAGCTACAATTTGGATTGCAGTTTTGCCCAGAGTTAGTTGCACTTGGATAACCTCGGATGCATTACGCTGAGCAACTAGCCTGGAGGTGTGGATATCCTTAATGAATATGGACACACCTCCACCTTTGGTGTTCCGGTCCAGGTTACATGGCCGAAAAGTGTGGTATGAGTTATAGCCTGGTAGTGCAGGGGTGCTCTCTGCAGCCTTGAACCAGGTCTCAGTCACTGCACAGATATTGACGTTTTTCATTTTAAGGAGTGCCTCGAGTGAGTGCATTTTGAGATTTAGACTTCTAGCATTGAGTAGTATAACCCTCAGTTTTTGCTTGCCTGTTCCTGTTACGGTGGTAAATTTGTCATTTGAACCTTGCCTAAAAAAGGCACTATAGGGGCGGCAAGAACCTTAGCCAGTATCAGGAATCCCAGGGGTGACAGGTGCAGGCCATCTCTAGCAAAGCATTGTGGTCTGTCAACCATGTCATCCCAGGCAGACAGATACTGGATCCCTTTAGAATGGCACCAGAAGCTTAGCCAATTGTTGAAGTCAATCATTTTTTGTCCTTGTACTGCGGTATCATTCTGGTTGATGGCAGAATGCTACTCAGGGCTAGGGTCATACCTGCCTGGCCTACAAGATCAGAGAGCTCTTCCACGTCTCTTTTCATGTAGTCCAGGAAGGTACGTTTCAGGTTGTTCACACCAACATGGACAATGACAGACTCATATTTGTACTTGTTGTGGAGTGACCTGAGTGCATGGGTTATGTGACAGATACTGGCACCTGACAGTGACCTTCTCCTTGTTTAGCCTGGTGAGTGGGACATCAGTGTGCTTGACTATAGAGTCACCTATGACTAGTGTGTTGGGTACGTTGTTTTGCCTTATTGGCTGTGGTTGAGTGGCACACTGAGTCTACGGGCTATGTGTCATTTGGGTTGTGTTGGGGGGTGGAGGTTGCTTGCATTTCTGCTTTGGAGGTCTCTGTTGTTTGAGCAGATTATTATTGAGAGCCTCCGTGAATGTTTTTGTGTTTTATGTGTGGATTTTGGTGGTGATGAGTGTGGTGTGGTGCAAGTGTTTACCTTCTCCTCTTGACTGTCAAGTTCAGTCTTGGTTGGAGAGAGCTTTACCTCCAGTTTGGCTAGATAAGTACATCTCTCACAGGTTGGAGTGTTGGGTGGTAGGAGGAGAGGGTTGTCTGTGTACATGAGGCAATTTCTACATTGCCTCAAGATGCCCAGATTCATCAGATAGACAGGAGAGAGCACAGGGAGCTGACCCTTGGACATGCCTGAATAAAAAACTATTTTCCTGTAGATAAGTGAGGAAAGTGAGTACAAGAGCTGTTTTTCTCTAAGCAAGTCAGGAAAGTAAGTACCAAAACTGTTTTCCTCTAGGTAATGAAGGTGAGTGCTGTAGTAATTAGTAGCTTATTTAGTGCTTACAACAAGTTCTGAACAAGTGCTGATCACAAATAAGCAAATTCAAGTGCTAAAACTAAGAATCTGTATCTTGACTAAACTAGTTACAGGAAAGGGGGAAACAAGTGCAAATGCGGGCTTTTAAATCAGAAAGTTGAGAGAGATGGAAAAACTGCCCAAATGGCCATTAACTACAATTTCTGGGCCAGAAAAACTCCTTATGTGGTAGATAGGTTACCTAGTGCTTATCACTCTCACTGATAAGCTAGAAGGCTTCCCTCTAACACAGAAAGCTTGTGGGCTCAGAAGCTTACATACAGTCCTGGATACAGCAAATCTGAATCTGGACTACACTAGTTACATGAAAGGTAGGAAACAAGCTTAGACTTTTTTTTTATTTTATACAGAAAAGTAGCTAAAACAGCAGTAAAAACAATTCAAATACAATGTAAGCCAGCACACTTGAGTATGTAGTAATGTTAGACCAAACCATTTAAAAATGAAATGAAATTAAAAATGACTAAAAACAAGTGCAGGAGTCTATTAGGTAAAATGAGGTAAAGAGATGGGACTGGGGGGAGTGTCCCAGATCAAATCTACAGTGGGGGCAGGCAACTGCAAAAGCCTCCAAATTTAAACAAGATAGGAATAGGGAGGGTGGGTAGAGGAAAAACAACGCCTTCAGCAGAGATCTGAAAAACTATACAGTGAAGCAAAAATAACTGTGCAGAACTCTGAAGTCAGCCAGTAATGATATAAAATTAGGCAAGCAACAATTAACAGCACACACCTCTGAAGTGCCAGAAAAATATACTTAGCTCTGTATATCTACAGATAGTTTGAAGAGCACTCTGTCAGGACACAGGAGGGTTCCAGCAATGATATGCAGGCATGTCTGAATGTACCCCACATATAGGTATGCATATGTGTACATATATATATATATATATATATATATATATATATATATATATATATATATATATATATATGCACATGTCTACATATATACAAACACACACACATTCATATATGTATGTAAATACATGTCCCCTATATTACTACCACAGTGCTGCATGCTATGTGTGAGGAAACAGCACACATAGCAATACACACAGATATCTACAGCTGTCAGTGTATGTAACATGGACGGGTATGTCACATGTGAACCCCTTGTTGGGACCACATTTTCCTTGTCTGTGAAGTATGGAATGGGAATATGAGGAAGTATGACAGGTATAGTTGTGGAGGTAGTCAGGGTTGGTAGATATAGAGGACAGCCAATAGGGGTGTTATGTGACATATGTGGTGGGTAAACACCCTGGATGGTATGTGTGGTTTGTGATGTGGATGCCCCATGAGCCCCAATATGGACACAATGGTAACAAGCCTTCCACCCACTGCTACTCACAACAGCAGTCCACATCCCGAAGGTGCCTGGCCTGGAGGCTGAGCAGAAGGAGCATGTGGATCCTGTGAATGTGTACTGGGTGCCTCAAGGTGATGTAGCACATCCCACATGTGTCTGTGGAGCCCATTATGGAACAGACTCTGGACCTGACCTCAGGGGACAGGAACATGTCTATGTGTGCCCCGGGGGGGGGGGCAACATCCCCTGGGTTGGTTCCACCTGACGGTGTTGCTGGATCAGTACATGAGGAGGCCACAGGGTGGGTCACATATGTGATGTGGCCTGGTAACATGGGCAGATTAGTTTGGAGAGGTGGTTCTGCTGGCCAATAGTACATATACATGCTATTGTGTCACTGTTATAGAACATATGTTGATAATAATAGTCTACACAATCCCTGAACATGTCCAACAGCATGCATAGATAACAGCAATAACACAGAATGTTAGATGTGCAGCAAACACATAGCAAGCATACCACAGGCATATATGGAACCATTGTGGCCCTGACAATGGCATGCAGGTGAATAGTCTGTAATAGGCCAGCAATGATAGTATCAACACAGAGAATATGGCTACAAACACATTACACAAAGCCTGGTACAGTACAATATCTGCCCCACTGGTAGGTATGCTGTAGCCATACCTATTGAGTTGTGTGTACAGTTTGTTGTCACTGATATGGTGGGGGGGTGACAGTGATGTGTGTTAAAAACTGCGGTAACCTTGCTGCATGACTTGCTCACACCTGTGTCCATCTTTATGTCTTTCAGGGCATGATCTCTCATGGAAGGCTGCCAGCCTACATAGCAGCTGAAAATGAAATCCTGCTGAATGGACTTATACAGCACTATGCAATCTTGTTTGGCCAGGCTGCCCATGATTAGCAGGAGTGGACCGCCCTGTGGAACGACCTAGTCCAGAGGGTCAATGATGTCAGACTGCACAACCACAGTTATGAGCAAGTCCAGAATCATTGTTCTGACCTGCTTTGCAATGCTGGTCGGCATCCTGCTGCAGTCTGGGGGTGATAACCTCACAACAGGGGGGCCATGCCATCAATCCCACCCTGACACATGTGGGAGAGACCCTGGCCAGCCTTGTGGTACCAGCTCATCTGGCCAGCCACCAACCTCTGGACACCTTTGTGGAGGTGGGTGCCACCCACACACCGGCCGAGGAGCGTGCAGGTAAGGCCACATGGCACATCAGTAGACCACTGTTGCATATACATCCACATCGGTACAGGTCGGTCATGCATATCTGACATGCCATAGATATATTTTATTGCTGCATAGTAGTGATAAACAGATGCCCATATGTGGTAGTATTGTGGAAATGTACTGTTGATGTATTGTAACACTGCACCCACCCTGTAGCAATGCCACAGGTGTGGCCACTGACTTTGCATTTCTCACCCTCTTATGTAGGTCCCTCCGGGATACCACCAAGGCAGCAGTCTGTAGCTGGTGAGTAAGGTTTATGTAGATGCTTGCCAACACACCGGGCATGTAATGGTGATGGTATAGTCCATACAAATGTCTAACACACCTACCCAGAATGCATGCTGTATGTTGTTGCTGTGAAATGCACGGCATCACAAGGGTGACCATGATGGGGTATTGGAAGGGTATGTCAGACACATGCATGATAACTAACATCCTGTCATTGTGGAATGTGTCCACAGGAAGTAACATACTGGTGGGAGACATGGCCTGCAGTAGGGACATGTATAGAACAACACCTATATACAGTGCAACATCAGTGTATATACCTGTAGGACAATGGCAACTGCTGCAGAGATACACTATGGCATAAGGCATTACAGTGGTTCACATTATCAGCTGGGACTAGGCTGTAACATATGCTGTTCAGTGTATGGGACACTACAAAGTGACACATGTGTAGGGCTTACTTGTCATGCATCTGCAAAAAAGCTGAAGGAGGGGGGTGTCAGCATGACAAACCAGTGCACTGCAGCAGGGATCCTAAGGATGCCAAGAATGGCTATATCTGCACATAGTCAGGTTCAGGGCCCGTGACAGATGTAATCCTACCCCCACAGCAATAGTGACGGCAGTGTGTGAACACCAAGGGATGTGCACGTGAGTAGACCTTGTAATCATGCAGATTAGGAGGACATGTGTAGGGCAGACTGAACATATACTGGCAAATGCAGATGGCTCATGCTGGTATACCCCTACTAAGAGTAGTGACTGCTGTAGTACACACAACAAGTGGTGCAATGAACTGTCATGATAAGGGTGAGCACACACATGCCCACACGGTGTGTATGCATTACAGTCAGCATCCACACACCTAGCACATTCCGTAGACACTGCATGTGAAAGTACAGGACATATGTCACATATCGTGCTCAGGTACTGTGAAGATATGTGGTGATGTGGTCCCATGGCAGATCAAGGATGTGTGCGTCATATCAATAAAGGTGTGTACACCCATCCCATAGCCAAGGTATGCTCTGATGGTTGTCAGTATAAGAGTATTGGATTGGTCATACATGGTCCGCTGATGTTGAGAGCTGTAAATCAGACATTAGGCATTCACAAATGGCATCTGTCCACATACCATCCCAGGTATGTGTTGCTGGAAAACATAGGGGCTGTGAGCATTAAAGCTGACATAACAGACATAGTAGTACACATTCAGCAATGGGCTGTACACCTGTGAAGTGTGGTGCACAGTACATGGCAGGGTGCAGAACAGGTGCACAGCAATACTGTGTACATGGGTGCAGTGGTATCCAGGGGAAGGGACATTGCCTAGTGACACAGCACATGCATCACACACATGTATACTGTTGCTAGCATGGATTGACTATAGCTGCACTGCATGCTGTTGGGTACCATATGTTATGCATGTTGACAGATGGGTAATAGGACTGTGTGTACTATCATTGTGAAACTTCACCTGTATGTGTGTGTGTGCATCCTGGTGGGTAGTTAGTTTGTCTGTAGGGTCACTCTGGTGAAATGGTGGGAGGTTGATGCATGTAGGATGCATGTGTGCATCTGTGTGTGTTTGAGTGGCTGGCCATGTATGCACATGTGTGATTGTGGGGTGTTCATACAATAGTACCTCCCTTTGGGATCATGCAGTACATGGATATGGACTGCCACAGTACACACCATGGATACTTTCATGTATGTAGTCACAGGACAGCTGATCGTATAATATGGTCTGTAGCATGGGACAGGCATTGAGAGGGATGGTAGACACCAGGTACACCCTTAATATTGCATTCAGCAGAGAGGTCACCTACAACCCATGTATGCAGCACTACAGATGGATTGGGGAAGTACTAGTCAACACCAGAGAGTGTATCCATATATTACAGGGGTCACATGATAGGCTAATTGAGCACCATATCTGGCATGTACTGAGCATTACATACACATGACACACCAGTGCATAATATTATGGAGTGAACACAGTAGCCCACACATATATAGGGGCCATGCACATGATGTCTGGGCATATACAGGGTGAACACCAAATGACAGCAGAGAGGCCATCTAAAACCACTACACACAGGTTAGTCAGGTAATGTAGTAACAGTTATTGTGTTGTGATCACTTGTGTATGCATTTAGAGGACTGATATGTTAATGAGTGGTATCAAACTGTGTATGTTACCAAGTGTGATGCAGGACGAGGTACACATGGACATATACGTGGGACTGTCTGTAAAGTCACGGACAGTTAGGTATTACAGTGGTTTGTGTGTGTGTGTGTGTGTGTGTGTGTGTGTGTGTGTGTGTGTGTGTGTGTGTGTGTGTGTGTCTATGTGTATACTGTTAGGCAATGCTGTACAGGTTTTAAAGTGTGTTTATTGTTTTCCCCCACAGGTGATGAGGTTGTTCAGGGTCCCTCCTACATGCAATCTGATGTTGGTATCCATACAGACACCAAAGATGATGCTAGTACTGTTGAGGCACAGGTGGGGTTGTCAGGGGCCAAAACAGTGCCATCATTTGACATCCCCCTTTTAACCACCCCAACCCCATACACAGTTTCAGTGCCTACACATACCCCATCACCAGTGGCCATAGAGAAGGGACAGTTGGTGTTTGGTGGCTGTGCACAGGAAAGTGTGGTAACCATGCCTACTGTGTCTGGTCACAGCAGGTATAGCCGGATGTCCAGCAGGGCACCACATAGGCAGATGTTCCAGGGTGCTCATTGTAGGGCCTCTTGAAATCATGCCCCTGGCAGAGGCGACATAGCTGGTACCAGCAGGCACATAATTCAGGCTGTCATGGAGATGAGGGCATGTATAGAACATTACACCAGACAGGGCCTGAGGCTGCAGAGGTCTGCTCTCACATCTGCAAGTGACAACGTCCGTGAACTGGCTTGTGCCATGCATTTGTTAACTGAGTTCATGGATAGATGGTCTGGTGAGATGATGGCCCTCATCGACCGTAGTCTGTCCATACTTGAACGTGTGGTGGGAGTGCGGCGATGGCCTCATGGACATAGACCAGCAACACCAACAGCTGGCAGTCAACGTGGGCATGCTAGGACACCAAGGGGTTCCTGTAGTGGCAGTACTAGCCCCGGCACAGCAGGGGCTGTCCACACCTCATCACAGTAAGCCACGAGCACATGGTCCTGGCCAGTCCCAGAAGGGACCTGGTGCCAGTGGACATCTGTCATCATCAGGTGAGAGTAGCACATCGAGGCTTGTACCTGCACATGCCCATGGAACCCCTGGCAGGCACAGTCCATATGTCCATGGCCAGAGGCATTGAACTGCACACCCTGCTAGGTATGGTCTGCAGCTGTCCATAAACACCTGTGTAGGGTAGCCACATGTCAGAACTGTGTGCATGCATCTCTACACACTATGCAAATGCATCTAGGGCAACCCCATACCTACACACACCACATCACCATGCCCAGTTCACCTCGGTACACCCCTCACCCACACACATGGTGTCAAATTTATGGCCCACCCTTAGTCTCTGGAGAACCAACAACACACCCTGTGCATATGATGATACCTGTGCCACATCCCTGTCATCCATGCCATCTATGCAGGGACAGGCTACTATGGTTCTGATGCACATGGTGACTGTACTACAGTGTACCACAGTACTGCAGTGTAACATGTAAGGAGTAAAGTCTAATGCATATATGTCAGTTAATGTAGCTTTCCAGCAATGTTGCATTATAGCTGTTAGTAACACTGGTTGATTGTGGTCTGTATAATGTTATCCATTTGTGTTGTAGGTGTACATGTGTTAGCACGAGGATGCTCTGTGCATATGATGATACCTGTGCCACATCCCTGTCATCCATACCATCAGTGCAGGGACAGGCTAATATGGTTCTGATGCACATGGTGACTGTACTACAGTGTACCACAGTACTGCAGTGTAACATGTTGTAAGGAGTAAAGTGTAATGTATATATGTCAGTTAGTATAGCCATCCAGCAATGATGAATTATAGCTGTTAGTAGCACTGGTTGATTGCGGTCTCTATAATGTTATCCATTTGTGTTGCAGGTGTACATGTGTCAGCACGAAGATGGTCTGCAGTCATATTCCACAATGGGGTATGGCACTGTGGTGACATTATGGCTGTGACATATCTGGGGTACAGTTGAACACGTCACAAGTTAGAAACCTGATGTAGACCCATCCACACTAGGCTCCATCTTAGCAACTTGGCATTTTGCTGGCTGGCTCTGTTTAACCATATTAGGGGGTTGTGATCTGTCATACCAGTGAATTTTCTTCCATACAGATAAGGCTGAAGTTTCTGCAGTGCCCACACTATGGCTAGACATTCCTTTTCTACAGCTGTATAGCATTCTTCCCTGGGTTGGAGCCTAGAACTGAGATAAACTACTGGTTGTTCTTCCCCCTCCGAAGAAATCTGGCTAAGTACAGCCCCCATCCCATGGTTTGAAGCATCCACCTGTACAACAAATTCTTTGTTGTAATCTCAAATGGCTAACACCGGAGGTCCTCCCAAAGCTTCTTTAAGCTTCTGGAATGCCTGCTCACATGCTGGGGTTCACACTACCTTATCTGGCCTGTTCTTCCTTGTCAGGTCTGTGAGGGGAGCAGCTATGGTACTATAACTGAGGATGAACTTTCTGTAGTACCCTGCTGTCCCTAAAAATGCTCTCACCTGCTTTTTAGTAACAGGTGCAGGCCATGCCTGAATGGCTTCCACCTTGGAAGGTTCTGGCCTTATCTTACCACTCCCCACTCTATGTCCTAGGTAGGAGACCTCCGTCATACCCACCTGACATTTGCTCGACTTAATGGTCAACCCTGCCCCCTGTAGTCTGCCCAGCACCTCCCTGACATGCTAAAGGTGCTCTGGCCAGGAATGGCTGTAAATGGCAATATCATCTAGGTAAGCAAGGGCAAACCCTCCTGCTCCTGCTAGGATATTATCTACCAGCCTCTGGAAAGGCATTGGGGCATTCTTCATCCCAAAAGGCATATTTATGAACTCATACAAGTCAAAAGGAGTCACAAAGTCTGACTTCTCTCTAGCACTGGGAGTCAAGGGCACCTGCCAGTAATCCTTGGTAAGAAGAATGGTTGTAAGATACTTAGTCCCACCCAGCTGCTCTAGGGCCTCATCTGTCCTAGGCATGGTGTAAGCATCTGACTCTGTGTGACTATGTAATTTTCTGTAGTCCACATAGAACCTGGTGCTGCTATCCTGCTTTGGCACCAGCACCACTAGGGAGGCCCAGGGACTGTTGGATTATTGAATCACCCTTAGTTCCAACATCTTCTGTACCTCCTCCCTCAGGGTCTGTCTGACTCTCTCAGGCATCCTATAAGGGGCTTGCCTAATAGGCCTTTGGGGTCCTGTATCCACCTGGTGCTGCAATAGGTGGGTGCACCCTGGTTTCCCAGTGAACATATCCCCAAATTCCTGCAACACTGCTCGGATTTCTTGAACATGGGTAGGAGATAGCTGCTGGGACATTGCTACCCCTTTCACTGAGGTGTCAGTCCGAGCTTCACTGAGGAGATCAGTCCCCAGATCTCCCTCAGACTCCTCCTGCAATACACTGCACAAGTTCAGCACAAGGGCCTCCCTATCATGGTAAGGTTTCATCATGTTAACATGGCACAATATGTGCCTCTGTCTTCTGCCCAGCAATTCCACCATGTAGTTAACATCACTTTCCTTTCTTACCACCTTGTAGGGTCCCTCCCAAGCTACTTGCAGCTTGTTGGGTCTGACAGGATTGAGATACATTACCTGCTGCCCCACAGCATACTCTCTAGCTCGAGCATTCCTGTAATACCACATCTTTTTCTGTTGTTGGGCTTCTGCCAGGTACTCCTGGGCCAAGCTCATGAGTTCCCTGAGCCTTGTCCTGAGGATTAGGATGCATGCCACAACAAACTCCTTGTGAGACTTGCACTCACCTTCCCACTCATCTCAAATTAAATTTAGAGGTCTCCCCACCCTATGCCCATATAGCAATTCAAAGGGTGAAACACCTGTGGATTCCTGGGGAATGTCTCTATAAGCAAGCAGCAGATGGGGCAAATATTTGTCCCATTCCCTTGTAAAATGATCTGCAAATGCCCGTAGCATGGACTTGATTGTAGAGTTTAACCTCTCAACAACACCATTAGTTTGGGGATGGTAGGGGGTGGTTTTCATGTGCTTCACCCCACAGAATTTCCACAGACAAGCCAGCAAGTCTGACATGAAATTAGCACCTATGTCAGTCAGTATTTCTTTTGGGAAACCTACTCTGCTGAAAATCTCTAACAAAGCATTTGCCACCTTCTCTGCCTCAGTGGAGGACAAAGCCACTGCCTCAGGGTATCGTGTAGCATAATCCACTACCACTGGGATATACTTTTTCCCTGTGGAACTTGGGGTACTCAGAGGACCCACAATATCTATAGCTACCCTCTGAAATGGCTCCTTAATCACAGGCAAAGGCATTAAAGGAGCTCTCACCTTGTCTCCTGCCTTGCCTACCTTTTGGCACTGCTCACAGGTCCTGCTGTACCCTGTTACATCTCTGGAAATTCCAGGCCAATAGAAGTTCTGCATAATATGCCTCTTTGTACATTTTTTGTCCATATGACCTGCAAAGGGAATATCATGGGCTATGACTAGAAGTGCCAGACTATAAGCTCTAGGCACTACCAACTGCTGTACTCTCTCCCCTTCTATCCCTCCCTCAGGGGTCCACTCTCTATATAGTAACCCTTTGTCCCAGTATACAGATCCCCCTTCCCTTGAGAATCAGGTGTCTCCCTAGCTACCTGCCTCAGGCATTGCAATGTAGGGTCTGAGAACTGAGCCTGTCTCAACTCTCTCCTTGTAACCCTTCCCAGCTCCCCTTGCACAGGGAGTCTGGCATCCTCTGACAGTGGTACCTTACTGTCAGTCTGGGTACTACTACTCACCTCTATCTTTGCAGTCAATCTATCCAAGGGACCATCAGTACCCACTAGCAGCTGTGGCTCACATTCAGTTTCACTGCTACAGCATAGCTCACTCCCTAAAGTAACCACATCACAAGTCCTGGCTGCAAATATGCAGTCTGTCTGGGTCTCCCTGAGGCTACCAGACCCACATGGTTGTCTCCTAGCCTCACTGCATGTAACTGCATAAGCACATGGTACTGCCTCATCTAAATCCTTACCTCTCAGGACATCTGCAGGATGGTAGTTTAGTGCCCCTGTTTTCTCAAGACAACATACTTTTGGCATTTTGCCTTTCCCACTTACTGCCTCCCTCACCTTTTGTTCCCCACCTTGCCTCCGTGGACACCTGTATGCCACTGGTTGCATTCAAAACATTTAACCATAGCTCCTGGATGTGTACCTGGACTAGTGGCTTCCCCTGCTACCAGCAGATTCTGTTGGGGAAGTTTGTGCTTCCCACCATGGGTTCCTTTAGACCCATGAGGAGTACTGGGGGTCCCCTTCCTGTGCTGGGCTGCCCTGCTTGGCAGGTATAGGTCTCCCTTCTTCCCCAACTCATCTGAAGTAGCACATTGTCTATCAGCTAACCAGATTCTCATGTCCTCAGGCAAAGTGCTAAGGGCTTGTTCCCTCACCAAAAGGTCTGCCAGCCCTTCAAAAGTGGTGACCTGACATCCACTCACCCACCTATGGAAATAAGTGATCAATTCAGCAACATATTCACACACACTTTCATCTGCCTTCCATCTATGCTCACAAAACTTTTTCCTATACATTTCAGGTGTTAGCTTAAACAGTTCTAAAAGACATTTCTTTGCAGCAGTATAATCAAAATATGCAACGTCAGGCATTTTAGATAATGCAGTTACAGCTTTATCATGGAGTAAGGGGGTCAGGAACTGTACCGAGCCCTTGATCAACTTCATACTGTTTACATACCCTCTCAAACATATGAATGAAACTATTAAAATTATCCCCCTCTTTAAACTGCGTAAGAAATTTACTGACCTTTTGTGCTTCTGGGGTCCAGTTACTCCCTTCCCCATTACCTCCATGACTCTGGCAAAGAGTTAGCATTTCCCTTCTCATGATCCCTCTGCTTCTCTTGTTCCTCAGCTTGCAGACGTAGAAGTTTCTCATTCTCCTCAGCCTGCAAACATTGAAGTCTCTCATTTGCTTCTAATTCCACATGCCTGACCTCCAACTCAAGTCTCTTTAGCTCCAGCTGGATTTTTAACTCCACTGCAGAAAGGTTGAGCTGTCCATTCTCTGAGGGAATTATATCTCCACTGCCAGTCTGATTGTCCTGGTTGCTGTTTTCTGATGCAGCTGTAAGCAAGACTGCAATCAGCTCTGCCTTAGTCAGGTTTCCATGCACCAGTCCCATAGCCTGTCACATCTCTGCCAGATGGCTCTTTGTCAGCTTTCCATACTCCTCTGCTGACTTGCTGCCTGCTCACCCTAACTAACTAAGACTAACAAAAGAAATAAAACAATTGTGATCTGAACTCCGAGTAGTCACTGCATGGCTGTTTTAGAGTACAAAAACACCTTCAAATCTCACTATACACAAGCTACAGCATTCACTCTACCCACACCACTACAAGATAATTAGTATTTGTCAACTAATTAATATGTGATGTGGGTATCCCACCACTGCCACCATTTAATATGTGACTCCTGTGGCCTGGCTCAGCAATCAAGGAGCCTCAATCCTCACCACTAACACCAAAGAGGGCATCTCATATATGAGGAAAGAATAACAAATACACACAGTAAAGTGGAATTTCCCTTAAGAGCACACAGAGATCACAGTCAGTCCTGGGCTGGTTACTCCCTCGCTCCCCAGGTCCCCAATAAGACTCCCCACTGGCAGAGCTATAGGGTCCAGATCTCAGCCTAGCTGGTCAAGATAAAATCTCCATCACCCTCTCTGTCCAACCAGTGTTTCGTGTCCCTGCCCAAGTAGCTGACATGCACACACACATGCACTTTGAGAAGAGGTTATACAACCACACAGACACTCCTGGGGAAGGCTGGTACACGTTCTCCAGCTGTGCCCCTTTTACCCAGACTATACAGTAGTAACACTTGCCACCACCCAGCAAATATTTATCAGCTACTCAAAGGCCCTTAAAAGTGTGTACAATTATTATGTGCAGTATTATTATCAACTGGTAGATGTGACTTAACAGTCAAAGCTTATTTGGAGTGACCTGAATAGTAAACTCTATAAATATGCAATGTACTGTAGAGCTTAAACTATCTCTACACAAATCAGCCACGGTTCAAAGGTTTTAAAATATTTAATAATAAATAATTAAAACCACAAGACAATACTTTCTACTACACAGTCAGTGCTAGTCAGGAGAGTTCAGAAATCACACAGAAATACTTAAAATAAATCAGAAGTACAGTTCTGACATCACAGAAAAAACACTTAGTCTAAACTTTCTAATTCCTAGCTACTTCTAGGAGAAAACACAGTTCTAACATACTACTTACATAAAGAGAGCATAAGGCAGTGCTGAGTTGGATGTTTCAAGGCAAAAATGCTTAATAATCTCTGGTTCTCACTGTTTAAATTGAAACTGCAGTCCTGCTAAACATTACATCATCTTTTACACTTTCATGGTGTTTCCAGGCTGACAGAAACTGCATGTACATTCTTTTACACTTAGAGCAATAAAGGACATTCCACATGTAAATTCTGGTCATTAACTTTAGCCTTAAAACAATAGGCAGGAAGCCTTCATCTAGCCAGACAGAGCTGACTTGTAAACATCAAAGGCAGTGATGAAATAATTTCAGTTTCAAAGGACCAAAGAAATGCTTGACTTAGCTTTCTTTACAGCAAATGGCAATGTTGCCACATTGTTTTAAGTTCAACCTTTCACAACATATTCTTTCATTTAAGAAGCAAGCCTGCATTTCAATATTTCACAGTATTTGCAAATTATAGAATTATGTACAAAATTCTATTTGACTAGGCTGGCAGCCTTCACCCATCTCTACCAGTCTTCACACTGGCATGAACTGAAAATAACTGGAAGAAACTGGAATGAGACTGGGATGAATATCATTATCTGTTAACAGGTGCCAGTCTCTTCTTTATGGGACAAACCTTCTTCTACCTTTCAGAATAAAATCTGTATACACTATATTTGGTTAAGAATGTTTATATACAGTAGAGGTAGATGTCAGCAATATCTGAATCAAATCTTAATGTCCATAGCTTCTGCACTCATTATACTGTCCATAAATTTTGTACCCATAATTTGCTGTCTCCAATAACAGTACTGATAATTATGTTTGTAGTTTCGGTACTCATATTTTGATCCCCCTGAATAATACCATTAATATTCTGGAATGCTGGATATTTGACCTGATGTCTACACTCAGTTTTAAGTGTCTGTATAAAATTTTGAACATGTTTATACTGAACATCTAAAATAGCTATGTATAAATGTTATATTCTGGAAACTAAACTAATACTAAAAAATACCTTTCTGCCAGTGTTACCAGGTAAAAGAATAAACTGAAATCTGGTAAATGTTATATTCTGGAAACTAAAATGTTAATAAAGGAAAACCATTCTCTGTCAGTATTAGCTGAATACAGATAAACATAAATGTTCTATTCTGAAAGCTAAACTGTCACTAGAGGAATACCGTTTTCTGTCAGTATCATTTGAACAAAGATAAAAGCATAAACTGAAAAATAGCACTGTTATACAATTGTTTGAAAACATAAACCATTTGCATACTTGCTTTAACTGTAATCTGAATACATGCACATCTGTAGTATACATATTTTAACTTTAAAGAGTTTAGATAAATGAAACATATAAAAAAATTGAAGAAAAAAAAGCAATAATATTAACTTCTGGCTTTGGTAGTCTTGTCTTTCTGTAGATAATTGATTTGTGCACCACAGCTCTTGCCAAGTTTAGGTCTTACTATGCCTTGTCCCAGTCACTGCTGAGGTATTTGAAAGGCCACCTTATAGAGTCATGTCCTTTCCTGTCCATTTTACTCCTAGGCCTTCCAACACCCCCCTTTTCTATCTACTTTACAAGGCTGGGTTGGCTGATGTATTTACATGTTTCTGCATGAAATCAACATATGCTGCTAATAAACTCTTGCAAGTCTGTAAGCAAATTGATAATGTACTCTAGTGAAATAGACCTATGTTACTAATAAATTCTTGTGAGTCTGTAACTAAATTGATAATGTGCTACAGTGAAATGGAAAGGCTGTAACTTCATTACTAAATCAAACCGAAACCTCGGTGGCATTGTTTTTCCCTGTTATAACCTCAAATGAAACAAAAGTAGTAATATGACACTGTATTAATATTTCAACATTTTTTGCATTTCTGCACCTTTACAAAATTAATCTTAACTATTTAATTTTCTACTTTTACTCTGTGACCCTCAGGTCATAATTTACCAAAGAATTTCTTCAGTGTGCAAGTATCTGCCACTGCTTTACATGTACCTGTTCCTTTAACTGAGGCGATTTAACTCTTTCAGTACTAATACTGAATGCTGTAAGGATTTATTATTACAATCTACAATTTTCTTGGATAAATAGTAAGAATTGTTACTGCATAAAATTGTCACTAATAATATTAAACTTTACCATACTGTTTTATGATCTACAGTACTATCTTTAATTTGATTTTTCTGAGCTGGCCTGTAATCTGATAACTCAGTTATGTAAGTCTGTGCCTCTGAGTTGCCTGGTAAACTGCAATTTCTGCATGAAATATATACAGTCTTGAACCATTTAGATATACACGTTTATTACTTGAGGTAAACTGATCTGATTCTGGAACTTTACTTGTCTGTCCTTTATACATGTATGTGAAGTTTCTTTATAAATTGAAATTACATTGCATTCTTTTCCTAACATATAATTTGAACGAGTAGCTTTAATGACATATAATATTTATGCTGCACTATCTTCTTGCATGGGATATTTTGACTGTACTGTTACTTTTAAAAGGTAACACTGACTTTAACATTTTAATTCCGTAAAGTAGCAAAACATAATTTAATATCTGTAAATGGTTTTCTGTCTCTGTCTGTACAACTTGATTGTCATTTCTGGTATACCATGCACAGCATGTGCTTTCAGAATGGTAAATACTTATACCAATTTTAAATCTAGTACTAGCCTGAAAATGTTACCTGTTTTTTCTTACTGGCCATTTCCAGTCAATCTTTGCTTTCCTGAGAATAAGATACTGTTTCTGAATATGTGGCAACTTGACTGCCTACACTTCAGCTGTGACAACAGAACTGGAATTAATTGTTATATTTAACCCATGAACCTACATGTTCCTATCATAACTACTTCTTCATATTCTGTATATTTGCACAATTTACTGCACATATTTTTACAAATATCATCTGTGTGCATCTGTGACAGTTTTATTTTTCCATTAAATCGTGTTACTGAAATCTACAACAACATGTAACACTGATGACATAGCCTACCAAGTCCGAGACTGTTAAACTCAGAAGTGCTTACTACTATAACCTTTGACCCTTCAAATCCTGACATAGCTGCACCCATATCCTCCAGTAGAATTCTAGTTGTAACTGAAATTGATGTTTCTGCATTAATCAGTACATTACTCCATAATTTATTTTCTGTGAACAATGAAATATTGTAATTTCTCTCAACCTTAAACAATGGCAGATAAATGATCTAGATTGGTGCTGGACTGCACACCATTTACAGATAATCTGAAAATTCTTTTTTTTTTATGGAACTAGCAACAATGCCGATGAGAGCTACGGTGTGCATTTCTTCTTTATTTTGCCATAAAACACTAGTAATAACATTGATTTGAGCTAGTTATAGATTTCTTCTTTATCTTGTCCTGAAATATGTATAGCATTTATGCTGGTATTTACTTTATCAAACTGATTAAAATCTGCACTCTGATCTTTCTTTTCTACCCTCAGTACAATATTTGCACTGGCTTCTGAAAATGATAAACTAGAATTTATTACATTCTGAACATCTGCACTGGAAATAACATGAACTTGAGACATTGCAAATGTAATCTGTTTTGGTCTGGAAATCTACATGTTATGTAAACTGATTATGTTTATGTGTATCTGCAATATTGTGACTTCACTCTGTTTTTTGAATTACACGTGCTGTATTATTTACACTGATTCTGAAGACTGTAAACAATAATTATTGCTATTCATGTCTGAAACCATACTGATAAAAGCACACTCATTCCATGAATCATGAAAAAGTATGTCTGTTGCCCTACTTATTACAGTTTGTGATTTAAACCTTTGGTGTCTAGAAAGATTTAACATTCCTGAACTAATAACTTTGAAATTTAAGTGAATATTTCTAGAGCACAGTTTTTTTCACACTGCTTTTCCCAGTTTTTAACTCTAAACCAGAAATGTACTGGTGCCTTTACTGTAGAAATATTGTTTGACATATTTATACCATTTAGATTTACTCATGTATTTAAACCTTTCTGAGCTTTACTGTCTGACTTAGCTAGAAAATGCATTGTATCAAAAATGAATGCTCATATAACAAAAGTTGATGTTGCTTTAAGAAGGTGGCTGGGCATCTTGCAGCTTTTTTAAACTTTTCTTGTAAGGATTTGTTTGTATATGTGATGTCCCACTGGAAACTTGAGAGTCTGTCATCTGCTTAGGAGATGGTGATGTTTTCTGTTATGCTGCTGTTATCTGAATAATGTCCTTTAAACTGGTATTTTGGAGAGTCTGAAGTTTCTTAAAACTTTACTGTAGATTTTTTAAAGAGATGCTCTGAAGGAACACTGCTGGTCTGTTGAAGTTCTTTGAGACTTTACTGTAGATTTTCTGAAGTAATGTTCTGTAGGAAAACTGCTGCTCTGTAAAATACACATAGTCTGACTGCTGATAGATTTGCAAGGTTGCTTTGGAGTTTTAGGACTTACTTTAACTGCAAATATTGTCCCCCATTGGTTGTGGCTCACCATTGTAAGAATTGATATGACTGTAGAATACTGGAAGAAAGTGGAATGAGACTGGAATGAATGCCTTTATAGGTTAACAGATGCCAGTTTCTCCTTTATGGGACAAATCTTCTTGTACCTTTAAGAATAAAGTCTGCATGCACTGTAGTTTGGTTAAGAATGGTTTATTATGTACAGTCAAAGTAGATGTCAACAATATCCAAATCAATTCTTAATGTCCATAGCTTCTGCACTCATTATACTGTCCATAAATTCTGCACTCAGAATGTGCTGTATCCAATAACAGTACTGATAATTATGTCTGTAGTTTCTGCACTCGTATTCTGATCCTCCTGAATAATATCATTAATATTCTGGAATGTTGTATATTTGACCTGACATCTGCACTGACTCTCAAGTGTCTGTATCAAATTTCTGAGGACTGCACTGCAATGACTTTCTGCATATCAGTCAAGATAAACTAACTATGTCTGAAGTGTCTTATAATAATACCAAAACCCTGTCAATTTTTATATGCCTCTTTAACCTTGGTTCCCAAGCCTTGTATCATACAAAAAAATGTGTTTGCACTCAATGTACTGCACATTCTGTTCTTATCAGTATTCTTGACTGAAGGTTATTTTCATTGGTTGAACATGCATTCACTGAAACTGTATGTAAACTGTGAAGGCCTGCTTTAATATGGCTGCATTTTTAGACTTATGCAAAAAGAATACTGTATTTTTGTCTAACAAAATATTTAAATGAAACCTGATCTTACAAATAAATAATATGGTATTTTTTCACTGTTCAGCAGTAGTGTAGCCCTAGGCACAAAGTGCTGGAGGGGCAGCGTAATGAGCCTATCTAGATCTTTCTTTAATGCAAAGTTGGTATTGAATTTGTATCAAACTTGAGCACTGTGTGTGGTTTAAACTACTACACTGTAGCAAGCAGTTTGCTGCACTTCAAAAGAAAAAAAAATATTTTTTGACTACAACCCAAGTTCTGTAGTGATCCATGCAGGCATGGTCTAAACTGTGGCAACTGTTTGCTACATTTGTAGCAAGCCGTTTGCTACAGTTTAAAAGGGTGATTTTTTTTAAAACTAAAGTACGAGCACTCGATCCATGCAAGCACAGTATAAACTGTAGCAACTGTTTGACACAGTTTTGGTAGGGATTTTGCTACAGTTTAAAAAGGAGATTTTTTTTTTAAACTAAAGCATGAGTGCTGTAATGCTTCATGTAGGTAGGGTATGGTGTGGCAATACAGAAATGGGACCTGAATGGCTGGAGTAGGAGGGTATGTGTGTTGTGCATCTAGCCACCTGGTTGGTATGCCTGTAGAAGGAATATCTGTTTTTTTTTTTATATGTTCTTGTATACAAGAACAAGGGGTGGCATAGCTCAAACTGTTGTAAACCAATCACTTATCAGTTGGTCTATTACAGTGAATGAAATGCTTTTTTGCCTTTCACTTGAAGAGCTAAGGGGGTGGGGCATTGGTTCATAATACCAGCCCAGGAGCTGCTTAAACCAGCTGCACTTCTGCTGTCCAGCATAATAGTAATAATAATTCCTCTCCTAATTTGTGCTGATGGCATGGTTCTTTTCCACTCCAGTTATTCTGTCTGTTCTCTTTAACCTGAGCGTCAGGCTGATTTTCATACCTTATTCCATGGGTCAGTGGTCATTGATCACTGAAAACTCTTGAGCTCCTCCCTTTCCCATATTTCCCTAGTCCTTAACATACCTCACATTTTGGTTGCCACCCTAGTAAATGGATTTGGTCAATGTTTTGCTCTCGAGTTTCTATCAATTTTGGTACTGTGAGTGTGATTCTATTAATATAAATTTATAATTTTTCTTTTCTATAACCTTTATAGTTCTTTTTGCTCTTCCTCCCTTTTCCTGATCAATTTTCTTAAGTATTTGTGTACTCTTTATTACCATCATTGGTATTTTTTTTTGTACTTTTCGTACTTCTTTAGTTAATATTGTTGGTATATTTTAATCTCTATATTCATCTTTTTCCTTTTCCTTTAAAAAAAAATGTTCCTTCTTTTTTCCTTTCACATTGAAATAATTTCAGAGAAAAACTCAGATTTCAGGAAATGTATGGCTTGTGGCCACAAGATTCCCTTGTTGGACACGCATTCCAATGTGTGTATTGCTTAACCCCATCACATCTTGATGCCAGTTGAAAGGCCTTTAATCCTAGGACCCTTATAGACAAAAAATCAATAAATTAATACTTACTGTCTAAATTTACATCTACAACAACAACAACACCTGGGGCTCAAACCCCTAAAAAAAACAGAGAAAAAGGACTCTAGGAAGTGCTCCCCAGAACCAACCACTTGCTCAGCTCAGGGTTCCAAATCTCCTTCAAAACTTTCTAATACTTCAGATCCGAACTTCTTGGATCCAAAGACCAGAACAGAATGATCTCTTCTGATCCCATCGCTACTCTTGGCCCCAGATCCAGTGTCCTCTAGACTACATTCCTCCTTCTTGGAGCAGTCTCCAAGGCATCATTATTCGAGACCTTCATCAACAGCATCTTTGACACATTCTTCCTAAAGCCTGACTGAAATTGATGTGAGCAGGATGATGAGGGAATTCCTCTCAATGCAGATCCAAATGGGGGTTCTCCTAGATCTGACCTCATTAGGACTGGAGACCCTTATTAGTACAACCCCCCCTTGCTAGGTCCTTCTCTGATCAGACCGCCATCATCAGAGCTGTTGGATCTGAAGGTTGTGGAGTCATTCACATCTGATCCAAAGATACTGGTATCTTCAATTTTGGTTGCATCTCTGAGTGGAACAACTCTGAAATGACTCTTGGAGCCATAGCATCAGAGCTGGATCTGAGGTGTTGGAGTTGACTATGAAGCTGTCAGGGCCATCTCTTCCCCTCAGAGCCTTGGCATTAAACAGCTCAACTCAGACTCCCTCTTTGAATGCTCTGCCTTCTGGGAGGAGGGGGCTTACTCCCCATAAGCATGTTCTTTCAGAGCCATCAGTTTCCATCTCTCTGAGGCATTCTGCATTTGAGGTAGTGGAGAGAGATTTCTCTATCCCTAGTTCTCAGACCTCTCCACCACCACCCTAGCCTATTTGTCTCTGTGTCTTAAGCCTCAACCATCCTTAAGAGTGGAACAGCCATCCCAAGTTAGTCAAAAGTATACAACAGGGTATACTGATTTCTTCTGACACTTCTCTGGAACATCCCACAGAAGAAGTTTGCAGGAAGAAAAAGCGGAAAATGAGGTACATGGACTTTACTCAAGAATCTCTCACAGAATTCAATGAGGTGGAAGGGTCCTCAAGATCACCACCCAGTGACACCTCATTTGGAGACATTCTGGAACTCCTAAAGCAAAAGGGTGATTGGTCTCCCAGCAACCCTTCCCAAGAGGAATCGGTATTCCTGGAGGTTTTTGGTGCTGGCCTGTCTACCTCTTGGGTGACTTTGCCCACCAATGAGCCCATTGATTTGGTCTCTCAGTGGGCATGGTAGGAACCTGATATCATTGAACCAATCCACAGGAGACCAGATAGGATCCTGGAACTACCTAAGCACAGAACCTTTTGGAGCAAGAGAGTACCAATTGATACCATGGTTGTAGCAGCAGCCATGAAAAAGGAACTAGTGGAGCAAAGTTTCTCTGTCCACCCTCCTAACAAGGGAGTCTAGGTTGCTGGACGATTTGGGAAACAGGTTTCTGCTTCAGTGACTTTTGCCCTCCAGACACTGAACTATTTGGCATACTTCACAAGACTCCAGAGGGATTTCATGAGGGAACATTCCAAATCTGTCTCTGGGACAATATCCTGTGAAGCAGAGAGCACTTTTGCCTCATAGTTGGCTACCCTTCAGCCCATTTTTAATTCGTCCATGAGGCTTATCTCCTATGCAGCAGAAGGTACCTTACAGGCAGTGGGTTCAGGTATTTCCATCAGAAGGCATACCTAGATGCACTTGTGTGACTTTGTGGAACACTTCAAAGCTTCCTTCATCAATGCTTCCTTTGCTGAAAATTCCTTATTTGGTCCCAAAGTGAAAGATGCATTCTCTGACTGTGAACAGGATGGCAAAATCCTGTCTGCTGTGGGCATGCATTTTTCGACCCCTCAACAAACCTTTTATATTAATAAATGAGGTGGCTGAAAAATGTGGTTCAAGAAACCCCAGGATCTCTTCCAAAAACCATGTGGAGACAGTTCCCTCAGGGGCAGAGGGGATAACTCTAATGGACGATGCTGCCCTTATGGCAGAGGTGGTCTGTACAATCAAGGATCTAGAGATGCTTTCTCTGACAGGTTCTTCATGCTCTCCTGAAAGGAGGTCCAACTGTCTATCTCTGGAGGCAATCAGGGGTTATTTATCCTGCAGCAGAGAGCATGGTTAGAAATTACAAAAGATTCATGAGTACAGAGAATTATATCCAGAAGTTATATCATACCATTTTCCCATCCACCCCATTGGTTTCAAAGAAAATTCCCAATGTTCCACCCAGTCAGAAGGAGGTAAGCAGTATGAGAAATAAACAAGCTGCTAGAAAAAAAAGAGTAATCCAAGAGGTCCCTCCAGACAAGAAAGAGTCCAGAACTTACTCAAGATACCAGTTTTGGATCTCAGCAACCTAAATAAGCCAGTTCAATACACAAAGTTCCAGATGGCCATGGTCCTTTCTGCCTTTTCTGCACAAGGACAACTGGATATGCTCACTAGATCATCAGGATGCATACTATCATATAAAAATTAACAGATGATCCGGGAGATATTTATGCTTCTGGCTGGAAACCAGTAATTACAAATTCAGAGCTCTGCCCTTCCATCTCACCACAGCCACCAAGGTGTTTGCCAACTGTATGGCAATAGTGGCAGCTCACTTGAGGATGCAGTGACTCCTGGTGTTTCTATAGCTAGATGACTGGTTCATATAACTGATTCTAGCTCAAGATGATGTACTCAAGTTATGCTCCCATTTGGGCATTTCAATCAATTACAACAAATGCCATCTGGAACCATCACAGTCATTGGAATTCCTTGGTGCCTTGTTCAATAACATCACACAAACAGCATCTCACCCCTTGTCAAGAGTTCAGACTATTTGGTTCCAGGTAAGAAAGATCATTTAAAACTCTTCTTCTCAACTCGATTAATCCTTTAAGCTTTGGGACCCATATCAGTGGTAATCTTCCTAGTACCATTGTCAAGGTACCACTTGAGAATTCTTCAGTGGGCATAGGCAACTCAGTGGTACATTCTTTACCATCCCTTGTCCAGTCAAACCAAGATAATTCAGGCTTGCAAAATCTATTTCCTATGGTGGACACATTCCAGTCAAGTACAAGAAAGTCATCTCTTTCTTCTCCCCCAACCCAAGGCCATAGTTACCACAGATACCTCCCAAATTGGGTGGATGGGGCAATTATGGGAAGGATACTCCAAGGCACATAGTCCCTCGAAAGTTCAACATGAGATCAATGTTCTGGAGATCAGAGCTCCCCTCCTAGTGTTGCAGGCCTTTCAAGACACTCTATTGCAATTCAGACAGACAATTTGCCAGTGGTCTGGTACATCAAGAAACAAGGGGCAACCAAGTCTTATCCCCTGTGTCAAGAACCTTTGATAGTGTGGATATGGACAATTGCATCCAACTGATTTCTGATAGCAACTCACATTCTGGGGAAAATCAACATGATTGCAGACAAGTTGCGCAAGTCTTTTCTGATGCCTCACTAGTGGTCTCTCAACATGAAGGTGAAGGAAAAGATAATCCATTGATGGGGCCAACCCTGCTGCAACCTTTTCGCATCGTCTCTCAACAACAAGTGCAGCAGGATTTTTGCCCTCATCCTCCCACGTGGGGAGTCAATGAGAGATGCTCTACTCCACAATTGGCCCATTGGTCTCCTTTATGCCTACCCCATTATCTCCTAATCCCCAAATTTCTTCAGAAAAATCTCAGTTGAAAAGCACAGTAATCCTCATTGACCCTTATTGGACTTGTCAGATTTGGTTTCCCTTTCTTTGGCTTCATCTTCTTTGTGTTCCATGGACTCTGGATCCATCTCCAAGCCTTCTGTCTCACCCAACAGACTCAATTCTCCCAGACATTCCAGGCTTAAAGTTGACTGCATGGTTTCTCCAGTTCTGTTGATTGCTAGACAGCCTAGGCTCTCCTCCATAGGCAGTCACATTATTTAATCATTCCACAAAGCTTACACTAGGAAACTTTACAAAAGCAAATGGAAAAGATTTGTATTTTGGGGGCAACAAAAATAATTGGATCTCTTTTTCGCTCCAATTTCTAAAGTTCTGGAATTTTCAGCATACATTTTCAATGAGGGAGCTAGCTCTTCTACTGTTAAGGTACAGTTAGCTGCCCTTTCCAACTTTCATATAGATAGAGATATAAATAATTCATCAATATCAGCCTCCAAACTTTGCAGAGCCTTTCTAACAGGAACATTTCTTCTTAGACACCCAGTTAAAGATACTACTCCCCCTGGGATAAAAACATAGTCTTGCAAGCTCTATTTGAACCTTCAGCTGAATGTGAGCTAAATTGTTTAACCTGGAAAATGATCTTTTTAGTAGTTTTTACCTCTGCCAGAAGAGTCTCAGAATTATAGGTCTTGTCTTCTAAGATCCCTTATTTGATTTTTCATAAAGATAGAGTATCCGTGAGAACCAACCCTTCTTTTTCTTCCTAAGGTGGTGGCAGAATCCAATATCAGTGAAACTATCAACCTGCCAGTCTTCTTTCCAAAATTTTCAAATAAAGGAGAGTATATGTTACACATTAGATGTTCACAGACAATTATGATTTTATTTACATAGAAAGAACAATTTAGAAAAAGAGAACAACTGTCTGTGTCCTTTTTGGATTAAAAATTTGGTAAATCAGTCTCTAAAGTAACATTAGCCAAATAGTTGACTGATTGTATTATCTTTGTTTATAATACATTGGGCATGTCCTTACCAAACTACAAAGAGCATATTCCACTGGATCTATGGCTGCAACTTTAGATTTTTTGTCTGTATCTTCTCTGGATGATATTCATACAGCCGCAATGTGGGCTAATACTCATACTTTTATTGTTCATTACAAATTGGATCTGGTCTCTAGGGGTAGACCAGCCTTTGGCTCAGCAGTACTGAGGTGTATCCTTCCTTACAGTTGTCCCGGGGTTTAGGTATCTGGGGACTGTATCCCAAGAGTTGAGGAACAAATGAAAACTGGCAACATCAGATAAAGAAGTTATGTACTCACCATAATGTTCCATCTGTGTTGTCCATTTTCATTCTTCCTCAACTTCCCTCCCACCAACCCCTTGCTTGTTGTTTTTTGGAAGGATCGAAGATGCTGAAGGAAACTTGTTCTTTAGTTTGAGTTCTAGATTTTATTATTCATCCTACTATTTTATTCTTCTTCAATGCTCTACAGATGTAAGAGGCATCAAACAAGATCTGAGGTATGTTAGGGACTAGGGCATGAAAGGAAAGGGAGGAGCTTGAGAATTTTCACTGCTCCAAGAGCTGGTTGAAGCGGCCAAGTCAGATCCTAGTATCAGATCCGAACCCAAGAATTGAGAAAGAATGAAAATGGACAACATAGATGGAAGTTATGGTGAGTATGTAACTTATTTTTTCTCTCCTGCAAACCCCCCCCCCCCCCCCCAAAACCAGGCTTCATTGCACAGACGATGCTTTCTCAGTCCTTGGTCCACAACTGTGGTAATCTTTCTCCTTTTTTCTTAAAGATCATTCTGCTTACCCCATTTTCCATTCAAAAATAAACGCATATTTAAAGACTCCAGGAAAATGCAACTGCTATCTTTCTGGTCATATAACGTAGCATTCAGATTCTTTACTCTGTCTCTATTTTTGATTGTGATTCTTTCAGCATGTCAGCTATGATGCCAATCTATATGTAATGCATGTATGTATTGTGTTTTTTCAGTCACTCTGCAGATAATGTAATTTATCTATTGCTTTTATATCCTCAAGCCAAATATGATATTTACTTTGTATATAATATGTGTATGCACCGCATTTTTGTCATTCACTCTGTATATCATGTCATGTATTTATTGTGTTTTCCCTGTGCTGAGAGTGAAATGGGTCCCATGGTTAACAAAGTCAGAATGAAATAAAATAGATAGCTAGCACTTGACAGTGGCACTGGGATCTTCTTGATATGAAATGCAATCTTATGCTAGAGTGACTGCATATTATGAGCCAAGAGGTATGACTAAAAGGAGATACAGAACCTTAATTTAAGCACTGTGCTACCTGGTTCTAGTCTACAGATATTTTTATGCATGTCAGCACACATTTATTACTTTAACTATGGCTAGATCCTGCACAAAGAGACACATGTATATGCCTAGACTGTGAGGGGGCTATAATCATTATAATCATACAAAAAAAAAATTTCACTAACCATCTCATTGATTACAGCTACTCACTTTTACTCTGTTTTCTTATGTGAAAAGCTCCCCGAAGTCTCTGTCATTGGCTCAAATGTAGATCCAATGAGAGAAAGGCTAATTGGAGCTTTGCAAAGTGTGCATGCTTCATGAGCTCAAAGCATGAAGCAGTACTGATTCAGTAGTTCCCTTACTTTACTTCTTGAGTTTGGGACAACTCATTCAATTTCCTTTGTCACTTTATGTCTTAAGTGAATGGGATTCCAAAAATGCAAAAACATTTGGGACAACAAAATTCACCTTCCCTTAGAACCACAAAATACAGAGGAAAAGGTTTGTGTATGTGGGTGTGTGTGTGTGTCTGTCTGTCTGTGTGCCTTATTCTGCACCAAAACACAGACTTGATGAGCTCTTTTTCATTGAAGACCACACATTCTGCAACTCAACTCTCTAACTCAAACTAAGACTTGACCTCCACCTCGACTAATACCGGTTGAGCTCACAAGCTGACATCCACCCCAACTAAAACCTGATTAGCTGTCGACCTGACCTCTATCTCAACCTGATGTGTTTTTCTTCTCAGACAGTAACTAAGAATTGCATTCATCAATAATATCACTCATTAGTTTATCATATTTTTTATTGTTCAGAGAATACCTATACCATATATTTTTTTATTTGTTTGTCAACTAGAAACTACCAAGGAGCACTGTCTGGTTGAGTGACTTGCTCAGAGTCACACAGCATGCAAACTGAAGTAGAAAGAAGCAAACTGAATACCCTTAACTACAGAAGGCATCTCATTAAGAGCTGGAACCTTAATCATTTTCACCAAGTGCCCCACCTTTATTAACTTTTTTTTTCCTGGTAAATCACTGAGGATAATAGTTGGTCAATAATGCCAATCAATAGAGTTTCATAGTTCTTAGTGTTCAAGGGAAGTCCATGCAACACATGTTGTTCTGTTAACTTTTTAGGTGAAATAGAGTTGTCTGTCACTTAAGACTCTGCCTGTAGTCTAAAGTAAGGGGTTTGAATCCTTACAGCTCTATTTGCCCAGTGTGTGACTCTAAGTAAGTCAGTCAGGCAGTTCACTTGGGTCACCCCTGAAAAATACTCTGTCTCCAGTGAGTTTACCTAGTTAATAACAGATAAAAGAAAACAGTATTTAAAAATGTCCATTCTGGGGGGCTTTATCTCCCCATTATTTTTGGTTTTGTCCGGAATTATTGAACAAACCTTTCAAAATGTGTACCTTTCTGGCAAATTGTTGTGGATTGCAGTCAATAAGTAATGACAGGCATGTGAGTTTCAGACTTTCTGTCCTTCAAAAATTCATCTAATGCAAAACGTGTTATTGTAACAACTTTCTAAGTATACAATAAAAGTTTAAAACCTGTTCCTGGCTTTTGGATCTCTGTCTACGATTCTTGAGCTAAAAGGTTGGGAGGGCATGGGGGTGTAATGGGTTGCACTGTATGTTTCTTGCAGCAGTGAGCAGAAATACACTTCTTGGTCATTATTTATGGATTGCTTTATTCATTTTATTGCAAGCAAACATCTGAATTTACACAGACATAGAAAAGGGCTTTAATTGATGGTCAGTTCCTGCTTACTTTACAAAACTATTAATTTGTGCATCAGTAAATTCTATTTGACTATGAATCCTAGCAAGTTTCTTATAGTTTAAAGGATTGCCAAATGCATTTTTATTAAACACGAGTTTCAAAGGAAGAGAAGATTATTCTTGTTCATGCTAAATCTGTTTTCAATTAATGTTTTCTTCTTCAAATGTCTGACAGTGTTTCTGCTGTACAATGTTTAATAACAGTATTAAATTAGAATCAAATTTCTGTGGTCATTGTAAAAAGTACAAAAGAAAATAATATGTACACTGACAGGTCTGAGAAGTGTTTTATGGTGACTGGGGCTAGAGAGTTGAGTAAGGGGTACTGGTATGGCTGGGGGGTGGCCTAGCCCATTACCTTGCCTAGTGCCTCATTTGACCATGATCCAGCTCTGCCTATAACACTGTATTATCTTCTCACATGACACTTACCTGTCATTGCTTAATATATTATGAACCATAAGTAAGTATATGGAGCGTACATGCATGACTCCATCAGTGTGAGCAGCAGAAGCAGATACAAAACTTGCATTATGGCATTGTATGCCAGAATACTTTGTGGCTCAGACTTTGTATAGCTCTGCTGATTACTCTGACTTTGGCAAATGCCCCCTCAGCCCAAGTTGTGAGCCGCTCCACAGTGCTCTTGACATATATATTATTAGATTATTGCAATATGTGGCAATTCAGAAAGTGTTTGAAAATTATCATTCTAGTTATTATAATTTCTTGCTTTTAGATTTCTAAAGTGCCATTTCTAACACGGTTAGAACTTATTTTTGTCTCCTGATGTGCTAACATATATCTCATCAGTCATATTATCCCCAGTGTTTAATAATGATTAGGCGTTTCTTTTTGAATTTGCAAGTGTGAGATATTCCTGATCATTATCCATACTGCTTACACCTACAGTATTCATATCAAATCTTCCAGTTTTGAACATTACGTACTATGTGGGCCTGATACAGGCTTATCAAGTATTGCAGAAACATGTACTGTCATTAAGATTTTCTATTTCTACTCACAAAATATATCTGTATTTTCTACTATATCTAAATGTCATCTTACTTGCCATTTTGCTGGGCGCATTATTTGTAAGTTATTATGAGCCTGGTTATTCTCACAAATTATGTCTTTGAGCAAGGCAGCTAAAATACTCATACAAAGTGTTTAATTTATTTTATTGAGTCATAATGTTGTATATATTTTTTCAATTTAAGAAGTTAGTTTCATAGTTATTTTCCTAAACTATTCAAGTTCCGTTACAATAATTTTAAGATCTTTGCATACATAAAAAGCTTGCACATTTAGTTGCAAGAAAAAGTTGCCTTTTACAACCTTGTAATTACATTCATATTACTTATAACTATAGCAAATAGCACTTCTAATGCAGATCTAGAGGAACAATTTTATGCATTAGTAGCCATCTTCTGTCTCTTGGTTGTCAACTAGTTATTAAGCTGTGAAATTATAAAATGTCTGAAACCACTTAAAGTGGTAAAACACCCACTTCAAAGTGCAGCTGAGTATGAAAAAGCAGTTGAAATATTAAAATGTAACATGTCATTTCAAGTATTATTCATTGCTACACAAACTGATTTATAGATGCTTATTTCATTACTGGTGCATAAGCGTGCTTTATTCAAAAGCCCGTTTCACATTATTCAAGAGACTATTGATAACATATTATTTGTTTCACCTAATGGTTTCTTAAGTTTACAAGTAGCAAAATAGGTAATTAGGTTTCTAGGCTCTAGGACTGTTATTACTGCCACAACAGTTTTAATATTTAATTTTTTTTTCCTTTGTTTTCTACTTTGTGGAAGCACACATTATACCTTCTCTAAGCTATTGTTCATAGCATTACAAATAAGTGGTTTTAGCAATTATCTTTGGACTTAAAAACCTCCATGCTGCCGAGTCTTTTCATAAAGTATACAAGTTCTCACTAAAGCAGACAAAGGCAGGGTGAGATAATTCTCCAGGATTGCAAAAAGACTGAGCTCTTAACACAAAACTACTTCAACACGTCTCAAAGGAAGGCATCCTCTGGGGAACCAAATGTCAAGTCAGAAAGTATATTTCTAGTGACATAACCATGCTGGTTTCATTAGCCAAATGCATTTGTTCTGTATTACATTGAAAAGTTAGTAATACTCAAGATTTAGAAATAGTTTTCAGAAGCTCTTGTTAGGTGTAACTTATTAGCTTCCAGCTGTGACAGAAAATTAAATTGGTTTGAATAAATGTTTACTGCGATCATTATAGCTCTCATTTCCATTTATTTATTTATGCACACATACTATTTTTCATTTACTGTACTTCTCATAGTTGCACATTTTCATCTGTCTGGCCTCAGAGCCCTCATTGGAAATTGCCTTATACAGGGTTTGAGTTACATGTCCCCTAATGTTTAGGAAAGATGAAAGAGATTGGGGGAGCCTGTGGCTGTTCTTTTTGAATGGTGGAAATGCTTGCGCTGTTCCAATGTACCACTTTCTCAGTATTGTAACATGTACAGTAACATCAGGCAATGGGTATGGATTTGTGATCTTTCATGCCGTCCCTCAGCATATCTATAGTTAAGTGTTAAACATGAGTTCCACTCTCCTTACATTAGTGTTTAGAAACGTAAAACTTATTTTCCTAGTGCCTTATGTCATAATGTTGAGGAAGAACATAATGCATGTGTGAGTACATGGAAGTGCTGAGAATGGAAAGTAGGCATTCCCCAGTGATTTACATCCCACACTTGAGTAACTGAGAGGGTTTGCTGGATGAGACAAGGATTCATAAACACGTAAGTAGTTACCTATTTTGTTGTGAATGTACATTCGTAGTTATACCACCATGATTGATTTTTGTTTTGAATGCAGGTGAATCAGGTAACTGCTAGTGTCCCAAAATTAAGATTTGAGCATTATATGGATTGACCATGGTTGAGGATGTTAACACTATGCTTTCCAAAGAATGCAACCTCACAAAACTTCCCTAAAATTGTGCTGCATAAGTAGGCAGAACACCAGAATTCCTTTTAAAGTAAATTCATATTTCCCAACCTGCCAAACAAGCAGCTTTGACTGTTTATTTATTTATTTTTAAGTTTGATGACCGGGGAAGTCCACTGGGCCAAGAAGAGCTCATTTTCAGTGGAGGTCCGGGGAGAAAAGCTCCACAATAATTGCAAGTTACATTTCACTTGTTACAAAAGGACATAGTTCATACCGCCAATTAAACATTTACAGATAAGCTCCATGATATTTGCAATTGGCTTGTAACAATGTTACAAAAATGAAAAGACATATTTCAATACAGAAATCTCAACATTTACATAAAGTGAATATTTTTGTTATAAACTCAATTGTAGGTTTAACATTTCAAAATATATAGCTACTAGCCATTATTAGGTTAGGAAAATATTATGCATGGACAGGGTAATAGTATATTTGAGATTGGAGAGTATAGTACAATAGATATTAGAGGGAAAATTAGTTTTTAGTAGGGGAGGGATTGTTTTGGGTGAGATGAAGTAATAGTAGAGGTAGTTGGATGAGTTAGTGCAAGGTGGATTGAAGGGGAGGGCTTTAAGTTGGAGCATGGCAAGGGCATTCCCATTTGGAAGAAAGATGTGAGAGTAGCTGAGATTTAACATTTGTGTGGTTAGGTAGGTTGTGTAGGTGTGGGAAGGGAGAGTTCCACTTATTAGCTAAGGACTGGGACAGCAGTAGATGGCCAGGAGGTCATGCAGGTTTGTGGACCTGAAGGAGATTTTGTTTTTTGGATCTGAGTGAGTGGTTGGGAATGTAAAGTTTTAAGGAAGTAGCGAGAGCTGGGCAGTTGGCAGGTTTAAAGATGAGCTTCTGGCCAGTGGCGAGTTGTAGGTAACTGAGGTAGTTGGGTAGTTTAAGCCAGTTGAGGATGAGGAGGGAGTGGCAGTGGTGGGATGAGTTTTTTAAATTGGTTCCAAATTTGGAGATCTTGTGGTAGCAGGATTCAAGTCTGGACCGAAGGCCAAGATGGAGATTGGTAAAAAGAGGGGCACCATACATAAGGGAGAGGAGTAGGAAGGTGGATGCAAGAGTTTGATGGGTAGAGGGGCTTAGGAAGTGGTTGTGCCTGTAGAGAAGACCTAACTTTTGGTGGAATTTCTTGATTGTGGAGTGGATGTGGGTGTCAAATTTTAGTTCTTCATCAATAATGATGTCAAGAAGCTTGGTGTTGGGAACAATTTCAAGGAGGGTGTTGTTTTGGCTCTGTATGGTGAATGTGGATTTGCCAATGGAGTTTTTGGTAGGGGGAAAAAACATTAGTTTAGTTTTATTTGCATTTCGTGCCAGATGGTTAAACTGCATCCAGGTGTCTGTTTTGGAGAAGGCTAGTTGGGTTTTTGCTAGGAGCTCGGAAGCGGAGAAGGCTAAGTAGATGATTTTTGAGTCATCTGCATATTGGATGATAGATGAGTCTAGGATGGATTAGTGAAAGTTGTTAATGAATAGGTTGAAGAGAAGAGGGCCAAGAACAGAACCTTGTGGGACACCTGTGGGTTTGGGAAGAAAGTGGGAGGTTGAAGTTTTCCATTGGACAGCTTGTTGGCGGTTGGACAAGTAGCTGGAAAACCAGGTGATGGTGGTGGGAGAGAGGTGTAGGGTGGAGAGTTGGGATATAAGTAGGGTGTGTGAGATGGTGTCAAAGACCTTTGACAGATCTAGGAATAGTGTGGATATGAACTTGTCTGAGTCACGTTCAAGTTTTATGGTTTCAAGAAAGGAAAGAAGAGCAGTCATGGAGCTGTGGCCAGGGCGAAAGCCGTGTTGCGTAGGGGAGAGGAGATTGTTCAGTGTTAGGTGTGCCATGAGCTGTGCTTGTATTGTTTTCTCTAATATTTTAGAAGGAGGGGAAAAGATGGCAATAGGCCTGAAGTTGGTGTTGTCAGTATTTTTGCCTGTGAAGACTGGTAGAGAAGAGTGAAGGCTGACAGCCTAGCCAAACAAAATTTGATACATAATTCTAGCATTTGTAAATATAAATATAAAATGCAGGATTGTTTCTTAAATGAAAGAAAACACTGTAAAATGTGAACTTTAAGATTGCAGCAACATTGCCATCTGCTGTAAGGAAAACTAAGCAAAGCATTTCAAATGTTCTTTGAAATTAAAATTATGTTTTGTATGTCCTTTGAAGTTAGAATTTGGAGTCGATGAGTCTGGAGTAAGCGTCCTGCATATTGTTTTAAGGTTAAACTTAATGATCAGAATTTACATGTGGACTGTCCTTTATTGTTCTAAGTTTAAAAGAATGTAAAGGCAGTTTCTGTCAGCCTGGGAACTCCAGGAAGTGTAAACAAATGATGTAATGTTTTATCAGAACTGCAGTTTCAATTTAAACAGTGAGAACCAGAGATTAGTAAGCATTTTTGTCTTGATACCCAACATCAGCACTGCCTGTTGTCTTAAGGAAGTTATTTTAGAAGTATGTTTTCTTGTAGTAATAGCTAGGAAATTAGAAAAAAATTAGACTAAGTATTTTTCTGTTATGTCAGAACTGTACTACTGATTTATTTTAAGTTTCTGTGTGATCTCTGAACTTTTGAATGGCACTGTGGTGTAGTGTATTGTCTTGTGTTTTAATTATTTATTATTAAATATTTTAAAAACCTTTTACCTGTGGCTGGTTTATGTAGGAAAAGGTAAGCTCTAGAGTACATTGCATATTTATAGAGTTTATTGTACAAAGCCACTCCTATAGCTTTAGCCCTGGGCTATACTACCAATTGGAAAATAATATTGCACAGTAATAATTGGACACCCTTTTAAGGGCCTTTTAGTAGCTGATAAATATTAGCTGGTGGTAGCAGTAATTACTACCGTATAATCTGGGTATAGGGGCACAGTTGGAGAATCTCTGTCAGCCTTTCCCAGGAGTGTCTGTGATGTTGTATAAATACTTATCTCGAAGTGTGTGTTTGTGTGTGTGTGTGTGTGTGTGTGTGTGTGTGTGTGTGTGTGTGTGTGTGTGTGTGTGTGTGTTAGCTACTTGTGCAGGGACATGAAGCACTGGTTGGACAGAGAGGGTACTGGAGGTTAGCTTGCCAGCTAGGCTGAGATCTGGACTCTATAGCTGTGCCAGTGGGGAGTCTTATTGGGGATCTAGAGAGCAAGGGGGCAACCAGCCCCAGATTGACTGTGATCTCTGTGTGCACTTAAGGGAAATTGTACTTTACTGTGTGTATTTGTTATCCTTTCCTCTTATATGAGACGTCCTTTCTGGTGTTAGTGGTGAGGACTGAGGCTCCTTGATTGCTGGGCCAGGGTGCGTGCATCATATGTGGTTTGCAGTGGTGGGACTCACTTCACATTTGTGGTGGTGGTGGATATCCACATCACATATTAATTAGTTGCCAGTACTAATTGGCTTGTAGTGGTGTGGGCAGAGTGAATCCTGTAGCTTATGTACAGTGATCTCTGAAGGTGTTTTGTACTCTAAATCAGCCATGCAGTGAATATTCAGAGTTCAGATCACAATTGTTTTATTTCTTTTGTTAGCTTATTTAGTCAGGGTGAGCAGGAAGCATGTTAGCCAAGGAGTATGGAAAGGTGACAAGGAGCCAGCTGGTGGAGATGTGCCAGGCTAGGGGACTGGTGCATGGAAACCTGACTAAGGCAGACCTGATTGCAGCCTTGGTTACAGCTGCATCAGAAAACAGCATCCAGGAGGACAATCAGACTGGCATTGGAGATGCAATATCTTTGGAGAATGGACAGCTCAACCTTTCTGCGAAGGACAATCAGACTGGCAGTGGAGATACAATATCCTTGGAAAATGGACAGCTCGACATTTCTGCAGTGGACTTAAAAATGCAGCTGGAGCTAAAGAGACTTGAGTTGGAGGCCAGGCATTTGGATATAGCAGCCGAAGAAAAGGACCATCAGAGGAGGCATAAGAGGGAAATGCTGACTCTTCACCAGAGTCATGGAGGTGATGGGGAGGGGAGTAACTGGACCCTAGAAGCACAACAGGTCAGTTAATTTCTTCCGCAATTTAAAGATTGGGATAATTTTTATAGTTTCATTCATATGTTTGAGAGGGTATGCAAACAGTATAGTGTTGACCAAAGGCTCTGGATACGGTTCCTGACCCTCTTACTCCATAGGAAAGCTGTAAATGCATTAGCTAAAATGTCTGACTTTGCATGTTTTGATTATACTGTTGTAAAAAAATGTCTTTTAGAATGTTTTAAGCTAACACCTGAAATTTATAGGAAAAAGTTTCATGAGCATAGACGCAAGGCAGATGAAAGTGTGTGTGAATATGTTGTTGAACTGAGCACTTATTTTCATAGCTGGGTGAGTGGATGTCAGGTCACCACTTTTGAAGGGCTGGCAGACCTTTTGGTGAGGGAACAATCCCTTAGCACTTTGCCTGAAGACATGAGGATCTGGTTAGCGGATAGACAATGTGCTACTTCAGATGAGTTGGTGAAGAAGGGAGACCTATACCTGGCAAGCAGGGCAGCCTTGCACAGGAAGGGGACCCCCAGTACTGCTCATGGGTCTAAAGGAACCCATGGTGGGCAGTACAGTCTGCCCCAACAGAATCTGCCAGTAGCAGGGGAAGCCACTAGTCCAGGTACACATCCAGGAGCTAGGGTTAAATGTTTTGAATGCAACCAGTGGGGCCATGTGGCATACAGGTGTCCACGGAGATAAGTTGGGGAACCAAAGGTGAGGGAGCCAGTAAGTAGGAAAGACAAAATGCCAATAGTAGGTTGTCTTCAGACAACAGGCTACTAAACTACCATCCTGAAGATGTCCTGAGAGGGAAGGATTTGGATGGGGCAGTACCATGTACTTATGCAGTTACACGCAGTGAGGCTAGGAGACAAGCATGTTGATCTGGTAGCCTGGGGGAGACCCAGACAAACTGCATACCTGCAGCCAGGACTGGTGAGGTGGTTCAGGGAGTGAGCTACGCTGTAGCAGTGAGACTGAAGGTGAGCCAAAGCTGCTTGTGGGTACTGATGTTCCTTGGACAGGGTAACTGCAAAGGTAGAGGTGAGTAGTAGTACCCAGGCTGACAGTGAGGCACCACTGTTAGAGGATACCAGGCTTCCTGTGGAAGGGGAGCTGGGAAAGGTTACAAGGAGAGAGTTGAGACAGGCTCAGCTCTCAGACCCTACATTGCAAGGCCTGAGGCAGGTAGCTATGGAGGCACCTGATTCTCAAGGGAAGGGGGAATCTGTATCCTGGGACAAAGGGTTACTATACAGAGAGTGGACCCCTGAGGGAGGGCTAGAAGGTGAGTGAGTACAGCAGTTGGTAGTGCCTAGAGCCTACCATCTGGCACTTCTATCCATAGCCCATGATATTCCCTTTGCAGGTCATATGGGCATAAAATGTACAAAGAGGCATATTATGCAGAATTTCTATTGGCCTGGAATTTCCAAAGATGTAACAGGGTACAGCAGGACCTGTGAGCAGTGCCAGAATGTAGGCAAGGCAGAAGACAAGGTGAGAGCTCCTTTGATGCCTTTGCCTGTGACTAAGGAGCCATTTCAGAGGGTAGCTATGGAAATTGTGGGTCCTCTGAGTACCCCACATTCCACAGGGAAAAGTATATCCTAGTGGTAGTGGATTATGCTACACGATACCCTGAGGCAGTGGCTTTGTCCTCCATTGAGGCAGAGAAGGTGGCAAATGCTTTGTTAGAGATTTTCAGCAGGGTGGGATTCCCAAAAGAAATACTGTCTGACAGAGGTGCTGATTTCATGTCAGATCTGCTGGCTTGTCTGTGGAAGTCCTGTGGGGTGAAGCACATGAAGACCACCCCCTACCATCCCCAGACTAATGGTCTTGTTGAGAGGTTAAACTCTACAATCAAGTCCATGCTACTGGCATTTGCAGATCAATTTAAGAGGGAGTGGGACAAATATTTGCCCCATCTGTTGTTTGCTTACAGAGAGGTTCACCAGGAATCCCCAGATTTTTCACCCTTTGAGTTGCTGCATGGACATAGGGTGACGGGACCTCTAGATTTAATTTGAGATGAGTGGGAAGGTGAGTGTGTGTCTCACAAGGAGTCTGTTGTGGCATACGTCCCAAACCTCAGGACAAGGCTCAGGAAACTCATGGGCTTGGCCCAGGAGAACCTGGCAGAACCCAACAACAGAAAAATGTGTGGTATGACAGGAATGCTCGAGCTAGAAAGTATGCTGTGGGGCATCAGGTAATGGTTCTCATTCCTATAAGACACAACAAACTGCAAGCAGCTTGGGAGGGACCCTACAAGGTGGTAAGAAAAGTAAATGATGTTAACTTCATGGTGAAACTACTAGGCAGAAGGCAGGGCCACAAATTGTACCATGTTAACATGATGAAACCTTACCATGATAGGGAAGCCCTTGTGCTGAGTATTTGCAGTGGATTGCAGGAGGAGTCTGAGGAAGATCTAGGGACTGATCTCCTCAGTGAGGCTTGGGCTGACACCTCGGTGGAAGGGGTAGCAAAGTCCTAGCAGCTATCGCCTACCCAGGCTCAAGAAATCTGAGCAATGTTGCAGGAATTTGGGGACATGTTCACTGGGAAACCATGGTGCACCCACCTAGTGCAGCACTAAGTGGATACAGGACCCCAAAGGCCTATTAGGCAGGCCCCTTATAGGGTGCCTGAGAGAGTCAGACAGACTCTGAGAGAAGAGGTACAGGAGATGTTGGAACTAGGGGTGATTCAAGAGTCCAACAGTCCCTGGGGCTCCCCAGTGGTGCTGGTGCCAAGGAAGGATGGCAGCACCAGGCTCTGTGTGGATTACAGGAAATTAAATAGTTACACAGAGTGGGATGCTTACCCCATGCCTAGGACAGATGAGTCCCTAGAGCAGCTGGGTGGGGCTAAGTATCTTACTACCATTGATCATACCATGGGTTACTGGCAGGTGCCCTTGACTCCCAGTGCAAGAGAGAAGTCAGCCTTTGTGATTCTGTTTGGCTTGTAAGAGTTCACAAAGATGCCCTTTGGAATGAGGAGTGCACCAGTGACTTTCCAGAGGCTGGTAGATAATATCCTAGCAGGAGTAGAAGGGTTTGCCCTCACTAGCCGGGATGATATTGCCATCTACAGCAATGCCTGGTCAGAGCACCTTCAGCATGTCAGGGAGGTGCTGGGCAGACAACAGAGGGCAGGGTTGACCATTAAGCCGAGCAAATGTCAGGTGGGTATGGCAGAGGTCTCCTACCTAAAACATAGAGTGGGGAGTGATAAGATAAGGCCAGAACCTGCCAAAGTGGAAGCCATTCAGGCATGACCTGCACCTGTTACTGAAAAGCAGGTGAGGGCATTCTTAGGGACAGCAGGGTACTACAGAATGTTTGTCCCTAGTTATAGTACCATAGCTTCTTCCCTCACAGACCTGACAAGGAGAAACAGGCCAGCTACAGTAGTGTCGACGCCAGCATGTGATCAGGCATTCCAGAAGATTAAAGAAGCTTTGGGAGGACCCCCTTTGTTAGCCAGTCCAGATTACAGCAAGGAATTTGTTGTGCAAGTGAAAGCGGGGGAAGAGCACCCAGTGGTTTATCTCAGTCATAGGCTCCAACCCAGAGAGGAATGCTATGCAGCTGTAGAAAAGGAATGTTTAGTCATAGTGTGGGCACTGCAGAAACTTCAGCCTTATCTGTATGGAAGAAACGTCACTGTTGTGACAGATCACAACCCTCTAACATGGTTAAACAGAGCGAGTCAGCAAAATGCCAAGTTGATTAGATGGAGCCTGGGGTTGCAAACATATGATATGTCAGTGCAGCACTGCAGTGGGAGTAGCAATGCCAATGCAGATGGGGTCTCAAGACAGGGAATGGGGTGAGGTACACTCAGATAGACCTAACCCTCTCGAGTGGTGTTTATCAAGGGCCACTTGAAAAACTAGCTTGAGTTCTCAGGGGGGGGGGGGTGTGAAGACTGGTAGAGAAGGGTGAAGGCTGCCAACCTAGCCAAATAGAATTTGATACATAATTCTGGCATTTGTAAATATAAATATAAAATACAAGCTTGTTTCTTAAATGAAAGAAAACACTGTAAAATGTGAACTTCAAGATTGTAGTAACATTGCCATCTGCTGTAAGGAAAACTAAGCCAAGCATTTCAAATGTTCTTTGAAATTAAAATTATGTTTTGTATGTCCTTTGAAGTTAGAATTTGGAGTCGGTAAGTCTGGAGTAAGCATCCTGTATATTGTTTTAAGGCTAAAGCTAATGACCAGAATTTACATGTGGACTGTCCTTTATTGTTCTAAGTGTAAAAGAATGTAAAAGCAGTTTCTGTCAGCCTGGGAACACTATGAAGTGTAAACAAATGATGTAATGTTTTATCAGAACTGCAGTTTCAATTTAAACAGTGAGAACCAGAGATTAGTAAGCATTTTTGACTTGATATCCAACCTCAGCACTGCCTGTTGTCTTAAGTAAGTTATTTTAGAAGTATGTTTTCTTGTAGTAATAGCTAGGAAATTAGAAGAAAGTTAGACTTAGTATTTTTCTGTTATGTCAGAACTGTACTACTGATTTATTTTAAGTTTCTGTGTGATCTCTGAACTATTGAATGGCACTGTGGTGTAGTGTTGTCTTGTGTTTTAATTATTTATTATTAAATATTTTAAAAACCTTTACCTGTGGCTGGTTTATGTAGAGAAGTTAAGCTCTAGAGTACATTGCATATTTATAGAGTTTATTGTACAAAGCCACTCCTATAGCTTTAGCCCTGGGCTATACTACCAATTGGAAAATAATATTGCACAGTAATAATTGGACACCCTTTTAAGGTCCTTTTAGTAGCTGATAAATATTAGCTAGTGGTGGCAGTAATTACTACTGTATAGTCTGGGTATAGGGGCACAGCTGTAGAATCTGTGTCAGCCTTTCACAGGAGTGTCTGTGAAGTTGTATAAATACTTATCTCAAAGTCTGTGTGTCAGCTACTTGGGCAGGGACATGAAGCACGGGTTGGACAGAGAGGGCACTAGAGGTTAGCTTGCCAGCTAGGCAGAGATCTGAACCCTATAGCTGTGCCAGTGGGGAGTCTTATTGGGGACCTAGGGAGCAAGGGATCAACCAGCCCCAGACTGACTGTGATCTCTGTGTGCACTTAAGGGAAATTGTACTTTACTGTGTGTATTTGTTATATTTTCCTCTTATATAAGACACCCTCTCTCCTGTTAGTGGTGAGGATTGAGGCTCCTTGATTGCTGGGCCAGGGCACAGCCATCACATGTGGTTTTCAGTGGTGGGATCCACTTCACATTCCACATTTGTGGTGGGGGATGATGTAAGCATGGTGCCAGATAGACGGGATGCATGATTCTTGTATGGATCTATTTATAAGAATAGAAATGGGATAGGAAAGCTGTCTGCAGATTGCCTGAGGAAGATGGATGGAAGGTTGTCAGGTGCATTGTGAGAGGGGTTGAGTTTGAGGAGAAGTCTTTTTATAGTGCTTGTGGGGATGGGCTTGAGGCAGGAGCATGTGGAGGAAGGTTGATGATTGGGGTGGTGGTTAGGGCAGGAGGGAGTGGTGGTGGAGGAGGGGGGTTGGAAGGAGGCTGATAGTTTAGCCATGCAGTCTATGAAGAACAAGTTGAACTGGTTGACTGTTTCAAGGTTGGAGAGGTTGGGGTCTGGGCAGGGGTTTTCTTTGTTGCCATGATGCAGCATGGATGAGATGGAGTCCTAGAATTTTTTGGGATTTGTTGAGTGCAAGGACTGGAGTTTGGAGTAGTGGGCTTTACGGTCTTTAATTATTAGTTTTTTATGGAGTTTCATAGTTCCTTATACTCTAGGAGGGTATTAGGGTTTTTATGTTTTTGATATTGTTTCCATTTTTTGTCCCTTTGGTGCAAGGCTAGTTTAATATCTTTTAATAACCATGGGCAAGGATTGGTTTTGATGGGTTTGGTTTGACGGGGGGCTTGCTGATTGAGAAGGGTTAGGAATGAGTGGTTAAAGTAGGAAATAGCATCATCCAGAGGAAGGGTTTTTAGTGGGGACCAGTCAGTATGCTTTAAGCATTCAGAGAAAGTTAGAGGGTTGAAAGAGGAGAGATTGCGGGTTTGGATGTAGTGGTGTTGTTTATGCAGTGGAGATGGGAGACAGTCGGCGAAGGCTGGTAGGAGATCACTGAGAGGATAAGGTAATGTTCCGGTTATGGTGATTAGGTGTGGGTGAGTTGTTAGGATCCAGTCAATGATGGTACTTTCTTAAACTAGCAATAGGCAAAAGAGCGACCATGTCAACCAACAACAGTTAGATATTCGGCATATTTGAATGTTTATATAATGTAATTTGTCCTTTGCTGTGTTGTGGTTGAAGTAATGAAACACAAAGAAGCAGAGCAGCTGAGAGATATGATTCCCATCCCAACTATCCCTGAGTCTCTCTCTCTCTCTCTCTCTCCTCCCACCATACACCACCTCAAAGGATCATAACCTTAAAGCACTCTGTAATACCAAAAACACCTCTTTAATGGGTCCTGACAATATACTAGTATCCAGCAGGCTCTTGCTGATCCCCTCCTCAAGTTGTTCAACTTAAGCCTCGCCACGGGATACATTCTTGAGTCATAGCACACAGAAGCAGTACTGTTCTACCTTAAGGGTAACCCCACCCTAACCATGGATACACAGATCTATTAGTCTTACTAGTCTTTTCTATGGAGTTATGGAAAATATCATCCCTGACATCGTAAACCATGATATTAAACATTTTGAACAGGCTTGACTGGAAACAGTCCAGATTTGTTAAGGGCAAGTCATGCCTGCTAAATCTTGTAAGCTTCTTTGAAAAGTTCACACATATAGGGGACAGTAATTACACTGTATGTGCTGCCTACCTGGACATTACAAAGATATCTGACACCAAATTATTTGATATGCTTGTTAATAAGCTAATATAATTAAACACATCCCTATGTGGCAAGTTGGATTGCAAACAAGCTCAAAGACAGAATGTATGTTGTCAGGGTCAGTGATGCCTCCTCAGTTAGGGAAAAGCTTAACAATGGCTTCCTCCTTCTTGGCATTTATATCTCTGACCTTATCACTAAAATCAAGGGTCACTTGCTTAACAAGTTTGTTGGTAAGTGTAAGCTGAATGTAGTTGTTAAATCAACTGATGATACTAATACTCTTCAAACAGAAGTAACACACTTTAACTTCTGGTGCACTGAAGAAGGGTTCAAACTAAATGTTAAGAAATGCAGCATAATCTTCTTTGGAAAACAACAAATTCCTACTGTCCACTATATAAATGACACCCACACTCGAATGAATCTGCGTTCAGAACCTTGGGTACCTGGGTCAAGGGCTTCTTCTCTTTCAATCACTATGTAGCAGCTGTAGTCAGAAAATCCTTACGTATCTCACAATTAATCATAAAAGGCATCTCATATAAACTCAAGGAAGTTATTGTTTCCCCTGTACTCCACTCTGGATAGATTTATTGTAGATTACAATGCACCCTTTGGCATATATGTCATTTGACATCTCAAAGAAACACCTCACTAGACACCTCAAAAACTTGAAAAATGCAGAAACTCATAATGAAAAGGCTCTCAGTCCTCAAAAACCCTAGTTTTTTGGAAAGGCTGGAATCATTCTCCATGTACCCACTGTAATGTAGGCCCTTAAGGGGAGACCTATGTCTTGCTTTCCATGCCCTCAGGGCCTGTTATCCAACACCTCCTGTTTCTTGATATATTAAATAGTATAGCCAGCACAAGAACAAGAGCTCTCAATTTACGTTAAGTAATTAACAAAAGTTAGTGGAGAGATAGGTTCATTACCCAGTGCCTCATCTTGACATGGAATAGACTCCTTTTGCATGTCAAGAAATGTGACTCCATGTTGGCCTTCAAATATAGCTTACACAAATGGATGGCTACCATAAAATATACTCTAGGACTTACAGATCTTGCCCTTCTTGAAAAAGATGATAGAGCCTGTGGGTGGTTATTAGCATAGCCTTTTATTTCTGATTATTCTGTTTAATTTCTCTAATTTTTTTTGGATCCCATTTCTAAGTTATGGTGTGATTAAAATTCATAAAATTAGTTGGACTTCCAAGATGGCTGCACATTGAGTAACAGCTTAATTCTAGCTCTCCCAATATGAAAATAGAAACTCAGCAGAGAAGGCCAGTGGACATTTGTGTTTCTGGATAAATTTCAGTAACTGCCTAGGAATTGCACTAAAAGGTTAGGAAAAAAACACTGGGAAAAGTACTACAGCTGTTCAGAAAAAGCAGTGCAATCTCCAGAAATGACTGTTGGAATATTTCAACTCAAACAACAAAGGGCTGGAAAAATGGAAGAAGCTTTAAACAGATATTCTGATGAGGTGATAAAACTGCAAAAATCAGAGGTTTGAATGAAGAAAAGGCTGGCTGAATATGAAACTGCTCAATAAGAGATGTTTCAAAAAATAATACAATTGGAGGACAGAACACATAGGGAAAACCTGAGATTTTCAGCAGTACCAGAAAAGCTGGAAATAACAGACTGTATTAATTTTATGAAAGCACAGATAAGGAACTGGACTGGTTTTCCACAGAAGAAGTTGTTAATTAAAAGGGCACATTGTGTGTATGCTCCAAACCCGGCTATGAGAAAGCAACCTAGACCTTTAATTGTAAATATGCAATCCTACCAAGAGAAGGAGTTGATTCTGACAAAACTGTATCAGAAGGACAAAGTACTAAGAGTGTGAGACAGCAGAGTATTTGTGGAGAATGATTACTCATTGTACACCAGGCAGAAGAGGAGTACATTTATTACACTATTCAGGGAATGTCAGGAAGCAGGCATGAAATTCAAACTGCTGTACCCAATTTTCTTCCAAATACACTTCTCTGGAGGGATAAAATAATTTTTGATGAAGTACATACTAAGGAGGAAATACAAAAGTTTTTCCCAACAAAAAGTGAGATGTGAAACAGAAGGATATTTTGCTTCATGCTGTTCTGATAATAAAGACCACACAAAGACTGTGCCAGTGAAACCTTTTTCAATGTTTCAATGGAAAATGGTGGAGAGAAGGAAGGGAACATAAGATTTGAGTAGGAGAATCAAGAATATGTTTGGAATGAAGTAGAGACATGATTTGAGAGATGCAGATGAACAGGAATAAAACCAGTAACTTAGAAATTGACAAATGTGGGATTACAAAAATAATAATTATATTTGTAAAATATGACAGAACAAGAAAATCTGGAAATACTAGAGTTTTTGGGATGTTGTTAGTCTTGTGGGAGACTCTAAATTTTACGCCCCACTTCATGTCATTAATGTTCAGAAAATACTTGGGGGGGGGAGAAGAGGGAGAACGTTAACTGTAAGTAAAACAATTTTTTTCTTAATAGTACTATTTTTATAGTGTATGATTTTCTTTGCATGCTATTAAGTTTTCTCATTTGTTTTTAAGTGTGATGGGGATATTACTGTAAACAGATGTTCTTGTTTTTATTTATCATTTATTTTTTCTTTCTCCCTTCTTCTCTCTTTCTCCTTGTTCAGTTTTAAGAAATGTAGGCAGTACAATGTAAAAAAATGTCTGGTTAAAAGAACATAACAAAGTAAAAATTGATGTGCTTTTTCTCATTCTTGCAAGAGGGAATGACTGGATTAAGGTCCTTGGCTTGCTCTGGTAACAAATGTTAAGAGAAGACAAAAAAATGAAAAAGAACATTGAATATTATAAGGCTTTTTAGCAAATAAATGTATACTTGGTAACAATTCTGTATCTGGTCTTCATGTCTTCATGGAGACAATTTGATAAAGAGAAATTGGCTACAATCTGATAAAGACCAAAACGCAAAGGTGCAGTAAGTCACAAAACCAAGAAGTATGATAATTCCACAGAAAAGACCACCAACCAATGAAATATCCTGATAATTTTGTATGCTATGGTTATGTGTATATTAGGTTGTACCACAAATCATTTTTTTGAGATACCTTTAAGAACATAATTAATTAATTCTGTTCTAATTAATTACAGATCAGGTGACCAGCAAATGATTATATATAGTATTGGGTTCTTCCAATACGCATCTTGATAAAGCCTGGTATTAACCAGGTGAAAGCACTTTTTTTGAATTGGATTTCTGTTCGTTTTTATTGTTGTCACATCTATTAAAGACAGTTTTCAGGATATTTCGTTGGTTGGCGGTCTTTTCTGTGGAATTATCGTACAATCTGATAAAGAGAAACTGGCTAGAAAAAAAAGAGAAACTGGCTAGGAGATATTATTCTCTGAAAGCATCCATGTGCTTTCCCAGCTGGGAGAGCTATAAAGATAAGACAAGACCACGAGACAGCACTTAGTGGAAGCACATGCTGCACCACCCTTCTTAGCATGGATAACATTTCATTTAGGTTAACTTAGGTCTGTAAGCGTGGCTGTCAGTTTGGGACATTTATTCCTATTAGGAAAGTAAAACTTCAATATTTGAAGATGTACATAGTTTTGTGTGTTAGTATTAAATTAATAGGTTTGGAGGGTATTGGTGTTTTTTGAGGGCTTTCAATGAAAGAAAAAGTTTTGTAAGATGTGACAAAAGCTCAAATGGATAGTACAAGAAGCAACTGTATAAAGGTTCAACCTGCCACACAATGTATGCATGTAACACAAAAGCTGGATCTAGCTTTGTTTGTGTAACTTGAGCACTAATCCAGACATTCTCTAAAGTATTCAATTGTATTTATTACTGCTTGGTTGTAACTTGATTAAAGTGTAGCTATCATTCTAAGTCTTTTGGATTAAGCACTTGGGCTTCAGAGCAGTTGTTTTACATTAGGAAGGTTTGTGGCAAGCACTGTGGTGGCAGGGCAGGTAGCTTTCATCCTTCTAAGTTGGGAACTGCTGATTGAGAGCCCAGTGTCCAAGTGGATTAGTTCTGGTTTAAGCACTTGGGCTTCAGACCAGTTATTTTACATTAAGAAGGTTCATGGTCTGCACTCTTGTGGGAGAAGAGGCTGGACTCTGCCCTTCTGAGCTTGGAATTTCTGGTTAAAGGCTTATAGTGTCTGAATATTTGAACTGTATCTTACTGAAATTGGTACACCTTGTTTGCTGTAGCATAGACTAGATCCAGGCCTGCTGAATCTAGCTTTGTTTATATGCTTGTTGTTTGTTTGCTTGTTATTTCCCTGGAATGCTAATTCCACCTAATACGCAGCTTCTCAGCACTTCTGTGGATCACTAGTGATATCTGCATTGCTTACTGTACTTATTTCCTTGTTTCACTTGAAAGAAAGTTACTGTTTGTCGTTTTTGCATTTAGTTACTTGTAACACATTGCACTCAAGTTACCTGGCACTTGCTCACTAAAGCAATTATATGTCAGCACTAAAAATTAAAAGCACTACACCCTCACTCCCCACTGGCCCTTGTTTTCAATTATTAAGGAATTCCCAATATTATTCTAGCATGTCCAAAGGTCAGTTGTCAATCTCTTCTCTGGTCCAGCTGGTGAATCTGGGAATCTTGAGGCAATGTTATAACTGCCTCATGTACACAGACAACCCTCTCCTCCTCCCACATAACACAAATACTTGCAAGAGATGCAGCTATTTAGCCAAAATGGAGGCTGAGCTCTCTCAACTCAGGACTGGCAAGAACAGACAGGAGGAGAAGGCAACTACACACACCACAAAACCAGCCTCACATAATGCTACCACACCACTGAATCAAACACATAAACACACAAAGACATACTCGGAGGCTCTGAGTAAAAATTTACCTAAACAGCAGAGGCCTCCAAAGCAGACACCCAAACAACTGCTACCTCAAGACACCCCACAAGCAACACATAAACCACAAAATCAGTGTGCAAAGCAGTCACAGCCCTTAAGGCCAAATACAACACCAAACATACTTGTCATAGGTGACTCCATAGTCAGACACACTGACGTCCCACTCACCAGGCTGAACAAGGAGAGGGTCACAGTAAGCTGCCTATTGGGTGCTAGAATCCATCACATAACACAAGCACTCAGGTCACTCCACGGCAAGTACAAATATGACACAGTCATTGTCCATGCTGGTGTGAACAACCTGAGATGTACCTCCCTGGACTACATGAAAAGAGACATAGAGGAGCTCTCTGATTATGTAGCCCAGGCAGGTATGACCCTGACCCTGAGCAGTATCCTTCCTTCACCAAGAATGATGCCACAATATAGAGACAAGATGATCAGCTTTAACAATTGGCTTAATGTCTGGTGTCATTCAAAGGGGATCCAGTGTCTGTCTGCCTGGGATGACATGTTTGACAAGCCACGCTGCTTCGCAAGGGATGGCTTGCACCTGTCACCCCTGGGATTCCGGATATTGGCTAAGGGTCTTGCCACCCCCATAGTGCCTTTTTTAGGCAAGGCTCAAATTCTAAACCTACCACCCTAGAAAACAAAAATGGGAAGAAACTGAGGGTAATGCTGCTCAATGCCAGAAGTCTAAATCTCAAAATGCAAGCACTCGAGGCCCTTCTCAGATGGAGAACATTGATGTCTGTGCTGTAACTGAAACCTGGTTCAAGACTCCTGAGAGCACCCTGGCACTATTAGGTTTTACCTCATATCATGCGTTCCAGCCCCAAAACCCGGACCACACCACAAAAGGAGGGGGTGTATCCATATTCATAAAGGATACCCACACCTCCAGGTTGGTGGCAATGCACGGCTTCGAAACCATCCAGGTGCAACTAACCATAGGCAAAACTGCTCTACAAATTGTAGCATGCTACAGGCCACCTTCTCAAACTCAGGAACCCCACACAGCCTTCCTGAAGACACTGGAGGGTATAAATGTATCGCCAAACACCATCATATTGGGTGACTTCAACTACCCGAATATAGACTGGGAACATTACTCAAGCCCTAACTTTCTAGCCCAACGGTTCCTGGAGTTCATAAATTCAAATGCCATGGAATAGCTAGTCACTGTTCCCACGAGAGGAGAAAATATACTAGATCTCATTATCACAAACATGGGGACAAAATGCTCCACACCGGAAGTATATCCCTCATTGGTGAGATCTGATCATAAACTAATCTCACTGGAAATCCACATCCCATCCCACCCCAAACAAAAAGGACCACAGTGAAGAACTTCTCTAAAGCAAACTTCACACTACTCAAGACTGGTGTGGTATCCTTCAAGGCCCCTGAGCCAGTGGAAACCACAACCCAAGCTGCGAAGCCCTTACAAATGCCTTCTATGAACACCTCCAGGACTGCATGGATCAGGCAATCCCAAATAAAACCAAGACTCTTTCCACAAAGGGCAAACGTCCAGTCTGGTGGACCCCAGCCATTAACAAACTTTACAATAAGAGGAGAAAGCTATTACATGATAGAACAAAATCCATAAACGGGAAGTCAGCCCTGATCATTATTAGTAAAAAAATATGAGCACTCATAAAATCAACTAAGGCCAATTTTGAGAGAAAAATTGCCATGAATTCAAAGGACAATCATAAGGCCTTTTTCAGCTATGTTAGGAACCTGGGTGGAAACTCCCAGATATGCTCAGAATTAGTCCAAAATTATACAAAAATCACTGAACCCACAGACATTGCCAACATACTGGCAGACAGGTTCAGTGCAAACTTCACCCCACTCTCCCCCCCAAAGGAGAGATAACTATTCCACTGGAGTGTAGCCTCCCAGACATCTCAAATGCGCAGGTGAAAGCTGCTCTCTCTAAAGCTAAAAACACAGCATCAATGGGACCGGATGGTGTCCCCAGCTGTGTGCTACACGAGCTAAATGAGGAATTAAACCCGCACATAAGGCAGCTGTTTAATCTCAGCCTTACCACAGGATACGTGCCCAAGGAGTGGTGTACGGCAACTGTGGTCCCACTCCACAAAGGCGGTGCCTCTACGGACCCTGGTAATTACCGCCCCATAAGCTTAACAAGTCTAGTCTGCAAAGCTATGGAGAGGATGATAATGGAGCTCATAAACAAAGATATAGGGGACTTGCAGACATTGGACACGACCCAGTTTGGCTTCATCAAGGGCAGATCATGCCTTTTGAACTTGGTCGACTTCTTCGAAACAGTCACCAAGGCCATTGATGAGGGAAAGGCAGTCCATACAGCCTACCTTCACCTTGCAAAGGCTTTCGACACAATACCCCACTCGGGTATTGTAGAAAAACTTACCAGCTTAAATGTAAACCCATATGTCACAAGATGGGTTGCAAACTGGCTTAAGGACAGAACCCACAGGGTTAGAGTTGCTGGCGCTATGTCAGACTCCAAGCCAGTCACAAGTGGTGTCCCACAGGGCTCGGTCCTTGGCCCCCTATTGTTCAGCATCTACTTCTCTGAAGTACAGGCCAACATGGGAGGACTTTAGCTGACAAAGTTTGCAGACGACTGCAAACTGGGCGCCATAGTGGAAAGTGCATCGGACACGGATATCCTTCAGAAGGGACTCATGGAAACAGATAGCTGGTGCCAGAGCCATGGCCTGAAGTTAAACGCCAAAAATGTATAGTCATACCCTTCGGGAAAAACAAGGTAACCCCAAGCTACCATATAGGTGGCAATCCACTAAGCACAGAAGAGGTTATCAGGGACCTGGGGACCCAGGTTGACAGTGGCCTTTCTTTTGACACTCACATTGTTAAAGTGGTTAGAAAGACCTTCTACATTGCCCACCTGATCATGAAGGGATTCACATCCAGATCTAGTGAGGTCATTGTTCCCCTGTACTCTTCACTTATCAGGCCAATGATCGAGTACAATGCCCCATTTGGGATGTATCTCATCCGACATCTGCAGCAATTGGAGAGACCCCAAAAGTTCCTCACCAAAAGGATAAAGGGACTCCAAAATCTGTCATATGCTGCCAGATTGAAGAAACTCCAGCTCTATTCAGTCGCATTCCGCCTGCCCAGAGGTGACGTGGGCCTGACATTCAAGGCCGTATCCAACCCGGAATTAATGGACATGCTCCACCTCAAAAAATCCAAATCCACCAAAACCACTAGAGCAAGCGACTTAAACCTTAGCACGGATATAAATAGGACATGCTGGAGGGATAGATTTATCACTCAGAGACTCCCTATGCTGTGGAATAAAATCCCGGTCCATGTGAGGCAGAGCACCTCGCTGGCTCTGTTCAAGAGAAATCTTGAACTGTGGATGGGAGATCGTAGGTTTACCCCGGGAATCATCTCTGTGTCACTGTTGGTCAGAGGCACAACAAACTAAGGGGCACAGTATTTTTTCATATAAGCCACAAAACTTTGGGCTAGGTTTATAAATGCCTTAGGGCAGATAGCCTAGTATAAACCTATGAACCGATGAACCTATAAAACCTGGAACTAGACATTTAACAAAAAAGCTGTTATACATAAAATGTAGGAATAATAACTTTTTAAATATAATGATTTATGTAATGTCCTTAAATGTCAATGGTCTCACAGATAAATATAAAAAAGAATGAGTAGTGAACTATATTAAAAATGTAGAGTGCAAATAGCTGTTCTACAGGAGACTCGTTTGGAAAGAACTCAACATGTGAATTTGGTAAAGAAAAGTTTTCAGGATGGTTATTCAGCAGAAAACCCGGGACAAAGGAAAAGAGGAGTAATAATATTAATTGCAAATGGAGCTCCGATAGTGATAGAAGAGCATAAAAAAGATACTAATTCATAGGAGGATAGGAAGTTGCTAGGCTAATGGCCCTAGAGCCCTTACAAGCCTAGCCAAATTTTACCCTTGTTACCATGATCAGCAGCTATTGCCCATGTCCAACAGATACACAGGTGGGACTCTGTGCTTTTTCTCATTCTTGCATTCTACAGATTGTAAATTTGTAGTACTAAGGGGCTACTGGCAAGGGAGGAGGATTACACTGGCATGTATTTGTATTCCACCTAAAACTGATATAAAACAGATTAAACAAATTCTGGGAGAAATAATTAGCTTTCAGCAAGAAATATTACTTGTATGTGGGGACTGGAATTTTATTTCCAACAGTGAAGATGTTTCTGGGGGGGGGGGGGGTCTGGGTCCAGAAGGGAAAAATCTAAAAAAGGAGGGTAGATTTTTGAAGAAATTTATGAAAATATTTAGCATGGAAGATGTGGATTCAGTACAGGGAATTCAGAGTGAATTTACTTATTATTCCCCAAGATACAAAAACTAGGCTAGGTGATACAGAATTTACATTTCACAGGAACATGTACATTTAATTGAAAGCCTTGATATGCACCCAATAACTATTTCAGATCATGCACCAATAATTACTGAAATAAAAACACAGGGTAATGAAATAAAAATGAGACACTGTCACTTTCCCGCCTTTCTGTTGAAATGAGAGGAATTTAAGCATGGGTAGTGGAAACTATTCAGGAGTTATTAGAGAAGATAGAAATTTCTTCTGAAAATACAGCTAGGGAGTAGGATGAAATTAAGGTGGAGTTTAAAAATAGGGTGGAAATAAAAGAAAGGGAGATAGGGGTAAGAAGTTACAGAAATTATTTGGAGGGAATGACAAATAAGTATTGCAGAATAGGGGGAATCTCACAGAACAAGATGAGCAACTGCAGAGTGCTAAACAGAAAATAAGAGATTACCTCAATAGTATGCATGAGTTTAGAAAGATTGCTGTTATGCAACTCTTTTTGATAATAACTCTAGAGCACAAAAACTGTTAACACAATGACTCAGACAACAGAAACTAGAAAGGGCTGTCACCAGGCTTAAGGAGCTTATAACAAAGAAGACAACAAGAGATCCTGTAGAGGTATTAGAAATATTTTAGAAATTCTATGAAAGTCTATATAAAGCAGAGAAATATGGAAATCAAGAAAATGTATACATGGAAATGTTTATAGAATAATTAAATACACCAAGGTTAGAGGTAGATGAGGCTCAATTACTAATGGTTAGGATAGGGGGAGATGAGATAAAAAATGGTAATGTATAACCAATCTACAGGAAATTCCCCAGGAATAGATATTATTCCCGGGGAAGTTTGGAAGCTAGGAGGGAAAAAACTGATAAAGATCTGAAAGGTTTTATTTAACAGTATTTTAAGAGGAGAAGAAGCAACAACATCCTGGAAGAAAGTGGTGGTAGCTGTAATAGCCAATGAGGATAAAGATCAATCAGATCCAGCTTCATATAGGTCCATTTCAATACTAAACCATGACTATAAAGTGTTTATGTCTATGATGGCTAAAATAATGGCAAAAGTGATGCCAAAATTGATAGATATGGATCAGTGTGGTTTTGTGGAGGGAGGCAAACATTTCACAAAATTAACATAACATTGATGATCCAAAGGGAAGCAGAATGTAAGAAAATACCACTGTTATTGTTGGGTCTTGATGTAGAGAAAGCATTTAACAGACTAAACTGGGACTTAATGAGATGGGCAATGGGAGCATTTGCATTCTCTGATAAAATTATAAGGTGGATTAGGAGGATATATGAGGGATTGGAGGCAAAAATTAAAGTGGGTGGGGTCCTCTCTGATAATTTATGCTTGAGCAGAGGAACCAGGCAGGGGGTCCTCTTTCTCCTTTGCAATTTGCATTATATTTAGAACCATTGGCAAAGAAAATAAGGGACTCAGAAAGTCAAGGATATAATTGTTATGGTAGTCAAGAAAAGCTGGGTCTATTTGCAGATGATATTATTTTATACCTGACAAAACCAGAAAATTACATTACAGTGTTGTGGAACATTTTGAGGCAGTATCAAATCTTTTTTGTGATATAAAATGAATGAAGCTAAAACAAAGGCAGTAGCAGCAAATTGTGTACCCACACACAAATTGGTTCAGCAATATCCATATTTATGGGGGCACGATAAAATGAAGTATTTAGGAGTATGAATTAAAATGATTCTGGTCTGGCAGCTAAGGATATTTGGGAAGAAACTAAGCAAAAGATAATACAAAAACTGAAAAATTGGAGGATGAATTATATGAATATGGGTAGTAAAATACAAGCAGTTAAAATGTTTGCAGTCTCTCTAGTCTTATACACAGGTCAGGCATATTTTTACCAACCAGTGGAGAAGTTATGGATAGCAATAAATAAAGAGCTGGAGGATTTTATCTGGGAGGGGAAGACAGCAAGAGTCAAGTAGGATGAGCTGATTCTTCTAATAGAACAAGGCGGATTACTCGATTTGAAGGGGTATTTCAGAGCTTCACAGTTAAGGCTATTGTGCATAGCACAAGTAGAAACCTATAATTCAAAGTGGAAAGTAATGATAATGAAACAGTGAGAAGTGCAGAAAACAAATAGAGAATGGGATTTTTGGATGCAGATATTTAACGAGAATAACAATAATCACACAGAATATTATATTCATAAAGTAGCAGAAAGAATTCTAAGAACTAAGTCAACATTGGAATGGAGAAAGGAGCTTCTGCCGATAGGGATGACTGCAAATAGGGTACAGACTATAGGCAAGAGGGAGCTAGAATTTATTAGAGAAAACTGGCATAGGAACTAGATTATTGGGAGCAAATAACTAGAGAGAGAAAGGTAATAGAATGGGAGGATTCCTAGAATTTATTTGGACTGCAGTTTAGAGATTGCCTTCCCTATCAAGGATTGATATCAGAGTATAGGCAAAGAGAAAGAAATAGGGACTCCCAAATGAAAGACCAACGCTGATAGAGTTTTTAGGAGAATCTAGAACAGAGGTTGCCATTAAAAAAGGAATAATTAGTAGAGTATATAAAATATTACATGATGACTATAAGAATCAATTAGAGGAGGTTATAAAGGATTAAGAAGAGAGATTTGATAAGCAATTCACAAAGAAACAATGTGGGGACATATGTACAGTATGTCTCCCAAATATGCAATAAAATCTAGAAGATTTAGGATTTTTGTTTGCAAATGTTTACACAGATATTTTTATACCCCAAGTAGACTCCCGAGAATTTTTCCACAGTAAGACAGCAAAGATTGGAAGTATGATGCAGAAGAAAGAGGTAATTGGGAACATATTTTCTAGGAATGTAATGAGTTGGCACACCTTAAAGATTCCCTGCAGACTACTCTTTCAGAGATACTGGGTAAGCAAATTGGTGTAACTAGAGAAATTATTTTATTTGTGTAAACATTTGCAAGCAAAAGGAAGCTACTACATGATAGAGCAAAATCCCAAAAAGGGAAAGCATCTCTGATCAGTATTAACAAAAAACTACGGGCACTCATAAAATCGTCTAAGGCCAGCTTCAATAGAAAAATTGCACAGGACACTAAGGATAATCACAAGGCTTTCTTTAGTTATGTTAGTAACCTGGGTGGGAATTCCCAGATATGCTCAGAATTAGTCCAAAATGACAAAAAATACACCGAGCCCACAGACATTGCCAACATCCTAGCTGACAGGTTCAGTGCAAACTTCTCCCCCCTCTCCCCAACAAAAGGGCAAATATCTATCCCAACAGAGTGCTGCCCCCTGACATCTCAGATGCTCAGGTAAGAGCCACCCTCTCCAAAGCAAAAAACACAGCATCAATGGGACCAGATGGTGTCCCGGGCTGTGTTCTACATGAACTCCAAGAAGAGCTAAACCGAAACATAAAACTACTGTTCAGTCTTAGCCTTACTACAGGATATGTACACAAAGAGTGGCGGTACAGCAACAGTGGTCCCTCTCCACAAAGGTGGTGCCTCAACCAATCCTGGAAACTATCGCCCCATAAGCCTGACTAGCTTGGTCTGCAAAGCTATGGAAAGGATCATCATGGACCTCATAAATAAAGATATTGGGGACCTACAGACACTGGATCCTACCCAGTTTGGCTTTGTTAAGGGCAGATCCTGCCTCTTAAACCTGGTTGATTTCTTTGAAACAGTCACCAAGGCCATTGACGAGGGGAAGGTGGTCCACACAGCCTACCTGGACCTCGCAAAAGCCTTCGATACAATACCCCACTCGAGCATTATAGATAAACTCACCAGCTTAAATATAAACCCCTATGTCACTAGATGGGTTGCAAACTGGCTCAAGGACAGAACCTACATGGTTAGAATTGCTGTTGCCATGTCAGACTCCAAACCAGTTACAAGTGGCATCCCACAAGGCTCAGTTCTGGGACCTCTCTTGTTCGGTATATATTTCTCGGCGGTACAGGCCAACACGGAAGGACTGTGGCTGACCAAGTTTGCAGATGACTGCAAACTGGGCGCCATAATCACCTCTCCAGCCGACACAAGCATCCTCCAAAAGGGCCTCATAGAAACAGACAACTGGTGCCAGAGCCATGGCCTCAAGCTAAACGCCAAAAAGTGTATAGTCATCCCCTTTGGCAAAAACAAAGTGCCCACAAATTACCACATAGGTGGTAATCCATTAAGTACAGAAGAAGTCATTAGGGACCTGGGGACCCAAGTTGATAGCAATCTCTCATTTGACAACCACGTGGCCAAAGTGGTTAGAAAAACATTTTATATAGCCCACCTAATCATGAAGGGATTCACATCTAGATCAGGGGAGGTCATCATACCTCTTTACTCATCCCTCATCAGGCCCATAATTGAGTACAATGCCCCTTTTGGGATGTACCTTACCAGACACCTGCAGCAACTGGAAAGACCCCAAAAGTACCTCACCAAGAGGATCAAAGGGCTCAAACTCATGCCATATGCTGCCCGGTTAAAGAAACTCCAGCTCTACTCAGTGGCATACCGCCTGCTCAGAGGCGATCTGTGCCTGACGTATAAAGCCATGTCCAACTCGGAATTAATGGACATGCTGCACCTCAGAAAATCCAAATCCCATCGAGCTACACGCTCGAGACTTGAACCTCAGCACTGAAATAAATAGGACATGCTGGAGGGACAGATTCATAACCCAGAGGCTCCCTTCACTCTGGAATAAAATCCCAGTCCAGGTTAGGCAGAGTCCCACATTGACTCTCTTCAAGAGGAATCTTGATGAGTGGATGGGAGATCGTAGGTTTACCCCGGCTATCACTTCTGTGTCACTGTTAGACAGAGGCACAGTATACTAACCTCAAAAAAAGGCATAGCAAAATTAATTTAAAATGGGTGGCGAAAGCCAAACACACTCTGGCTAGGCTTATAAATGCCCTAGGGCAGATAGCCTAGTATGAACCTATGAACCTATGAACCTATGAACCTATTTGAGCTGTGATACCGCATCTGAACTGCCTAGACATAGTAAGGCTTTGCTAAGCCTAATTATGGTGGCTGCCAAAAAAGCAATTACTAGAAAATGGAAATCAACATCTAAACCAACTGTACTAAAAGTTTTAAGAGAGATAAAACAACTGGAAACTGAAACTTTTAAAAAGGATAGGAACAAATTACTTTGGAAAGAATGGGAATTGTGGGAGCAATGTGATCAACTTCTTTGAGGTAGTCACCAAAGCCGTGGACGAGGGTAAGGTGGTTCACACAGCCTATCTTGACCTCGCCAAGGCTTTTGACACCATCCCCCATTCTGGAATTATAGCTAAACTCACTAAACTAGGTACAATTCCCTACATCACAAGATGGGTTTCCAACTGGCTCATTGACAGAACCCACACTGTAAAAGTTGCAGACTCCAAATCTGACCTCAAAGCAGTCACAAGTGGAGTACCACAGGGTTCCGTCCTGGGACCTCTCCTGTTTGGTATTTACTTCTCTGAAGTACAGGCTAACACAGAAGGCCTCTGGCTAATAAAGTTCGCAAATGACTGCAAACTAGGAGCCATAGTCAAGTCCCCAAATGATGTGGACATCCTACAGAAGGGCCTCACTGAGACAGATGCCTGGTGTCAGAGCCATGGCCTCAAGCTCAATGTCAAAAAGTGCAGTGTCATTCCCTTTGGTAAAAACTCTGTACTCATGAACTACAAGATAGGCAGCAATCTACTTAACACCGAATGCGTGATAAGAGACCTTGGGACCCAGGTGGAAGTTGGCTCTCCTTTGATAGTCACATCGCCACAGTAGTCAGGAAGTCCTTCTAAGTGGCACACCTCATCATAAAAGGGTTCTCATCCAGGAAAAAAGAGGTCATTGTTCCCCTCTACTCATCACTCATTAGACTCATTATAGAGTACAACACCCCTTTTGGAATGTACCTCACAAGACATCTGCAGCATCTGGAAAGGCCACAGAAGTACCTCACAAAGAGGATTACTGGCCTCAAACAAATGCCCTACACTGACCGCCTCAAAAAACTCCAGCTTTACTCCATAGCATATCGCCTACTCTGAGGTGATCTCTGCCTAACATATAAAGCTACGTGAAACCCAGAGCTCTTGGACATGCTACACCTAAAGAAATCCCAATCCCTCCGAGCTACACGTTGTAGGGACAATACATGCTGGAGGGATAGATTCCTGTCCCAGAGACTTCCTATACCCTGGAACAAGCTACCCATTGATGTCAAGCAAAGTTCTTCATTAGCACTCTTCAAGAAAAATCTTGATGAGTGGATGGGAAATAGGAATACACCCCGGGGATCACTTCTGTGTCTCTGCTCGACAGTGGCACAGGAAAATAACTTTCTTGGGTGGAGTAAGCCATGGAACCTTGCTGGCTAGGCTTACGTAGGCCCTTGGGCTGATAGCCTAGTACCAACCTATGAACCTATGAACCTATGAACCTATGAACAATACATATAGGGGAGGAATGAGGTTTAAAAGAAGGCAGGACTTGAATGAGCTATGTAATGTTTGACAATGACTGGGTAGATTTTAAGTGATGTATAATGTTTGCAACTAGGATTATGCCAATAATTGTTTGTCATGGGAAATGCTTATAGCTGGGATTATGTCATTATGGTTTGTTTTCATTTATGTAAATGTATGATTGCCTATATCATAAGTGATAATTTAATAAAGATGTTTCTTATTAAAAAATTCATGAAATTAGTTTTATTTCTATCTTTGATGTTAGGCAAAAGTGCCTTCAACAGTATTTGCAATGAGCCCGGAATTGACTCCTTTTGCAATTTATAAGGAGTTACATGTATTGGTAACATGTCTAAATGTGACAGCAAATTATTTTTATTAGACCTGTTGCTCCTACTACTACTGGAACTTTTTGGATACCTTTCTTGCATATCGCTCTAGTTTCTGCCTGCAAATCCTGGTATTTTATGACTTGTGTCTCTCTGTACATAAGACAGTGTAATCAGTGGGTGTAGTAATTTCAGTGATCAATGCTAGTTTTGTCTTTTTTCCTGTTCTACTAGATGTGGTTTTCTCACATCTCCTTTGAACTGTTGATAATGGGTGATCCCATGTGATATAAACTTCAACATTCTCTATAATGCTTTGTGATTCATGTTTGCATTGCTTCTCAACTACTTCAATATTCTAGTAATTGCACAATCCTCAGTGCAACAGTCTTGCCACATCATTGTGCCTCTTAGTATACGGTCCTTCCACCATTAGTATATCACAACCAGCAACAAGATGTGTGACAGTTTCGAGTTCTTTTTTATAGCTCCTGCATTTGTCTGTTTCTCCAACGTGTTCAATGGACTTTGTAAACCAACATGTATATAGTCCACTGTCCTAGGCTGGTATTATTAACCTTTCATCCTTTGGTTTCAACTCACCTCTCCTTAACCATTCCTGTGTCAGATCCTGATTTTCATGAGATTGTTCCAAGAGATCTCTGTACATGAAACAATATTTATGCCTTTTACACATTTCCTTACTTCTCATCTTTTCCTTCTCCTTATGTTCTTTCTTTTTTTTGGCACATTCTGTTGTTGTGTGATTGATTTTTGTTTACTTTTGGTTTGATTTCCATTCCCACTTAATACTGATATGTTTCTCTAAACTAAGCAGAGAAGTCATGTATGGATCTGGTGAGTTCAGCAGATACGAATGCATTGTACATATGCAGTGCCATGACTGCAGAGCGACACGTAATCAGTTTCAAGGCTCCTTCAGAATGAGGAAAATATAATCTCGGTATACACTTATTTTTATATATAATTAGATAAGCATGAAATATTTTTCTTGTCTTTCTGTCTAACTGATACAATACCTTTTGGGGCCAGTCAATCACCCCAAAACTGTAAGTTAGGGCAGAAAGAGGAATTGTTTATAGCTTGGACTTCATTCCTAGTTGTCATGGGAGTTTCGATTATTCATTTTAGTCTTACAAGCTATTTATTACTAAGTTTTATTCACATTTTTTCATATTTTATTGCTGATCCTTCATCGATTTCCAAATATTTATACGCCCTCTCCTGCTCAAGTTCTTTATATCACATTTCTGTCCCAGATTGCTATTTTCTTGGTGCTGCAGCTTTCCTGGTTAAGACGTTGATTTTGGTCTTGCTCATTTTTCAAGAGCAAATGACATCTGAGAATATTTTAATTACTTGCAGTTGTGCTTTTAACTCCTCATCTGATGACATATACAGTTTTAAGTCATCCACAAAATGCAAATGAGAAGTCTTTAACCAACGTTGTTTTCTGCGAGGCAAATTATAACCATGGCTTAATCTGTTAAGTAAGCAGCTTAATGGGTTAGGGGCAAGACAAAAAAACAGTGGCGACAAAGAATTACCCAGGAATATCCCCCTTTGAATTTTTATCCCTCGGATTATAATTTACCCTTTGTCATGGCTTAGCTGCAAAGTGGTTTGTCACTGTTTCATGGTATCTGTAATGTAATTGATCAATGTAGGGTGCATCTTATACATCTGTAAGCATTCCTTTATCAATAAATGTACGTTGCTGTCAGACACTTTTTTTATCCATCCATCCCATACTTAGATTTTTCCCCTTTTTACAATTCTCTGCTATGGTTTTATGTAGCAACAAATGATCCTTTGTTCCATATGACTTTTTTGATACCCTTTTGTTCTGTTGCCATAACTGAGGATGTTCTTCATCTCACATTGCTGCAGTCCTAACACTTGGGTAGTCCGCTGTCCCTCGGTCGGCCCGAATATCAGAGTATAAGGCTGACGTCGGTCAGGGCGCATTTGACTGACATCAGAACGTCATGGTACAAATGCGCATGACCAACGTCATATCCTCAGTCTTTTTTGCCGCATGGTCCGATGCAGAAGCAGTGTTGCAAGTGCCGTTCGGCGTTCTGAAATATTTCAATTCGAGTTTCAGACCAAGTCAGAGTTGGTTAAGTACCCGTTGGGGAATATTTTGGTTTTTCTTGCCTCAGTGGTTTACCGGATGTCAGAAAAAGTGAATAACTGTATTTCTTGTGGGAAACAGATACCGCATAGGGATTACCATAATTTGTGTATACCTTGTTTAGGACCTGAGCACGACGTTGTTGGATGCCGCTTTTGTGCTAGGTTTAATAAACGCACTATAAAGCGGAGGTTGGATTGTGCAAGGTTGGTCTTTGGGAAGCGGTGTAATTACAAAATGCCGCCGGATGCTCCGCCGCTTCCTCAAAGAAGCGCAAGGACAATGCAGTTAAACCTAGGTTAGAGGAGTCGTCGAACCGGACGCCAGTTCTTTAGAGGTGTCAGTGGAACCGGTGGTTCCACGGAGGCCTCTCTGGAGTCCCAGGGAGAAACTTTGATTTTACAGGATGTGGCCTCCCAGGAGGCAGGGCAGGCTGTAGGGGCTTCTCAAGTAACTGTACTCCCCTCCCTTCCTAAGGGGTCTAGGCCCTCTTTCTGCTTCCAAGGCTTCTCCTAGAGGCAGGTCTAGTTTAGCTTCTGTGGGTGTCACTCCCAGTTCTTCAGGTGCTGTGCCCAAGAAGCACATGCTCAAAATGGCAGAGGATTTAATTACTTTAATTAGAGGCTCTATGCCCCCTCCTGATAAGAGGCCTAGGATGGAACCTGTGTTGGGGATTATGAGCAGGCTTCGGATGTGTCTGAGTCTTCGGCTGAAGACTTGCAGGAGTATTCTCATTATTCTGATTCTGATGTGGATGATTCTACTCCTTCTGCTTCTCCTCCTGAGGATTTTTCTTTTCAGAGACCCTTCACTCCATGAGAGAACATTTTAAATGGGAAGGTCAGGATTTCTCTGATTCCAGGAAAAGGCTTAGGGAATTTTTGTTTTTACCCCAGCATAGGCCTTTAGCTATACCTCCTGTTCTGAATGTGGTGGAAGATGTGTTTGCAGAGGCTTCTCTTAATCCTGATTCTTTGCCTCCTGCTCCTGTTAAACCAGATAGGTATTACAGGGTGCCTGAAGCTCATAAGTATCTTTTTAAGAGTCCTAGGGCAGACCCAGAAACTGTAAGCCAGGGGCCTAAGGGTGTTAAGGCTTCTGTTGTCAAGAATCCGGTTCCTGCAGATAAAGAGGCCAGGGCCTTGGATAGATGGGGAAAGAAAGTTTATACTTCTTCCACTCTAGCCATGAGAGCTTTGAATTGCCAGTTTCACATGTTGAAATATCAAAATTATCTCCTTTCTCAGTTGAAATCTAAGGTTGATGCTCTGGCGGAAGGTATTGACTGTAAAGAGTTACAAGATTTAGTGCATGTTTCTGAACAGGTGGGTAAGCATTCTTTGCAATGTGGTTTTGATGCTGTACAGGCCTCGCCTAGGGTGGCTGCCACTGGGTCAGTTCTTCGCAGGCATGCCTGGCTGAGGGATCAAAATTTATCTGACCATGTTAAAACTAGGATTTTGGATGCCCCTTTGCAATCTCATGTCTTGTTTGGTTCTCCTGTTGAGGCAGTTTTAAAGAAAATGGAAGACAAGGCTAAGTCTATGCAGACTGTTAAAGATTTTTTGCAGGTTCAGCCTCCAAAGTTTAGTAGAAATTGGCCTACTAAAGGGTGGACGTATTCTTCTTATGATTCCCAGTCTAGGGGTAGATCTAGACGTGGCAGGGGCAGAGGTCAGGGCTCTTTCAGGCCCAGAACAGGGAGTTCTCCTGCACAGTCTTCGAGTGAGGGCAGGGGTCAGTCCTTTCGTAAACAGACCCAATGACCTACCTTTTCAGCTGCCAGAACCTTCTCGCCTGGCAGCACCTTTGGGAGGAAGGTTGGCACTTTTCAAAGAAAATTGGAGTTTGATTACCCAAGACAAATGGGTACTGGATATCATACATCACGGTTACAGGTTTTATTTCCATACCTTGCCTCCTTTCAAAGGTATGCCAGACATTCCTCCTCAACAAAGAATAGAGGCTCACAAGCAAATTTCACTGCTACTCCAAATAGGGGCCATACAGCCGGTTCCTATGCCAGAAAGGGGCCTAGGATTTTATTCTCGCCTGTTCCTAGTCCCAAAGAAGGGGAACACGTGGAGACCAATTTTGGATTTATCTATCCTCAACACTTATCTGGACATTCCCAAGTTCAAAATGTTGACGTTGCAGCAGCTTTTACCTCTGCTGGGCAAAGATCATTGGATGGTAACTTTGGATCTCAAGGAGGCTTACCTTCATGTTCCTATCAGACTAAGTTGCAGGAAGTATCTGCGTTTTCGAGCTGGGACTTCTCACTATCAGTTCTCTGCATTGCCCTTTGGCTTATCTACTGCCCAGAGTGTTCACGAAAGTTCTGGCTCCAGTGATAGCTTTCTTCAGGCTAAAAGGAATACAGATCTATCCTTATTTGGACGACTGCCTGATTCTGGCTCAAGGAAGGGAAGAGCTTCTTCATCATTTGGAATATGTGATAGCAGTGCTAAGATGCCTGGGGTATTCTGTGAACGAAATAAAGTCCAGTCTAGTACCCTCTCAAGACATGTGCTTTCTGGGTGTGAGACTGAATACAGCATCCCAGATGGCCTTTTAACCCCGGACAAACAAAAGAGTCTATCCCTTTACTTCCATCAGCTATCTCATCAGTCCGGGCTGACTGCAAGGACAGTCCTTCAAGCCTTAGGGTTCATGGCATCTTGTATTCTGGTGCTTCCCAATGCCAAACTGCATATGAGGAAGCTACAATGGTATCTCAAAATGTATGGACACAGCACTGCCAGGATCTGGACACTGTCATTCAAATAATACCTTGCATTCAAAAGGAATTTTTGTGGTGGGCTCAGGAATGTCACCTAAACAAGGGACTCTCTGTGACCCGGCCAGAGGCGAGTCAGATTTTAACAACAGATGCCTCAGACATAGCTTGGGGAGCTCATCTAAATGGAAAGTGGATACAAGACAAGTGGCCTGCCAGACTACAACATCTACATATCAACATGAAGGAGATGTTAGCAGTCCAGTTTGCATTAATAGCTTTCAAGGATTTACTTCTTCCAGGGCAGGTGTTGATTCTAACAGACAACACAACTGTCATGTGGTACATCAACAAGCAAGGGGGAACACATTCTTATCCTCTATGCAGGCAAGCAATGATTTTGTGGGAGACTGCTCTCAGTTTACAACTAAGTCTTCAGGCAAGGTTTCTGCCGGCAGCACAGAACTCCTTAGCAGATGTGTTAAGCAGACAAATCATGGATCCCCACGAGTGGAAACTGGATCTTCATGTATTTCAAAAATTGACAGTGTCCTGGGGAACTCCAGACATAGATCTGTTCGCTTCTCCACTAAACCACCAGCTGCCAAAGTTTTGCACAAAGCGGTTTCATCCCACAGCTTGGAAAGTGGATGCTCTTTCTTTCAGTTGGAAAACTCTTCATGTGTATGCCTTTCCACCTCTGCCTCTCCTCCCAAAGGTACTTCTGAAGGTCAGACAGGACAAGCCAAGGATGATTTTGATAGCTCCAGATTGGCCTCGACAGCACTGGTACCCACTACTGAGAAGTCTAGTACGGAAGCCTCCATGGCCTTTGCCTTTGATTCCACATCTGTTGTCCCAGGAGGACAGTCATTTGCTCAATGTCAAACTTCACTCTCTTCACCTAACAGCATGGCATATTCTGTTTTAAACCATAGAGGGTCTCAACTTCCACAACAAGTTTTGAATGTGATTTTGGAAGCTAGAAGGCCTAGTACAAGGAAAGTGTACGCAGATAAATGGAAGAGATTTTTATTTTGGAGTGCAGCTAAGGATTTGGATGTTTCTGAGCCTGATTTAAGTGTGGCTCTTCAATATCTTACTGAGTTATTGGACAAAGGTTTGTCCTTCTCTTCTATTAAGATTCATGCTGCAGCAATTTCAGCTCACTACGATTGTGACCCACCATTGTTTTCTCATCCTTTATTCAAGCAATTTCTTAGAGGGGCAAAGAATATAAGACCCCACGAAGAGCTCCTACTCCTGCTTGGGATCTCAATTTTGTGTTGGAGAAACTCACTCTACAACCTTTTGAGCCTGCAGCTACTGCTGAGTTGAAATATTTGTCATGGAAGACTGCTTTTTTGTTGGCCATTACCTCTGCAAGAAGGGTTTCTGAATTGCAGGCCCTTATGGCAGTTGAGCCTTTCTTAATTTTCCACAAGGATAGGGTATCTTTACGTACTAATCCTTCCTTTATGCCTAAAGTGGTTTCTAGTGTGGCTTTAAACCAAACTATTCATTTGCCTACTTTTTATGCAAATCCCCAAACTAAAGGGGAAAAGATTTTGCACACTTTAGATGTTCACAGGCAGTTGCGATATTATTTGGACAGACCTAAAGGGTTCAGGCAATCTCAGCAGTTATTAGTTTCTTTTGCTTTGTGCTCTCAGGGCAAGCCCGTGTCAAAACAAACTATTTCTAAGTGGATTGGATTTTGCATTGCTTTCTGTTATTCCCATCATGGCAAAGAGATTCCAGCTGGGATTACACCTCATTCCACTAGGGCTACTGCCACTTCAACAGCTTTTTTGAGGGGGGTGGCTACTAAGGATATTTTGGAGGCAGCCACTTGGAGTTCAGTGCATACCTTCTCTAGGCATTACCACCTTCCATTGTACTCTAAATCCAGGGCTGGTTTTGCCACTGCTGTGTTGCAGGGCATTTTGGCAGCTCCTGCTTCATTATAGTTTAGCCATCCTCCCTTACCTCTGCTTTGGGATTCTACCCAAGTGTTAGGACTGCAGCAATGTGAGATGAAGAACATAGTACAGTTTTGTACCTACCATAAATGTAGATGTTCAAGATCCACATTGCTGCAGTCCAATTTACCCTCCCTCCTTCCCTCTGTTGTTTGAGGTGGTTGTGTGGGTTGGGTTATCCATCTGAGGTATATTGCATTTTGTATATTGCATTTTGTATGTATTGTATATATTATACATATTTTTGGTGTTAGGCTAGTTGGTTGTTTAGTTGTTGTCTATGGGTTTGGACCTTTCTTTTTAGGGTCTTCTGACATCTGGGGCAAGAAAAGACTGAGGATATGACGTCGGTCATGCGCATTTGTACCCTGACGTTCTGATGTCAGTCAAATGCGCCCTGACCGACGTCAGCCTTATACTCTGATATTCGGGCCGACCGAGGGACAGCGGACTACCCAAGTGTTAGGACTGCAGCAATGTGGATCTTCGAACATCTACATTTATGGTAGGTACAAAACTGTACTTTTTTTTTTCGTAAATGAGTATAAACTCTGTTAGCATCAGTTCTAGTATATAGTTTGTATATCATGGAAAGGTAAGTTGTTTATCAATAGCTTTTAGGACTGCTTACAGGTTCACTCTTAAGGAGGAGTACCATTTTTCCTGTTGTTAACCAGGATGTTGACCATTCAGGATGTGCATATAAGTAGTCTTTTTCTTTTTTTGGGTGGGGGGTGGTGGTTCTAATTTTTTTGGCTTTGTTTCCAAGTTCTCTATAAAACTTTTTTTGGGTCACCAGTGAATTGCTTATTTTGTATTTTTCCTTGATAGTTATCTGTATATCTTCTAAGCTTTTCTGCCTGTGCTGATACTTTTAGTTTATTATTTGCAATAGTGTATGATAGACCCTGGTCTGTTTTGGTACTGTGCACTGCTTTGACCATGTCTATTTTTCTAAGTCCTCTATGATCTTCTAATCGTGATACTTCTTGTTCTAATTGCTTTATAGTTTATTCTATTTGATGTTTCCATGGTAGCATCTTGTTTCTTCCCTTCCATTCGCTTATTGCTCTATGTTTTGGTGGTAAGACGTTATCTGTTATTAATTTAGCTGTATAGTAATATATCCTAATTATTTCTGTTATACTACAAGAATTCTCTTAATAGTTCTAATTACTGTGTTCATCTGTTTTACAAAACTCCTAACACTTTGGGTCTTATTTATTTTCTGTAATCTGTTTCTTTCATTGATCTACATAGTCCATGTTGGTATGAATGACTTGAGACATACCTCTCTGGACTATATGAAGAGAGATATGACTGAGCTCTTACATTATGTGTCTCAGGCAGGTATATCTAGTCTTAAGCAGCATTTTACCTTCACCTAGAATGATGCCTCACTTCAAACAGAAAATGATTGACTTCAATAATTGGCTTAGTTTCTGGTGTCATTCTAATGGGATCCAGTATCTGTCAGACAGGGATGACATGACTGACAGAACTTGATGCTTTACCAGATATGGTATCCCTCTGTCACGCAGTGTCTCAATGACAAAATTCACAATGTAAAACTCCATCTAAAAACCACCTCAAGGATTTACTGCTAAATGTTAGGAGTCTTAACATGAAACTGCACTCACTGGAAGCAGTCCTCACCTTGGAAGACACAGACATTTGTGCAGTCACGCAGACCTGGTTCAAGGCTGTGGAGAAAGCACCCCAGCCATACTGGGTTACATCTCCTTCCACACGTTCAGACCACAAACTGAAGGCATGAAAACTAAAGGAGGCATTATATCAATATTCAATTAAGATAAATACACCTCCAAGTTGGTTAAACAGTATGATTCCCTCGAGATACTTCAGGTGCAATTAACTGTTGGTAGGACACCTATTCAAGTCATTGCCAGCTACAGGACCCCTTCCATGAATCAGGACACCCACCCTTCCTATTTGGATCTACTTGAGTCTATCAAGATACAGCCGAACACCATGGTTTTGGGCATCTTTAACTACCCATCCATTGACTGAGTAAATTACTCGTGCTCAAACTCACTTCCCCAAAGTTTCCTTCACTTCGCTAACTCCATTGCCCTGGTCCAGTATGTTGACATCCCAACAAGGAGTGCCAACATCCTGGATCTGGTGCTTATCAATATGGGGGACCACTGTAGCACCCCTGCTGTGATGTCTTCCCTAGTGAGATCTGCCCACAAATTAGTCTCATTCAAAGTAACTATCAACACCTGACTCCACCTAGCAGCAATGAAACTAAAAAACTTCTCCGAAGCAGATTATAATCTGTTATGGGATGGCATAAATAGCTTCACTCCACCCCCCAGATGGAATTGGCAACTATGCAGAGTTCTACACCAATGCTTTGTATAAACACCTGCATAATTGCATTGACTCAGCCATACCTGATAGGACCAAAACAAGCTCATCAAGGAAGAGCAAACCTGTCTGGTGGACAACTGCCATTAACAGGCTTTACAACAAGAGGAAGAAAGTGCTGTCTAAGAATAAAAGGAAGTGAGCCCTAAACTGGAAACATGCCCTTCTCAGCTTAAATAAGCAAATAATACTTCTTGTGAAGTCCTGCAAAGCAAACTACAAATCCTAATTAGCTTCCTCAACTAAGAACAACCATAAGGTGTTCTTTAGTTACATCCATAATCTAAAAGGAAAGGCCCAGTTTTGTGCTGAACTGGTAGTTAATGATACCACATATACTGAGCTTCTGGACATAGGTAACCTGTTGGCTGACAGGTTCTGTGAAAACATCACTCCACTGTCCCCACCACATGTACCCCATAACATCCCTACCACCTGTCCCCTACCTTGTATCTCTAAAGAGCAGGTAATAAGCGCCCTCTCTAAGGCCAAAAACACAGCATCTATGGAAACTGATAACATGCCAGGCTGCATCCTACATTGGCTTCAACAAGACTTAGCAACACCATTGGGTATTCTTTTCAATCATAGTGTAAGCACTGGCTTCATCCCAGCTGAATGGAAAATGACTACCCCTTATTCCCTTGTACAAAGGTGGTGCTTCCACTGACCTCAGACACTATTGATTTATTAACCTGACTAGCCTTATCTGCAAGGCCATAGAGCAAATCATCACGGACCTTATCACCAAAGATATAGGTAATTTCCAAACACTTGACCCTAATCAGTTTGGATTTATCAAAGGGAGATCATGTCTGTTAAACCTTGTATACTTCTTTGAGACAGTCATCAAGGCCATGAAATAGGGGAAATCTGTGCCAAGGCTTTTGACACTATCCCCCACTCAGGCATATTTGATAAACTCAAGGAATCAATGGGTGGCCTTGAAGGCCTTACAAAATAAACATGAACTAGTAATACAACTGGCTGACAAAGGTAATAGCATTGTTATCATGAATTTGCGGTAGCGTTGTCACCTCACAGTAAGACGTTGTCCTGTTCGATTCTCAGCTAGAGCATCTTCTGTGTGGAGACATGCATGAATGGGCATACCTTCGTTGAAGGTTGTGCATCAGGGCCGGCAACTCGGCACGTAAAAATCTACTGCCAATCATTAGCGGACCGGAGTTCCGCTGTGGTGACCCCTAACCAGGAAAAGCCGAAATTCACAATTTGGATATGTGTTATAAGCCTTTGAACGATAGCTTTATTTAAATGAAATGTGATATAATTAAGTATGAAGAGTTGTTAAAACACTATGCATTGTTGTTAGACAAAGGTGTTAGTTTGGGTTATTTTTCTAGGCCAGAAGTTGAAAGCCAATTTGGTACTAATTTGTGTCATATTGCAATGTTTTGCTGTCTCCCAAAGATAGACAAAGGTACTGAAAATTTGAGTGGGCGGCCAATAATTTCAGCATGAAAATATTTTTTGCATAATTTAGGGATATTTTTACATAAATATTTATTATCCTATATAGTGAAAATTCCATCTTATCAAAAGGATACATCTGATTTTCTGCAAAAAATTGAAGGATTAAGATGGGATAGGAATATGTATTGGTTGGTAAAGGACGTTAGAAGTTTATATGCTAACATTCAGTATGATCATGGAGTACAAGCTATGTATTATTTTGGGGGGAACAGTCCACTAACTAATTACATTGTAGAATTGTTGATATTTTGTTTGAAGAATATTTTTTTTATAAGTAAAAGACAAGAAGGTAGCAAAACTAGTAAGTAACTTTTTTTAAGCTGTAAGACAATAAACACTTTGTGAATATGAGTTCTGGCCCCTTGGAGCACCTAGTTTATTTTATTTATTAATAATTTTTTTATGATTAATAAGGAAGTTTTATACTAAATTTGGTGCATGGCAATGGGAGCGCCATTCACCCCGATGTAAGCAAATATTACAATGACTAAGTTTGAGGTAGAAAATCTCAAACAAAAAGCACATTCCACAGAGAGTCATAATGGTTAAAGTTCACTTTAATAAAAAAAAAACAAAAAACAAAAAAAAAAACAAACAAGTGTTGAGCACATTCGTCCCTGAACACAGTGGGGACTTCATTAGAATACAACAGTTAAACACGCCAAAACATTTAAATACACCACAGGGAATTCCAGTTGGCCCATAGTCCACCAATAAAAATGTCTGTCCAGTCGCGTGTTTAATAGTTCTCATTCACTGAGTGCCAGAAGTTACATAATGTGTTGTGTCTTGAAAATAAATACTTCTAAAAACATAATTGTAAATTTTTTTTGCCCTCTTTTAAACAAGAAGGAGCACTAAGCCCTGTAGATGTTGTAGTCAATGTGCATACATTATCAGGGATGAAGAAATCAACCTTGGGAACACGATGAGAAGTAGAATTGCTTTTTAAAAAAAGAAACTGTTCCACAACAACGATAGTGTATCTGGCATAGTGTATCACTAATAGCTTTTTTAAAATCAATGGAATTAACTTTTATTCTAAAAAATAATTTTATGTAATTATGAGAACTTTACGTATATTCTGAAGTGTTCCTGTTTTATTATTTTATATAGAGGAAATGAAAAGAACATTTAATGTTAGGATTCAAGAACACATCAGAGATATTAAAAATCAGAGAGTCCTTTAGGAATGCATTTCAAACAATTTCATTCTAGCAACCCAGATTTTTTAAGGTATTATTTTGGAAGATGTGTCTATAGGGATGGGGAAATGTGGATATTAAGGAGAAATTATTGTATAAAGAAACTGTGTATATACTTAAATACAACACACTGACCCCACATGGCTGAAATAAAGAATGGGTACTTATGTATTATCGCAACCAGATTTTCGCGATTGCGAAATTCGCATACTAGAATGAAAACAAGTGCAAAAAACAGCGTACAGTGTTATTTTACATCCTTACTAATAAAGAATAACCGTAGATTACATTCAGGAAGAAATACAATGATAGAAATCTTCCTGTTTTGCGTGCATTACATACGCATGCTTCAATTCTCGCATACTGTTAAAAGTTGTTCTGCACCTTTTCTTTTATGAAAGAAAAATGAAAGAAACCACATGAACTAATGCTGGTTTAACTGCATGAATTTTATTCTCATGCAGTGAAATTCATTTACTGAACCATTCTGGCCATATTTCCACACATGTTTAATTTCAACAGAACTAGCAACACTTTTACAAACACTTGTTGCTGATAATAAGAACGTGATTCCTTATAGCCACCCATTCTTGCATTTTGAGCGTTACATAAAAAACGATGACTATTTTTGTACTAACCGGATTTTAAATTTAAACAGTAAAGAAGGAAATTTTTTAATCGATTCCCCCAAAACACACAACACACACGCATACACACACACATACGCACACACACACACACACACACACACACACACACACACACACACACACACACACACACACACACACACACACACTAACTATAATTGATTCCCCAAACGGATGTGAGCCATAAATTATTTGCTACTTTTTCCTGTGATACTGCAGCAAACATGAAATAGTGCATCATAGAAGTAAAAGCTTAAAACCTGCGCGTTTCCCCTAGGGGACAAATGCCTGTCAGTCTGCCTGTTAAAATCATTCTGATGAATGAAATTAAACTTGACTACTGGCCATGGACATTCAGACGGCATGCTCCAGATTAAGTTCCCTTGCCTGCGCTTGTAATCATGAAGACAGGATCTGTCATACAATGTAGCAGTGTGGAGTTCGCCGGCAAAGTGAGACACGGCAGGCAGGACTCGAAACATTGGCAGTTATTCCTCTCCCTGCCTAACCCCGTATGTGCCACACTATTACTTACTTGCTTACACTCTAGTTTCAGCTTAATAAACCTGTTTTGTCAGTAACATTACGAATTTCGCAACCTGTGAAAATCTGGTTGCGATAATACGTAAGTACCAAGGAATGTAATTGGAACTATTTAATTGATTGATTAATATTTGTTAATTGGTTTTAATTATCTAATTTAGTGTATCTAGAGTGTATATATGCATAAGCAACACAGTGTGGTTTTTATTCCTTGAAGGCATTTTATGCCAAGGCACTAGAGAAACAATAAACTTTGTGTTTAATTTTCACCTTGTTTCTGCATCTGTGGCAGTTGTATTTATATTATATTTATGGGGCTCTTCTGCTGTTTTTATCATTGACAAACTCACCTAGCTAGGCATCACCTCTTATATCATTAGATGGGTTGCTAATTGTCTCACTGACAGAACACATATAGTCAAAATAGGGGAATCCACCTCCGACAGCAGATCTGTAACCAGTGGTGTTCCACAGTGATCAGTCCTGGGACATCTACTTTTTGAAATCTGTTTCTACAAAGTAAAAGCAAAAACTAAAGACATGTGGCTGAGAAAGTTTGCTGATGACTGCAAACTGGGAGCAGTCATAGAATCTCCAAATTATGTCAACATCCTACAAGAGGGTCTTACACAAACAAATGATTGGTGCCAATGTGGAGTTTTTTATCTCCCAAATACTGCCATCTATGGTCTACTATGTGTAAATTAAGCTTGCTTGGAACAAACTATTGCATGATATATCTTTTTGATTGTATATTTACCACTGTACATATTGTTTGATGTGGAGCTTTTCTCACCTGGGCTTCCGCTGTAAATGGACCTCGTTCCAGTCGGACTTTCCCGGTAAACAAATGTCAAATAAATAAAAATAAAAAATAAATAAAAGTGGTTTACATTTACAATCCCGAGTGGAAGTTAGACAAAAATAGGAATGTCAACTAATAGTTGGCCGATTCTGTTTTGTCTAACCTGCATAAGTGTGACTGATCTGTTTCACAAATGGAAAGTGCATTCACACAGCTGTAATCATTTACATGATCGCAGTAAAGTGGGGATTGGGAAATTACCCTTTTCCCCACTGTAGTGCCATCTCAGAGTTGGAATTTATAATTTGTATGGCATGTAGGGGGTGCAGTCCCCCACATGGGGGGGTGCAGGAGGACTTGCCTCCCTGCAAAAACATTTATTTATGTTTTGTGCAGTACGTTTGTACTGCTTGGGGGTGTAACATTAGGTGCTGTTGTGTGTAAAGCAGGAATATAGGCACTATTTCGAATAATGTCGAGTTTTCAAACCTGCATTATATTCGACATAGTGCCTGTGTTCCTGTTTTGATTTTCAAACATGATTTGTGATAATGAACGGATTACATTCTGGTTTTTGCGATTCCAACAGTAAACCTGCCAAAGTCATGGCCTTAAACTCAGTGCAAAAAAATGTATTATCATCCCTTTCAGTAAGAGCAATGTTCCTGCTAACTACCACATCAATAGCAACACCCTAAGTATGCACTCAGTGGTGAGAGACCTGGGCACACAGGTTGTCAGCAATCTTACCTTTGATCACCATGTCTCCACAGTGGTAAGAAGAGCATTCTATATTGCTCATCTCATAAGTAAGGGCACTGCCTCCAGAAAAAAGAAACTATAACCTCCCTGAACTCTTCCATCATCAGGCCAATAATTTCGTAGAATGCCCCATTTGGTGTGTACATTTCCAGGCACCTGCAGGAATTGGAGAGACCACAAAAGTTGCTCACAAGGAAAATTCAAGGTCTTCAGCATCTGTCCTTTGTGGATCATCTGAAATCACTGTCAGTTAATTCTGTTTCAAACAGACTACTCAGAGGTGATCTCTGCCTTGCATATAAGGCAATCTCTAACCCTGCTTTACTGGAAATGCTGCATATCCGCAAGTAAAATGGGAGACAGGTTACTCACTCTAAAGACCTTAACCTGGTATGTGGCATTAATAGAACCTGCTAGAGGGACAGATTTGTCTCCTAGAGGTTAGCACACCTTTGGAACAGACTCCCACTTCATGTCAAACAGAGCACCTCATTGGGCCTCTTCATACGCAATCTGGATGATTGGATGGATAACTGTGAATTCATCCCAGGGGTTCCACCTGTATCCCTCTTGGACATAAGCATTAGGTGCTGATCGTGAAAATAAGGGTGAACTTGGCTAGACTTGTAAGGGCCCTAGGGCCATTAGCCTAGTAACTTCTTATGATCCTATGATCTAATATTTCTATCCATCTCTGTTAAATGTGTAAAATAATAAAGTGACTGATCTTCATGCCCTACTGAATATACATGACTTTGACATACTTTGTCTAACCGAAACATGGTTAAAACCAACAACCCAAGATAATGAAATTACCCCTCCAGGATACAGTATTTTAAGAAGGGATCATATTAACAAAAAGGGTGGGGGCATAGCCTTATCTTACAAAGCAAGCCTCCAAATTACACAACTTAATGTTCATCCACCTTGTGATACCAGTATTGAAATTCTTATCACTAAGCAACAACTAAATACTAACAAGTTCATCTACATTATATGCTCATAGCTTCCTCCAGGTAACAACATCACCTCCCTTGAAAATATCCTTAGCTGGCCATCTACTAAGTATCCACAAGAAACTATTCTCCTAAGCGACTTTAATATAGACTGGAATAACTGTAACTCCAATAATCCATCTAACCACATTAACCTTCATGGCATCTCCCAAACATTCAGCTCACCTACTCGTATACATAAACCTACCAACAAAGAAAGCACTCTTGATTGGATCTTAATAAATACTCTGCCCACAACATATATGGCTGGTATCCTCCCTTCTGACATCAGTGATCACTCTCTTACTTATATAATTCGACAAAAGAATAATATTCCCAGCCCCATAATTCTTAGAACTACAGTTACAATAAACATTTCAACCCAGAACACTTCCAGAATGAACTCAGTGTATGCAACTGGTCACCCCTAAAACATCTCCAACTAGATGAAGCAGTGACATACTTCAACACTAAGTTCCTCGAAATCTTGGACCACCATGCCCCTTCTCGTACTCTTAGAATCAGTACCAAAACTGCTCCATGGCTCACAAAGGAATCTAAGCAAAAGATTCTACTAAGAAACAAATTGTGGGCCAAATGGCGTACCTCCAAAGACCCATCTGATCATCTAAAATTTAAACAGCTTAGAAACCTGACTAAGGCATCAGTACTTCAGGACAAAAAAAAAGTTTTCTTTCATCTTCAACAATCCAATCAACAAAGCTCACAGAAATTCTGGTCAGGTATCAATAGACTCCTACATCCAGACAACTCTAGAACACCTACCCCATCTGGTGGTACACAACACACTCCCAAACAAATTGCTGAGTCCTTCAACACCTTCTTTACTAAAGCTATCCAGTCTCTAGCTAACTCTTTACCCTCTGTATCCTCTAATCTGCCTTCCTCCACAAATAACTCACCACTCACTTTCCAACTCCAACCTGTGCCTACATCCCTTATCTGTACCCTCCTTCAGAAACTTAAACCCTCTACCCCCTCTGCTGACTGTTTACCTGCTAAGTATCTTCAAATAGTAGCTAACGTTATTGCCTACCCTATCTCTATCCTAATCAATAGAACCATTACTGAAGGCACCATCTCTACCATCTGGAAAGTCTCTCATATAATCCCCCTACACAAAGCTGGTAACTCAATTAAACTTTCCAACTTTCGTCCAATTGCCCTACTCTCTCCCATAGCTAAAATTATGGAAAAATATATTCACTGGCAACTTCTAGACCACTTTTTCCAAAATAACCTTTTAGCTAGCTCTCAACATGGCTTTTGACCTTTCCATAGCACCACCATTGCCCTACTATCATTTTCTGACCTCATTAACAAACAACGTAATAATAACACCCTGTCCTCTGCTATCTTTATAGATCTTTCAAAAGCATTCAACATGGTTAACCATCAACTACTACTGAATATACTTAAGTCCCTTTCTCTCGATACTCAAGCCCTACAGTGGTTCAAGTCCTACCTAGACAACAGGCTATGGGCAGTGCTTTGGGACAATACTCTATCCTCCCTCCTTCCTGTCTCCCTTGGTGTACCCCAGGATTCTATTTTGGGTCCTCTTCTATTCTCTATCTTTATAAATGATCTGTCTATTAGTATCCCCCATGCTATATCCATACAATATGCAGATGACACCACATTAATATCCTCAGCTACAGATCCTTCAGAATTGCAGTCCCTCACCCAAAATGTCTTTGAGCTTGTAGAGGAATGTTTTTTACAGTGTTGTCTCCTCCTTAACCTTAAAAAGCCTAAACTACTGCTGTTTACTCCCACACAAAAATCCTCCCAACTTCACTTCACTATTAAATCTAAAAATGGTACAGTTATATCCCCTGATACTAACACTAAACTCTTAAGAGTGACTATTGACCATAACGTCAACTATGATACGCACATCAATACCACAATAAAATCAGTTAAACAAAAACATGGCTCTCTCTATAGAATTAAACCCTTCCTTACTCCCAATGCCAGAACTACCATTGCCCACACCCATCTAATCTCAACACTCTTTTATGCCTCTCCTATATATACGAACCTATCTAAAAGCAACCTCAGTAAGCTGGCAATCTCTTACAACAATATAGCCAGATTTGCTACCAGCTCCCCATTTAGAACCCACCACTGCCTAAATCTTAATCAACTGGGTTGGCTAGAATTGCAAAATCAAATTATTTTTCGCCAACTGCTTATTTCCCATAAAATACTGTTTTATCCAGGCAATACACCAATTCTCACAAGTCTAATCAGCCCATATAAAAATCTAACAAACCTGCGCTCTGCAAGCAAACTACTCATAATGACCCAAAAAGCGAACAATAAAGCAGGAGAATCCCTTTTCTCCAACACTGTGGGAAAAAACTGGAACCTACTTCCTAGTGCAGTCACATCTCTTTCTTCTACTTCTTTATTTAAAAAGAAACTCAAGTCATACCTTACAACCCACTGGCTATGTCCCTATACCAACCCCAACTAGAGTATCTCTTACTGTTACCCTAGGCTACTACCACTTATACCTCTCTTCACAGCCACTTTAAGACCACTACATTAGACGTTCACTTATTGAAACTAGGAACAACTGAATTGGCCTTCTTTCTGCATTATCTTTAGTCACTACCCTTATACTAATTCTTCCAATTCTATTATTATCTGGCCTGTTCTCCTGTTTCTGTTTATTACTTTCCTTTGGTATCTTCCCACCTTTTTAAATCCTCTCTTTATTTTCTTCTTCTTGCACTCAAAAAAAAAATGGAACACCTGTTATTGTCTTCAGTTATCCTGCAATTGTAGTTTACTGCTCTGTTTTTGTGCATGTCTTTTAATGGAGCTTTTCTCCCCGGGCCTCTACTGAAAATGGACATATATCCAGTTGGACTAGCCAGGTCAACAAATGTAAAATAAAATAAATAAATAATAAAATAAATCAGGCAACTCTTTCCTTAGATCATTTTCCTCTAGACTGAGAGTACCTTCTTTGCTCTCTATTTCCTGTGAGTATTCCACAGAAAGTTCCAGAACATCTTCCTGTGATTTATCCTCTTCAGATGTGCACTGCTTCATCTGCTGTTCCTTCATATGGGACCTCATTGGCCTATCACTTCAACTTGCTGTACCAGTCTCCTTCAGAAGGCTCCAGAGCATCACCATGTGGTAATTCTTCAGGTGGCTCCCACTCTGCCCAGTACACCTTAATTTGGGGACTCATTGTTCCATCATACTGTGGCATTACCAGTGTTGGATTTTCTGCATTGAATCTTTCACTTCACAAATAATCCATGACTTCAGTTTCAATTTGTTTAGCTTCTACCGTAGTAATCCTCTGTTGTTCAATTTCCTTTTTGTTTTCTTATTTGTTTGTATTGTGTAGTTTTCCATATCCAGATGTCTTTGCCAGAATTTCTCTTCAAATATCTTTGGAGCTGCTTTTTATGCATTGATTAGTTTGGATTTTTTGCATAAATATTGCACCATATTAGATCTCTTTTTCTTTCCACTTTCCATGTTTCTTTTGTATACCTTTTAAAAATCTTTGGGTTTTGTTCTTTATATGTTCACACTTTCTCTATTACTTGTTTTTCCAGGAGGCCCAGCTTTTGTCTATGTAATGTTTTTTTTTATGTCTCTGTTGTATTAATGAATGCAAATTTTCATTTTAAGGTTTTGACAGTTTTTCTTGTGCAAGGATTTTTCTTTCGTCTAATTTTTCTCTTAGGCTTTTTGTATATCTTCTATCTAGAAATTCTGTTCTTCTTGCATAATAAAAACAATACATACACAATTTCTTTCTTATCCTCAATAGTCCACTCTGTTATCTTTAGGGGGTTTTCTTGCCTGTCAGTTTATGTGATTTTTGTGGACTACTACTTCCTTCTACAACAGGTGACTATCTGAGAAACCTTATTTCTATAAGGAGTTGGTGATTTTCATTGTTTTTTCATGTGGCACTGCAGATAGTCTGGAAGGAAAATTATGCCTTTTTATTAATGAAACAAAGATATGTAACAAGATGTACATTTAGAAATGTGTAAAATAGATTAAATATACTTAGAACATTTGAATGTATGGTCTGTTAAAACTACAGTGGACAGGGGCTACTGTCCTTGTAACTGCTCTACTGCCCACCAACAAACTTTGTAAAAATGTAATGGCCACAAGGGTATGATCTTTTGAGTTTCACCAGTGGTTATTGTTTCACTGCATTCAACATGACTCTCTTATCAAAATACTTAGGCATCATGTCTCTCTTCACTAGTATATCTGAAACTAAACACCCAATAACAGTCTTAGGCTCTCATGTCAACAACTTATTTCATTCTAACACACCTCCCATGTTGCCCCTCAGCTATGTAGGCATTTCACTCTATGTACCCAGTTTATCTGTACTTTTGTAAATATTTGACTCTGTGTATTACTGTTTCAAATGTAGTTTTGTATTTACTGATACACATGTAAATTCTGTAGCTATTACAATGTGAAATATTATAAGTACCTGGAGCTTTTCTTCCCGAGCCTCTGATGAAAATGGGTACATACCCAGACAGAATACCCCCCCAGTAAACGAACATCAGATAAATAAATAAATAAATAAACAAACTAAACAGATTAAATTATGAAAAAGAAAGGTACTAAGATATTCATTACTAAGCAATTCACTAGGTACAGCCTGGCCATAACAGCATACATAATAAAGGAAATATACAGTGGTGCCCTGGTATGGCCTTGCACCATCCACACTGAAATAAAGGCTTCACACAGCACGTCATTGAGTAGAGTCTCTAGCCTAGTTTCACAGGACCCATTTTTTTTACTATGAGTTTCAGTGCTCACTTGTCCTGCAATAACTAATCTCGTGTTTGAGATGAGTGGAAAAACATATTTTTTACTATGGTGCCATGTTGTAAAAAAGTAAAGCTACTCTTTTACTACAAATACTGGTGTATCTTGATATTATTTATGCTGCCTACAAAGATGACTAGGCAAACTCCTACGAGTTTCCTTTTCTTGTCTGGTTAGCTCCTTAATAGTGTATACAAATTGCTCTTTTTAAATCTCTTTGGCTTTCTAGCCTAAGAATAGTTATAGATCCTGTAATCAATAGACAAAGAAAACCCACATTTCCTGGTTTATGTCTGCCATGCATTTTACATCCTATATGTACTCACTACATTCACAGCAAAAGGTAGTTACAGTCTCTATCTACAAACATATACTTAGATTACAAAGTTGACACATCTTTTCATGGCACTGTTAAAAACACACATATTGCAAACTAAAATAGACAATTATAGCTTAGTAGCTACAAGTTTTATTAGGCTTGAGTTCAGCTTGCATATCTGTTACATTCTGATTCAAGAAACAGCTGCAGATTCATCTTCTGGTATCACGTGATCTAAAGATGTTATCCTGGATTTGGTCCCAAAAGTACTACATGTGCAAAAATTATGGAAAACACCACTGATGGATGTGTAGAAGAAGCAGCTATAACAAAGAAGGCTGTCTGTACAAAGACACACACAAACACACATCCCACCGGCAGAAAACAGGGAGTTGTAATCTGCCTTTTTAGGTAGATTTTACAACCTCACTTGCATATTAAGCATAATTCTGGAGACATAATATTTCTAAGACCCTGAACAAGAAAGGTGTATTTCAGAAAGGGGCAACAAAATTATGAACTGTCTACATTAGAAGCCATGGAAAGGGCAAACTGTCTTGAAAATATGGAAGTGGGGAGAGCATAGTACATATTTTAAGTACATCAGAGAATTCTACAACATTGCTGTGGGGTATTAATTAAAAACATATGTTTGAAAAAAAGCAGATAAGATATGAAGATAAAAAATGAATACTACAGGAAAGACTTAAGGTGATACTGTTTCACAAAAAGAGTAATGGTTGATTGTGAACATCTTATTGAAAAGGTGGCATAGTTTAAAGAGGGAAACAATTCATGCTTGTATGGAAGATGTCATCTTTATTAGGCCTTGGGAAAATATGCTTCTGACCAGGGAGGCTCTATCATTTATACAACAGAAAGTGAAATGGGTAGAGCAGATGGGATAAATGGAAGTTGTCTGCTTTCTGATTCTATGTCTTAATGCTTTTTCATATTAGGAAACCATGTTTCCCTGGTGGCAATGACCAATAATCTGTGAATATTTTGTGTGGGCATAAGACTAGAAGCAGAATAGGCTTGAGAAAAATAAATAAGCAAGGGCACTGACGAGATATTTGCCATTGTCCTGCTAGTGTTTTCCTTTGTGCCAAATTTTGATTTCAAATTTCTGAGAGAAATGGTTATGCTGAAATATAAAATTATGAAGAATACTATTTTCTCAAGTTTGGCTATCATAGATCACTCTGATGTTGTATATAAAGGTACTATGAAGGAAGAAAAAGACACATTGAAAGTTAATTTACATTGATTCTATGTTGAATAAAATATCTTTTACTGAGAAGGTCCTACCCCACCAAGATTACATTAATGCCATCATTGAGGTGTATAACAGGGACTATGTGGCACTACCAGGGGAAACTGCAGTACTCATCTGCATGCTTTCCATCTTTTTGTGCATCAACATTTTCATATTCAATGACACCAATTACAAGCAAACCACTGGAATCACTATGGGAGCAGCAATGGCTTCCAGCTTGGCCAGTACCACCTAGGTAAATGGGAAGCCAAATTCATGTATGCTCCCATTTTTCAACATATGGGGTGCTATCTGAGGTTTATAAATGATATTTTCATTGTTTGGAATGGAAGTCAAGACCCTGTCAACAATTTTCTGTAAGTGCATCAGCGAATCTACAGACTTTTTACACTTCACTTCAAAGCAGAGCCCAGACGAAGTAAATTCCTGAATCTCTGTAGCAGCAAAACCCTGGACAGCAAATGACTCACTAACAACCTTTTTCATAAGCCCACCAGGGTCAACATGCTGCTTCATTTCAACAGCATGCACCTATATAGGCTTAAAAGAAATGCAGTCAAATCACAGGGTCTTAGAATCGCCCAGGTATCAAAGGAGCTTGAGAAATTCGCAAGGAATATTCACGACTTAGAGAAGAACTTTTTGACCAGAGGCTGTAGCAACAGGCTGCTCAATGAGGTCCTAACACCTATTATTTGACAAAAGAATGTAGGTTCCTTTAGGACACTCACCACTGAGAGAGACCTCCATGGATTCAACACCATTTCAAATAACAAGAAATGGGAACTCAACATGGTACTCAATTATTCCCTGGATTATCAAGAGATTAAAAATGTCATCATCGACAACTGGAGAATTACTACAGGCAACAGAAGCTTTGGCCAGATCTTTCCACCTAGACCCAGCTTTATCTAAGAAGAGGATGAAGCATCGGGGACTACCTCAAGAAAACTGGATCCAAACTGACATCAAATGGAGGGACGTTTCCTTGCAGCAACCCTCTGTGCACCTACTACCGATACATGAGTGGTAAGGACAGGTTCTTTTGTCCCGGCTACCAAAAGTACTTTCCTTCCTTTATTACAGGCAACTGTAACACCAAGGGGGTTGTTTATAGAGCCCAGTGTCTAAAATGCCAAACATTTTACGTGGGAAAGACTGTTAAAAAACTAAAAACCAGAATAGCAAAACACTGCATGATTTACAGTGCCTTAATTGCTCCAATACACTGGCAATACATGCCAAAATCCATATGGGGCATAATACGTTTATTTTTCACATTTTGGACCAGATCCTGGACATGGAAAAGAAAGAACTCCATTGGTAGATCAAATTAATGGCCAGAAAAGCCTGTGGTCTAAACACCATGGAATCACTGATGTGCATCCTCAGCCTTAGAAAACTGAACCACAGGAAATTCCAATGATTTTTTCCCCTCTTCTTTTCTTTAAAATCAACATGTCTGGTCTATGTAACTATGTTTCTTTTTCACTGATTGTATTCTTGCACTTGTATCTGTTTAATTTGATTGGGTTAGTTTTGTTTCTCAGTATTTTTAGTTTGTTTTTTTCATCCTGCTGTGTCACTCTAAGAGGTAAATTAGTGTTTACCTTGACTTTGATCAGTTTCACTTTGGACCGGTCCAGGCATATTTGTGGCTTTGTTTCCAATGTGGTCACCTTTTAACTGTAGGGCCACTGTTTCTAGCTGCAAGCTCATCCTGCTAGTTATGGCTGGTGGATACCCCCACTCTGTTTACTTACCAGCTAGTACCATTTCTCTACAGTTAGGTTCATCCAGGCAGGCCTGTGCCATTTACACTCTAACACATTTTGTGGTTGTCCTAAAATCATTGTGGAGTCCCTTTTTTTACTTTGGGTTGATAAACACTCAGGGTCTACAGACAGTACCCCCCCCCCCCCAAGGTTATCATCTTCAGTTTTATTGTTAAATACCTGTTCTGTTCTTTATTTTCATTTTTATTGTGTTATCTTTATTTCCTTTGTATTTTATGGTTCTGTTCTTACTGGAGGTCGGTCTATTTCAGTTAATGGCTTTGCTATGGCTTTCTCAGTAGGTCTTCACAATTCAGACAAATCATTATTTAAAGAAAACACTGTTTTGTATGTTAAAACTTGGAAACATTATGGTATTTGTAGGCAATTCTGATGAAGGGTTCCCAAAAGTGCCACACAAGTTAGTGATACTCTTTATTGGGTTTTATAACTCATGTAAGACTTTCTAAACTCATATAAAGCTGGATGTAAAAATGGCTTTGATATTCTATTTTCTAATGGCTGTTTTTGGTGCATGTAATATGTAAGCCCACCCAGATGCACAACAAGGTAGGCCCATCATTACATCATAGGCTTTTAAGTAAAGGTCAACACCCTTGACCAACCCACCTGCAAATGATTGGCACCCACCAGTTTCTCAGCAAATAGAAAGTCTTTAACTGTGTGCCTCAGTTCACTAAGTAGGACTTAATTGCATTACCAATAAAAGCAATGTAACTGTGATTGGATGCTGAGGGTTTTCTTCCTATTGAGACAACATTGGAAATATATAATTTTCTTGAGATTTTGCTGTTCTTCAGGTCCTGCATGGTCAAGTATGAAACAAACCAAGCAACGCTGATACTGAACAAGTGTTTAATAAAACAGAGCTTTCAGGTCAAACAAACCCTTCATCAGTGTATAAAATACTAACACATACTAACCATATTTATACTATCAAAAATCACATAGCCATTAATTATTCAATTAAACAATCAGATCTTAGTTAAGAACAATAATTTTAAAACACATGTTTCTATTTCAAGCACATTGGTTTATATCTTAATACAGGTTTTAAAGAAACAGTCTGATTTAAACCCGGTGGTACATCAGCGCAAAGGCGTATTATCCATTGATATTCCTTCATCTCAAGCTTATTATTTAAATCTCCCTCTCCTATATCCTTATATATTCTATAAACCTAAAAGAGAATTTGTGTGCATTCCCATATATATTAATATGTTTGGCCAGGGAATTCATATCAATCCTTCTCCTTATTTCTGAGTGGTGGTCAGTTATTCTTTCCTTCAGTTTTCTGGTTGATTTTCCTGCATAAAATGCCTGACATCTATTGCAGGCAACCAGGTATATTATATTCATTGTAACACATGTTGCTAAACCAGTACAGGCTAACACAGAAGGTCTTTGGCTAATGAAGTTCATAGATGACTGCAAACTAGGAGACACAATCAAAACTCCTAACAATGTGGACATCCTTCAAAAGGGCGTCACTGAGACAGATGCCTGGTGTCAAAGCCATAGCCTCAAGCTCAATGCCAAAAAGTGCATTGTCATCCCTTTTGGTAAAAACTCTGTACCCATGAACTATCACATAGGTGGTAGTTTACTTGACACCAAAAGTGTGATAAGAGACCTTGGGACACAGATGGACAGTAGTCTCTCCTTTGATAATTACATCACCACAGTAGTCAGGAAATACTTCTACGTTGCACACCTCATCATAAAATGTTTCTCATCCAGGAAAAAAGAGGTCATTGCTCCCTTCTACTCATCACTCATTAGACCCATTATAGAGTACAGTACCCCTTTTGGTATGTACCTCACAAGACATCTACAACAACTGGAAAGACCGCAGAAATACCTCAAAAAGAGGAATACCGGCCTCAAACAGATGCCCTATGCAGACCGTCTCAAAAAACTCCAGCTTTACTCTGTCGCATATTGCCTACTCAGAGGCAATCTCTGCCTAACATACAAAGCTATGTCAACCCCAGAGCTGTTGGACATGCTCCACTTAAAGAAATCCCAATCCCTCCGAACTACACGCTCTATGGACCTAAACCTTGTCACCACAATAAACAGAACATGCTGGAGGGATAGATTCCTGTCCCAGAGACTTCCCATACACTGGAACAAACTACCTATCTATATGAAACAAAGCTCCTCATTAGCACTCTTCAAGAAAAATCTTGATGATTGGATGGGAAATAGGAAATTCACTCCTGGGATCACTTCTGTGGCTTTGCTCGACAGGGGCACAGGTAAATAATTTTCTTGGGTGGCGAAAGCTAGGGTACCTTTTTGGCTAGGCTTATATAGGCCCTAGGGCCAAGAGCCTAGTACCTACCTATGAACCTATGGTGTGTTTTGAGGCAGTGTGTAAATTATTGCTAAATATATTAAATTAAAGTGGTCCTAGTATGAAGCCTTTGGGAACGATGTCAGAGACTGGTGAAAAGGTAGAGAGATGCTAGATTGCCATTTAACAGCTTGGGTCCTGTTGGACGGGTTGCTGTTGGACCCGCAGAGATTGAAGTTGGAGAGATGAAGGGAAGCTAGCTGATGGGGCAGTTTATTATGAGGGAGAGTGTCAAAGGGTTTAGATAGGTCCAAGAAAATATCAGATATATTTCCTATATTACAGTTGTGACTGATGCTGTTAGTGGGGTGTATTAATACATTATTGGTACGGTGGTTTGGACTAAAACCATGCTGAGTAGAGGAAATGAATTTATTGTTAAGAATGTGGTTGTGGAGTTGAGAATTGATGCATTTTTCTAAATTTTTGATAGGTGAAAGTTATGGTTATAGGTATACAGTTGAATAGATCAGTTGCCTTTTCCCACTTGTTCAGGGGTGGGAAAAAGATTTGTTTCCATAGGAAGGAGGCATAAGACTGTTGGCTGGATCTGTTAATGACACCAGATAAATTATCTGTAGCTTGGGTGGGTAGGTTTTAGTTTTAGGAGGTGCTTTTAGGTTCGTAGGCTGATATGTGTTTATTAGACTAACAACCACAAGGGCCTTTTTAAACCAAGTAGGCTCATATGTGTTTATTAGGCTAACAACCACAAGGGCCTTTTTAAACCAAGTCATGCATCCCAAATCAAGGAAAAGTTTTGGTATCCTTGATAAATGTAAGCAAGGGCTTGGTAGATGAACCATTTGTAAGCAGGGGCATGGGAGATGAACCATTTACCCACTGCCTGTGTCCACTAGAGATACAGATGCCAAAATAGGGATGAATTTTCTGTTCCCCATCCAGTTGTCCAAGTTACACTTGAATCATGATAGAGAGGAACCCTGCTTCACATGGATGTGGAACCTGTTCCAGTGAAGGGGTAATCTCTGGGATGCATACGTGACTGTCCATCAGGTCCTATTTATTTCACAGGCAAGGTTTAAGTCTTTGGCATGGGTTAACTATGGTGCTTTTTGTTTTGTGAATCTGCAGGAGCTCCATGAGGGTGAGGTCTGACAATGCCTTGTATGTCAGGCATATATCTCCTCTCAACAGCTTGTAGGAGACAGAATACTGGACTAGGGTCTTGAGGTGCAGAGGACATGTTACTTACACCTTGTATTCTTTTAGTGAAGGACCTCTGTGGATGTTCCAGTTGTTGGATATGCCTGGTTAGGTACATACCAAAGGGGGCATTGTACATACCTTTGTTTATAAGTTGCACAACATAGAATGATTTCTTCACTGCTGTACACATATGATGGTCAAAGGCTAGATGGCTGTCTGTTTGTCCCCAAGTCCTTGACTACTGGGTCAGCTCTTAGGGGTGTGTTCTTAATGTGATAGTTACCAGGGGTAGATGACTTCCCAGAGGATACTATTGTGCATTACTTGGCATTTAGTTTTAGTCCATGTCTCTAACACCAGACGTTTGTCTGTTTCAGCCCTTCCTGGAGAACATCTGTGTCTATGGGGGATTCTATGACTGTTCGTAATTTGCAATCATCTGCAAATTTAGTCAGCCAGAAGTCATTGACATTAGCTTTGACTTCAGAGAAGTAAATGCCAAAAAGGAGCTGTCCCAGGACCAGTCCTTGAGGGATTCTGCTTGTGACTGGCCTCTTTGTAGAGGTGGACTCTCCAATTCTAACTTCCTGGGTCCTGTCTGTGAACCAGGTTGCTATCCACTGGGTGACATAAGGGTCTTACCTAACCTCTTGAGTTTGCCAACAATGCCCAAGTGGGGTGTCAATCAAATGTCTTGGCCAGGTCAAGGTAGGCAGTATGAAAGATTTTTCGCTTGTCCATTACTTTGGTGACTTTCTCAAAGAAGTCCACCAGGTTAAGTAGGCATGACCTATCCTTAATGAAACCAAATTGGGTTGGGTCCAGTGTCTGGAGTTTTCCTATGTCATTATTAATCATTTCCACGATAATTCTTTGCATAGCTTTACATATGACACTAGAGAGACTATGGGTCTGTAATTTCCAGGATCTGTAGATGGCCCACCTTGAGCAGAGGGATGACTCTTGCTTTTTTCCATTCATGAGGCATGAAGCCTGTTTGGAGGCTACAGTTAAATAGCAATTACAAGGGGCCTGATAGGTCATGTTTCATGTTATTTAGATGGCACCCTGACATATTGTCTAGGCCCACTGATGCAGTGTTTTTAGCCTTAGACATAACATTAATTCCCTAGTGATAGCTGGGAGAGTTATATTTGATGATATTTCCTGAAAGAAGGTTGAGGGGGAGAGAGGGGCAAAGCTGGAGCTGAATTTGTCTGCAAGTAGGTTTGCTATATCTTCTGGCAAAATGCAGATGGCTCCATTAAAAATGAGCTCTGCACACAATTGTGTATTGCCTTTGAGGTTGCCAACATAGCTAAAGAATGCCTTGCGGTTGTCCTTGGCCTGGGAGGCCAAATTTACCTCAAACTTGGCTTTGGTAGATTTTATTTGTCCTTTGAGTTGTTTTAGTTTGATGAGAGTGCTTTTATCCTGCTGGGTGCTGCATTTCCTAATTTTTGCCATGACTTTTTTACTTCTGCTATAGATCCTATTGATGTTGTGATTCTACTAGGGTGACTTTTTTTTTTGAGTTAGGTCTGACCTTCTTTGTGGTGGGTACACTACATATATATTAACATGCTTGTATTGGATTTCTATGACCAGTTCTGTGAAGAAAGCAGTGTTTTCAAGGTTTATGAAGGCTTAAAATATGCCCAGTTTGTCACTTAATAGTAGGAAGTTAGCCTTAGAGTAGTTCCCGAATATTCCAGGGTTTACTGGGGTTCTGACTTTTATTTTTACTTCAAAGTAGACCATTTTGTGGTATGACCTTATGACAGAGGTTGAAATAGTGTCAATTGAAAAAGTATCACAGTTGTTACTGACTTGGAAGCTAAGCTGGGGTGTATGGCTAGTGATTTTATGGTGTTGATGAAGTGAGAGTTAAATAATGAAGCAATGTTGCCTGGTTGCATGTGTGGGTATGGATTTGGTTGCTGTATTCTACCTGGAGATAACTTTTTTATGGTGTTCCAGAAAGTAACAGGATTTTTGGTGATCATTTTGTAAGTTAAAAGCAGAAATCTATTTTATCATTTTAAACATTTATTTTGGTATGATTGTGAAGGTGTCTGAACTTTTGGGGATTTCCCTGTGTTTTGTTTACCTGTCATGTTTTCTGTGTCTTATTGCTGTCCTTCATGATTTTTTTTGTAGATAGCCAGGGTGCAATATTTTGTTTAATCCTGTTTCTTCTTATGGATACAAGTTTGTTGAGAACTTTAGTGTTAAATAGGTGGACTGTATCATCTAGGAGAATGGTTTTCAGAGTGCTACAGTTTATGGAAAAGTTGTTAAGAACATTTCTTTATTATAGTCAGATTTTTTACTTTAAAATTATATTTCTTGGGTTGAGGAATATTGTGTCTTAGAGCAAAGTCTGTGATCCTGAAGATGACATTTTATCAGGTTTGTTGATGACTAACCAGTCTAGTATGGACTTTTTCTTATTTCATTTGTTGAGTCTGGTTGGTGTGTGAATGAGTTGTGTGTAACAGTATAAGTGTAATGACACTGAAGGAGAGTCAGAGGTGAGGGAGAGACAATCGATTTTAAGAGGTGCAGTGGTGCAGCGGTTTGCGTAGTCGCCTCACAGCAAGAGATTTTCCGGTTCGATTCTCAGCTGGGGTGCCTTCTGTGTGGAGTCTGCATGTCCTCCCTGTATTCGTGTGGGTTTTCTCCAGGTGCTCCGATTTCCTCCCATATTACAAAGATATGCATCTGGAGCATTTCTCCCCAGGCCTCCACTGAAAATTGGCTCATTCTAAGTCAGATTTTCCCGGTTAACAAATGTTAAATACATAAGACCCCCAGGATTATTGCTTTGTGGTGAATATTTGTTGCAGTCCAGGAAAGGAAACCTTCTAATATGTTAGTGCTATTGTCAGATGAGATATTTATAGAACTATGATACAGAGGCTTTTTCTGTCATTTAGTTTGATGGGGCAGATGAGTGTCTCAGCATTATTGAACATGGGGGAAGTATTTGGGTAGAGAGAGAGAGAGGTAGAGTTCCAGGGTGTTAGTAGCTATGCCACCACTTTTTTAAACCTTTCAGTGAGGTTTACATATGATATTTTCTCATCTTTGATGCCTAGCTTCAGCAAAGTTTTAGAGATAGCTAGGATGCCAGGAGAATGGATAGTTCGCCATGCATCAAGGTCAGTTGTTTTGTTACTGATGCTTCTGTTATTGATATGATAGAATTTTAGAGCAGGCTCACTTGTTGACTGAATACATAGATCAGGGGGTAGAGAACAACCAAGTGTATTCATATTAGTCCCAGGTTTAGGGTAACTATCAAAACAGGGTTGTATTTTTATAGGGGAGAAGGCATGGGGAAATAGTAGTTTATGTTTTATTACGATGCTGGTGTGACGTTTGACATGGATGAGTGAAGCTGCAGGAAATGAGTGTCTAAAGAAGTTTATGTTTTATGCCTAGTGAGGGGTGATTTACAATTTTGGATTACTGACAATTGGGCCAAGAAATAGAGGGGACTTTTAAGATATATCAGAATCAACAATGATGCTTGTCCTTCTTTGTATACAAACATGTGTCACTACCATTTTGTGACTGTGATTCCAGTATCAGTAAAGGTGTCACTGTCTTTCTTATATCTGATCTATAAACTGGGTAGATTATGCCTCCCCTTTTCATGTCACTACCCACTGGTGACAAATAAAAATGGCTCTAGAAAAAACACAGAGCCCATTTCCTTAAGATCACCTTTAAAAGTTTAGAGCATATGAACAGGTAAATATATTCCAGAATGTACTGACTAGGCAGGAGGAGAGAGTGGAGTGAATAGGTGTGACCTTCTTACCTCTTTCAGGCATGTGAGGGGATTGTGTATATGCAGGAACACACCAATCCCTGTTGGAAACTGGAGAAACCAGCACTCATGCTGTGAAGGGAGAGAAAGGGCACTGGGAAGGAATGCCCCTGTGGAAGTGAGGGACAGCCTTTTCAGCTGGCACATTGCATATCTAGCCCTAGTACCTTGCTGGGTGCATGCAGCTAGGATTGGGGAGAAAATTGCAAAAATGCAAATAACTCTTGATATATTTCTAAATGAAAATATCTCCTAGTTGACACTGACATCGATGATGGGGAACAATGAGTACTAATGGTTGGGGGAAGGCTGACAGCTGATAAACATTGGGGGTTTGGGGGCAGTATGTCAAAAAACATTTCAGAATATATGTATAACTAAACTATAACCAACTAAATTATACCAAACTTCTCTTAACACACAAAATTATATTTAATCCCACTTCCTGCAAATCTATAATTGTCTACCACTAGCTCCCAAATCATCACCTTTGATCTTCTGAGAAAAATCTACTCAACATTTATAAGCCTTAAAAAAATGAGGTCAAAGTCTGTACTCACACTGTGTAGCAGAAGTCTGTAATAGAATCCCTGCAAAAGTCAGGGCAACACTTAACACATTCATTTATTCAAGATGCATCTAGAAGAATTGCTCTTTCACTTGAAGTAAGTGATGTTATGTGTATATAGTGTACTTTTTACCAAGGTGGCAACCAAAAATGCAAAATTTACATAAAATAACGTAAATACTGCTATGGAAAATAGAACTGTTGCTGTAAATCTTGTAAATTGGATTATTTCTTTAAGAACATAAATAACTGAAATTTGATTTATGCCAGTCAGATACATGGTGCATTAGGCAGACAAAAATCCTGCAAAATTATGATCTGATGTCAGTTTTAATTCTGCCGTCAACTGTTGGGTACTTGGCCGTTACTAAAGCTTGCGGCCACCAAAAAGCTCTTGAGCTCCTCCTTTTCCCATAATGTACCAGCCTCTAACATATCTTAGATCTCTTTTGTGAAAAGATGTGGTCAGCCTGAGCTCTCGAGCCTGTATTGAGATAAGTGGGTTTTTTTTCTTGCTAGTTTTCTCTTCTTTAACATATAAATATATTTTCCCTTACTCTTTACACTCAGTGTAATTCTCTTTTACCATCACTGGTATTTTTTTCTTATAATTTTATTATTTATTCATTATTTGTTTACCCGGAAAGTTCAAATGGGACAGAGCCCATTTTCATCAGAGACCCAGGGAGCAATGCTTCAGACATGTTCTTGGGAATATGAGAGGGAACCAGAGCTCCCAGACAGGACCCATGCGAATGCATGGAGGACATGGAGACTCCACACAGAAGGCAATCCAGCCAAGAATCAAACCAGAGAACCTCTTGCTGTGAGACAACAATGCTAACCACTGCACCACTGCACTGTCCTATAATTTCCTTTTTTTTTCTTTAGTACATTAGTGTACTTCTTTGTACCATAGCTGGTATTTCCCTTCGCTTTATTATGCTAAAAAAAACCTTTCATCTTTCTCTATTTTCTTTCTCTTTCTTTCTCAAGTCGTCGTGTCTGACATAGGACCTGACAGCTTCAAGAAATGTCAAAAGAGTGGGCATAAATTACTACACTTTGGGTTTATTGCTTAGGCCCTCAACATCTTCAAGTGGATTGTTCCATCTGCAAATATTTAAATCCTAGAGCCATAGCAGATAGAAAAAAATAAACTAATTTTAAAGGGATTGCTTCCATCCTCATTTGGAGAGGCTATTACTGGGTCTCAGTTGCCCCAAGACTAAAACTAAAGAGACCTTGACTAAGTCTCCAAGAAAGCCCACTTCTTTGATTCTCTGTTGGAGCTGCTGAAGAAAAAAAAGACTGGACCTGAACTCTGCCCAAATTCATTCCCTTTTGGATCTGACAAAGTACTTCAGATCCATAGACTCTACTGAGAACAAAATATTCTCCAACCTTGGATCCAGTACCTTCTAGAGTTTCTTGTCCCTTTCTGGAGAGACGTCACTCCAAGTCACCATTTCTTGCCTCATCTCATTCTTTCAGGAGTCTAACTGAGGAAGATTTGGATAGAATGATGAGGAGATTCCTCTCTGCGCAGATACAGATGGGTGTTCTTCTGGCTTTTACCCCCCTTGGGTCAGGGAGCCCATCCATCAGTTACACTACCATTATCTGCTTCCCATTGGCTGTTTCTGAGTCCCTGGATCAGGTCCTGCTGTGTCTGTCTGGCTCAGATCTGAAGATGTTTTTATCTTTCAATCTGAAGATGTCTCTGAATGCACCGGTTCCAACTTCTTCAGATCTGGATGACTTTTGGAGCTGAAGCTGCCTTGTTGATTATGAGACACTGGAGTTGACTCCAAGGTTTTCACAGCTGTCTCTGCCCCTCGGAGCTTCAGCATTGGATATTGAGCATTTGGCTGTGAATTCTGCCTTGGAGTGTGATGAGAGAAAATGGTCCAGAAGCCTGCTTTCTAGGACCCACTGTCTTCATTCCCTCTCTGGAGCAATTTGTTTTCAAGGTAACAAAGATGTTTTCTGTTCTGATAGAATGGATGGATCCAGCCCCTTTAGATCTCCAGTCTAGTTCCCAGATGTCTCTTCACTTAGAGCCCCATCATTCTATGCCACAGGGACAGCCAGCTCAAGGCATCCAAATCCCTCAACAGGGTCTTACAATCTCTTCTGACACTTCACCAGAACATCCCCATGAGGAAGTCCCTCAGAAGAGGAAGTGCAAGAGAAGATACCTGGACTGTCCACAAGAGTCACTGAGGATGCTGATTTCAATGAAACAGAAGGGTCTCCATTATCACCTCTGGAAGACATCTTATTTGGAGTCATTCTCAAGATCCTTCCTCCAGCAACCCTTCACCAGAATAATCAGTATTTCTAACAGCTTTTGGAGCTACCTTTGGATTACTCTGCTGATTGATGAGCTCATTGATTTGGTCTCTAGGCAGGTGTGGAAGGAACCTGCCTCAATTGAGCCAATCCCTAAGAGGCCAGATCAGATTCTGGCGTAACAGGGTGCGAATGGATGCCATGGTCATGACAGCAACCATCAAGAAGGAACTTGCTGAACAAAGTTCATTTGTTGATCCCCCTAACAGTGAGTCTAGGGATGGACAGATTTGGGAAGCATGTTTATATTTTAGCGACCTTTCCTCTTAGGTCGCTAAATTATTTGGCATGTTTTACTAGGCTATAAAGGGACTTGATCAAGGAACTTTCAAAATCCCTTTCAGGGATCATTAATGCTGAGGATCAATATTTTGTGGCCTCTCAGTTTGCTACCCTCCAATCCATTTCAAATTCATCCATGAGGCTTATCTCACATGTAGCTGAAGGTACCTCAATGGCAAAAAGTTTAGGCATATCCATTAGGAGGCATGCCTGGATGTGCTTATGTTGCAGAGCCTTTTGAGTCCTCATTCACTAATGCACCCTTTCATGGCAGTTCATTGTTTAGCCCAAAAGTGAAGGACACAATGTCCAGGTGTGAAAAGGATGGAAAGACCCTCTGCAGTGGGCATATATTTTTTTGTCCCCTCAAGGATCCTTTTCTGTGGTTCAAGGAGGTGGTCAGAAAATGTGTTCAGAAAGTTCCAGGGTCCTTTCCAGGACATGGATGGAGATAGTTCCATTAGGAGCAGAGGGGGGGACTCTAATAAATGATGATGCTCCCATGGCAGAGGAGGCCTGCAAAACCAGTTATCCAGAGATTCTTTCTCTGATAGACCCTACCAGCAGTCCTGAAAGGAGACCTGATTGTCAACCTCTGGAGGCAATCAGGTGTTGACTATCCCTGCACCAGAGAAGCTGGCTAAATATAACAAGAGATTCTTGGGTGCAGAGGATTATTTCCAGAGGTTATATAATTGCCTTTTCCTTTCCACTCCCAACTGTATACAAACTTCCTGATGGTCTATCCAGTCAGAGGAAAGCAGCAACACTAGAAATACAAAAGCTGCTAGAAAAAATAGTGTCATCCAAGAGGTCCCACCAGACAAGATAAAATCCAGAACTTTCTCAAGATTCTTTTTAGTGCCAAAGAAAACATGGGACTGGAGACTGATTTTGGATCTCAGCACTTGGAACAAGTCATTTCAACATGCAAAGTTTTGGATGGTCATGGTTCAGTCAGTTCTACCATTCCTGGGCAAGGATGACTGGATGTGCTCGATAGACTGTCAGGATGCATATTGTCAAATAAAGGTGAACAGACAATCCAGAAAGTATTTACACTTCTGGCTGGGAATCAGTCACTATCAGTTTAGAGCACTGCCCTTTGGCCTCACCACAGCCCCCAGGGTGTTCACCAAGTGCATGGCAGTGGTAGCAGCTCACATGAGACTGCAGGGATTCTGCATGTTTCCATATCTAGATGACTAGCTCATTACTTCCCCAACCAGGCATCTACTAACAACAGCAAGAGATTACAGTCTTCAATTTGTTCTCATCTAGGGATAACCATAAATTATGGAAAGTCTCAGTTATAGCCAACTTAAATTTTAGAATTCATAGGGGCAGTCTTCAACACAATATCAGTAACAGCTTCTCTTCCTCTCTTAAGAGTAAAGAATATCAATTTCTAGGTCAGGAAGAAAATTTGCAGTATCAAAATTTCATCCTGGTTCATCTTTCAAGCCTTGGGGTCATTGTCAGCTGGTATAATCTTAGGTCCTCTAGCAAGATTTCACATGAGAATTTTTCAGTGGACACTAGCAACACAGTGGTTGATTCTTTACCAGTGTATGTCAACATAAATAAGAATCACTCAAGCACGCAAAATTTACCTCTGGTGGTGGATACTTTTAGATCAGGTTCTATAAGCCCATCCTTTCATTCTCCCTCAATCTAAGGCCATAGTGACCACAAATGCTTCCTAGACCGGGGGGCACTTCCTGGGGAAAGTAGACCAAGGCACTTTGTTCCCTGAAGAGGCCAATTTGCATATCAATTTTCTAGAGATGAGAGCAGTGCTCTTAGCACTGCAGGCCTTCCAGGATGCTCTACCTTTAGAGACAATTGCGATACAAACAGACAATATGTTAGTAGTTTGGTACATCAACAAACAAGGAGGAAACAGATCTTACCCCTTGTGACAAGAAGTACTAAGAGTGTGACAATGGACTATCTCATCTAACCACTTTCCCATACAAATGTACATTCTGGGGAAGTCCCATGTGATAGCAGATGAATTGAGCAGGTCTATTCTTCTACCTCATGAGTGGTCTCTCAACATGAAAGTGACATAAATGATTTTCCATTAATGGAGCCTGCCTTGCTGCAATCTTTTTGCTTGTCCCCTAAACAACAAATGCAGCAGCTACTTTGCCCTAATCCTCTCTCTGGGGAACCTGAGAGACGGTCTATTCATTATTGGCCCACCAGTCCACTTTATGCTTACCCTCCAATTCCTCTAATTCCAAAATTCCTGCAGAAAGCTGCCAGGCTGAAGAGCAAAGTCATCCTCATTGCACTTTCCAGGCCTCATCAAATTTGGTTCATTTTCTAATCTGCTTTACCAACCTTGGATCCTGGATCTGATTCCAGACTTCCTGTCTCACCTGTCAGGTGTGATTAATCTGGATATCTTAAACCTCAAGCCAACTGCTAGCTCCTCAACAATTAAAGTTCAGTTAGTAGCAATCTTTAATTTTCATATTGGATTTAAGAATTCTGCTGTGGCCTCTTCTAAACTTTGTAAAGCATTTTTGAGGGGCATACTCCTGCTAAGACGACATTTAAAGATCCTACTCAGCCATGGGATTTGAACTTGGTACTGCAGACCTTAACTCATTCTCCCTTTGAACCAGCAGCTAAATGCAATCTTAAGTTCCTGACCTGGAAGACTATTTTTCTAGTGGCCATCAACCTCTGCTAGAAGAATTTCAAAATTTCAAGCATTGTCCTCTAAACCTCCCTACATGATCTTTCATAAGGATAGAGTCACATTACGTACCAATGCTTCTTTTCTTCCTAAGTTGGTGTCAGAATTCAATATCAGTCCATTAATTTTCCAGTTTTCTATCCTAAATTTGCAAACAAAGGTAAATATATGTTGCATTTATTATATGTTCACAGACAATTATTTTTACTTACATAAAGCAAAAGAAATCATAAAGACAGATCAATTATTTGTGTCCTTTGTGGAAGCTAAATTGGGAAAGCAGTTACAAAGGTAACCTTAACCAGATGGCTGATGGATTTGCATATCATTCATCTACAAGAAGTTAGGTCTAACCTTACCAAAACCTTTAAGAGCCCATTCAGCTGGGTCCATGGGAACGTCTTCACTGTTTCTATGTAGAGGTTCAGTGGACGATATATGTGCAGCTGCAACCTGAGCCAGTGCTCATTCTTTCATCACTCATTACAAACTGGATCTGGTCTCAAGGGGAAGAGCAGCCTTTGGCTCAGCTGTACTCAGGAATATCCTTGTTTAGAGTCCACCCAGGATTTTAGGTAGCTAGGGACTATGTCCCAACAGTTGAGGATAGAATAAAAATTGACAACATCGGATAAAAAAAAGTTATGTACTTACTATAACTTTCCATCTGTGTTGTCCATTTTCATTCTTCCTCAACTTCCTGCCCACAAACCTCCCAATCCCATTTCATTAAGAATTTCTAGAAGAATGAGAGACTATAACGACACCACCGTCCTTAATATTGAGATCCAGATAGGGCCCTTCTCTCAGAAAAATTATGTAGTCTTTTCACTTTATGTAAAGCAGCAAACGATATCTGAGGTATGTTAAGGGTTGGTGAATTATGGGAAAGGGAGGAGCTCAAGAGCTTCTTCGTGGCCACAAGCTTTAGCAATGACTGAATAGGATCCAAGGATCGGATGGAAACCCAACAGGTGAGGAAGAATGAAAGTGGACAACACAGATGGGATGTTGTACTAAGTACATAACTTTTTTTTTAGTGAAGCCAATTATCCAGTAAAGTGATGTAGAACAAGAAGGGCTGTAACTGTCCTACTTTTGGGAAGTTGGTCTCTTTTGAATAAGTAATCCTAGACCAGGAACACCTGCTCTGGATGAAGTGCTGTAGGAAGAAGGGACCTTGTGAAAGATGGTTGGAGGAACCTGGAGCCTGAATATTCTTCTTGCAAAAAGAAGCTGTAAAGAGGAGAGCAACTAGAAAGCACTTATGCACTTGATATGAGAGACTGCACCCCTTTGGTATAGGACTATAATAGAAAATGTAATTTGTGTTAATTTGTTTTGCTTTGCATGTTTATTTCAGAAAAGTCTATACCAGTCTTATGTTTGTACCCCAATAAAACTATGCTTATTTTATGAACTGATAAAAAATGTGCATTTATCTATAACACATCAGTGGAGAATGGGAGCACATTTTTAATGTACTTTTTATATCAAAGGTCTTGATTTTTTTTTTACCTTTCACTGCCTACACAACAAAGTCTATTGCTTGAGCACATTTTCGACCTGATGGGAAAACTCACTCAGGTATGTTCTGTGTGGATTTCACCTGTATTTTCTTTTTTCACCAAGATGACAACTATTGAAAAACTGCTACTACAGTTCAGGGAATGAGAATAATTGCTAAAGCCATGGCAATGTTAAAGGCAGTTTCATTACTAAAACCACTGACCAGGGAGGTATAACTCGAGCTATACCCGGCAGTCTTCAACTGATATGCCCACCTGGAAGCATGGGACCTGAGCAACTGTACTAGAATCATTTTGGCTGAATGAATTGGGGGCCTTGAAAAAACTTCATAAATATAGAAGGGGCTGAAAATCAAGACTACGAAAAAGTAAAAAAAAAAGTGTTAGATTAACTTGTGTTACCTCTAAGATACAAGCTCAGATGTTTCAAATATGTAAATCTCCAAATAAATGGTATGATTGCAGTTACATGATTTAAAGGATGCATTTAAACTTTGATTAGATCCCGTGGGTCAACATACTAAATGAAATGACATAAATTTTAGACTATTATAAATTAAAAATGCCAAAATAAGTGAAATGTTTACTTTACTGTTGGTATTATATCAAGTCATATTTGTAAACTATTTTAAGCTATGTTTAAGTCATCCACTTTTGCATTTACTTATTCATCAAAAGTTCAGTTATGAAATTTTATTGCATATTTCTTAGTGGTTATATGAGTTCTGGCCAAAATATAAGTTTGTCGTAGTCCATTTAATCAGTTATTTCCATGTCCATGTACATTTTCATTGCCTCTCCTGTCACTGTATTTTCATCCAGCCATTCTTGATTCTAGTTCTTTATGGGAGAATAGTGCTTGAATGGGATCTAATATGCTTCCAGGCCATCCCCCATGATTGGTTTCTTCATAGATAGCAAACTTATGAGGCTGGGAACTACACACAGCTAGTTATAACTTGTAATTGCACCTGTCTTTGGTCAGTTTTCACTGAGATTCCACAATGCTTTAATAATTCCAGTATGGTTGTGGTAATCAGTTAAACATTCCAAGAACCAAACAATCACAGTGCTGTTGGAAATTTATCAGCTCTAATCTGGTTTGCACATGGAACCAGTGGATCTAAAAACTGCCAAATTCCTGTCTCTCTGCCTGTGCCCACTCTACTAGTGTATGTCCGAGGAGGAACTAAAGGCAAGATATGTATAAAAAAATAAAAAAATAAAAAAAAAACAACAATTTTTGTTTTCATAAGCCAAAAACTAACAGATCACTTGACTTTGCAGTTTCAAGTAAAAATAAACAGTTTCTTAGTCTGAATTCACCCATTATTCACTGTCCACAAAGTCCATCCAGGACACAAGCTGTTTTTAATACAAACATCCAAGGCTGCAGGCTTCTCCTAGGCCTTGCTTTCAGTTCTGTAAGTAAATATGTCTCTACAAGGTGCATGACACAGAAACATTCCCCAGGTTAACCTTGACTGGCTGCCCACGCCATAGTTTCAAAATATCCTTTAACAATAATACTTCTATACACCCTTGACATTTCCAGGCAACATGCTACTATTATATATTTGACTGTCTATAGCTATCTATCTATCTATCTATATCTATATCTATCTATATATATATTTATATATATATATATATATATATATATATTTATATATATATATACACACACACACACACACACACACACACACACACTCACATCATACCTTTCAACTGTCCAGATTTTCTCATATTTTTGGTCTATTTCTCATAAAATATATGGTTTTCTGGCAAATCACTGGGATGATCTGAGAACTGAAGTCACTAAATAAAGACAAACATTTGAGTTTCAGACTTCATATCCTAGAGAAAAATACATGTCAACACAAATCCTGTTATTCTAGCTACTTTCTAACCTTGTAAGATAAATATTTAAAATCTGTCCCTATTTTTGGGACTTTGTCCCCCAATTATGTTAGGTTTTATGCAGATTTCTTGCACTAAGAGTTGTGATATATATTTTACCCAAACACACACACACACACACACACACACACACACACACACACACACACACACACACACACACACACACACACTTATTTTAGTGTGTATAAAGGGACTTGTTTCTACATGATTCTCATAGCACTTTAGCAAAGCAATCAGCTGCATAGGGTAGTTAAGGGACAACTAATTTCCAGTTAGTGGTTCAGCATGGAAGGCTGGATCAGGAAGTTCATTCTTGAAGTCAGAGGTTCACTGTGGGGTAGAGTACTGGCAATATCCAAGCATTTATGGTTCCTACGGTTCAACAGCCCAATCAAGGCCTATGACAGATGTGACCCTGACAGGCTCAAATGAGTAGTTTGTTTGTGGAGCAGAAAGGATAGCCTGGCAAGGCCTGAAGCTATGGATTTTAATTTGTACCTGACAGTAGAAGGGCTAAGGCTGGAGTTACCGATGTGGAATGTGTGTCTTATTTCTGTGATACTATAAATATTTTATATAGCTTGAGAAGCACATGGAAAAAGCCAAATGGGATGTATTTTAATTGGGTTTTTTTTTAAATAAACCCTTTTTTATACACTTATATTTCCAGTGTACATTGTACGTATCATACAAATACACACAAACACACATATATATGGGTATATAATGGGAATACTAAATGATACCTAATAACAACAAAAACTTGTCAAACATAAAATCAACAAGAAAGCATTAATATAGCACAAAATTTTCAGTCTGCAGTACTGACAGATAATTTCGACAATGACACACCCAGAATGGCGTGCTCTTCAATATAAGTAGTTAAAAAAAAATACTTTGCATGTTTTTGCGCCACCCACGCCCCCCAGCTTCCTATATGTACTAATTCCATGATCTTACCAATTCTTAGAAGGGAGAAAACTCTTGCAAAAACAGAATCATTGTTGGCACACAGACATCTCACTGTCAGTGATTAACAACATAACGAAACTGAAAGAAAATTATTGCTAGGGCACATTTATATACTGCATAGCAATGAAAACATGACTAAAATATCCTTTTCCCTTTACCGCTATTAAGAAGAAGTGCATCACTGACCAGCTCTTCAAACTAGGACAATTTCTATATTTTTCATAGTCTACCTTCTGTACAAATGACCATAATCTATTGACCATATGTTTGTTGACATTATGACCTTTAGAAAATATATTGTGTACTATGTGTGTGTTTTCCTGCTCCACCTTAATAATATGTACTAAGCCCGCCTCTGCTCCTGCCCTTGCCCCTAGCCCTAACATACAGCTTACCTTAAAAAAACCCTTTCCATAACACTACTACTACACAAGACAACTTGTTCACTCATCATGCAAGTGCACACACACACAGACACACACACACACACACACACACACACACACACACACACACACACACACACACACACACACACACACACACACACACACACACACACACACACACACACACATACACACACACACACACACACACACTACATCTAACCTTTAGCACTCACGCTCCTACACATACTAAATCTATATCCTTGCCTAATCTAAAACACTCACATGCACACACTAAATCTATCCCCTTACCTAACCCTTGCCCTAACTCTAAAATGGATACATATTACGTTGTCGAACCGTACCAAGTTCGAACGTCATATTGTCGAACCCATATGTTCCAACTTGGAAAAGTTTGAACATTTCAATGGAGATATCCGTTCAGTGTGGAAAGGGAAGATTTCGCTTTACTGCACTGTAGTGCAATCTCGGAGTTGGTATATTTAAAGAGCGGGGGGGGGGGTGCAGTGGGGCTTGCCCCTCTTCTTACAACTGTCAGGTAGGTTTTTCTGTTTTTTATTTATTTTTTGACGTTTTCGAACTTTTGAAAGTTTGAACATATGGGTTTGACCATATGGCGTTCAGACTTTTGAAAGTTTGACAACGTAATATGAACCCCTCTAAAACACACACCCTCACATACAAACTCTATGCTCCACCCATTACCTTTGTCAACCAACCAGAACTCGCCAAACTTAGCATTTGCACAAACCATTTTTCGCTCATTTCTTACAGCTGCTCACTAACATCATTGAAATGTGTGTTGATTTAGTCAGTTGTAACTACTTATTTTATTTATTTTATTTAACTTTGATGACCGGGGAAGTCCACTGGGCCAAGAAGAGCCCGTTTTCAGTAGAGGCAAGTTACATTTCACATGTTACAAAAGGAAATAGTTCATACAGCTATTTAAACATTAACAGATAAGCTCCATGATATTTGCAATTGGCTTGTCACAATGTTACAAAAATAAAAAGATATAATTTAATACAGAAATTTCAACATTTACATAAAGTGAATATTTTTGTTATAAACTCAATTGTAGGTTTAACATTTCAAAATATATAGCTACTAGCCATTAGTAGGTTAGGAAAATATTATGCATGTAGAGGGTAATAGTATAACCGAGATTGGAGAGTATAGTACAATAGATATTAGAGAGAAAATTAGTTTTTGGTAGGGGAGGGATTGTTTTGGGTGGGATGAAGTAATAGTAGAGGTAGCTGTATGAGTCAGTGCAAGGTGGAATGGAGGGGGGCTAAGTTGGAATGTGGCAAGGGCATTCCCATTTGGAAGATTTTATATATATATATATATATATATATATATATATATATATATCTATAGTGTTACCTACACGTAACACTAACCCTCATTTAATCAATTTAATCAGCAGTCAAAAGACTGCATAATACTGAAAGTGCAAAAGGCTGACACAGTAAAAATATCTAAACACGAAGTAATGACAAAATGGAAGTTATACTAAGGAAGGTTCCTGCCTTTTTCTCACTGCTGTGTAACCTCGAAGTAGGTGTATATATGATTAGTAGGGATAGTGGGGAGCATTGACAAAATGTGGTTTGATTTTGATAGATTTTTCAAGGGTTTTCTATGAGGTTAAATTTTGTCACATGTTTCAGTTGCTCCCCTGCACTCCCACACCCCCTGCTAATTTTATATACCAGCTCCGAGGTCACACAACGGTAGGGAAAGGGCATAAACTCTTCCCTAGTATACCTTCTAGCTTAGATATTATGCAGACAGTCTTTCGACTGTCGATTAAATGAGGATTAGATTAAGCATTGCTAAGTTATATATAATATGCATGTATATTTTACCCTAGTTGTGCAGTAACAGTTCTGAAATAACTCATGTGATAAATATTCTAAATGGATGTGTACACTGAGGTCCTGGATGGAGACAAAGGAGTGGCACTCCTTCCAAATGGCACTTTAAAAAATAAGTGGGAGTCTGTCATGGTAACAACAACAAAAAAAACAGAGACACACACAGAGAATCAGCTTAAGAATGAACAGAGGTGCTCATTGAGATTAAAAGAGGCTGTAAGAGACACTACATGAAACATTACTGAAAATGTGGTGTTTTTTGATTTGCTATAGCTTTTTTTTTAAAAAGCAAGCATATTTTAATTTATGTCATGGCAGTGGCTGCAAGTACCATCTGCAGATATCTTTGAGGCTAGAGAAATAAAATCTGTCACTATCTCTGCTTCTTTCCCATCTATATCAAAGAAATTATACAGCAAGAAGTTATATGTTTAGCAGCAAGACATATTTTCTGCTATCTATTTTGCCTTTCTTCGATACGATCTTCAGCTCTTCCTCACTTTCAGCCATTAGAGTGGTATAGTCTGCATTTCTGCAGTTGTAAATATTTCACCAAGCAAGTTTGTTTCCATCATGTCTTAGTCAGCATAGAAATTAAATTAATTAGAATGACAATATGCAACCTTGTTATACTCCCTTCTCAGTCTTGAACCATTCAGTTTTTCCATACTCAGTCCTGACTGTTACTTCTTGATTTGCATACAAATTCTTTTGGAGCCAAATAAGGTGATCTGGTATTCCGATGTCTGTAAGAACTAGCCACAGTTTGTTATGGACCACACAAGCAAAGGCTTTAGAGTTACCAAAAGAAAAAAAAAAAGAAAAAAAAAAACAGAAATAACTATATTTTGGCGCTACCTTGTTTTATCTATTATTCAGTGGATGTTGGTTATGTAATTTCTGGTGCCTGTGCCCTTCTAAAACCAGCTTGAGCATCTGGAAGTGACTGGCTCATATATTGCTAGACTAGATTGCAGGATGTTGAGCATCACCTTGCTAACATAGGAAACACATGAAATTGTTTGATAATTTGAGCATGCTTTAGCATTGCCTTTTTTGGGATTGGAGGACAGACTTTCTTTTTCTAATCCAATGTCCACTGCTGTATTTTCCAAATTTCCTGGCAAACTGAAAACATCATTAACAGTATAATTTTCAGGATTTCAAACAATTCAGCTGTAATCATGGAGCTTTCTGGAATTCTGCTATTAGCTAGCCATTTTAGGACCCATTGAACTTCATTCTTCGGGATATCTGGCACTAGACCAGAGAACATACATCACAGGTATCAGTGAAAGTAATGTCTATCTTATATATTTATTCTGGATATACCTGCCATTCCTTCCTAATATCATCTGTAAGATTTCTGCGGTCTTTGCCTTTTTGCTATGCCCATTTTTACCTGGAAGCTTGACATAGTATTGTCAGTTATCTTGAAGACCTCTCTTGTCTTTTCTATTCTTCTTCGGGTTCTTTGCACTCCTCATTTAAATATGCCTCTTCATCTCAGCTTGCTGATTTGTGAAACTCTGCATTCAGATCGACATATTTTACCTATTTCCTTTGCCTTTTGCTCGATCATTTCTAAAGACTTCACAGACAGCCATTTTGCCTTCTTTAATCTTCTTTCTACAAAAGGTCAGAAATAACTGTAAGGTACTTAGAGTATCATTATATTTGTTATTTACTAGGTCAATTAAGTATGGGGAGACTCCTCAAGGTTGGAGACATGCATTTTTAAAACCTATCTTTAAGGGAAGGTGGAATAGGACAAACCCAGTGTCATACAGACCCATATGTTTGCTTTACTGCTGTGGAAAAATTATGGAGAGGATATTTTGGATAAATTAATGTCAGAAGTGGAAAGGCTAGGAGTTGATACCATATATATCAGCATACATATGTTGAAAATAGATCTATAACTACCTGTAACATGATATTTAATAACAATGTAATAGCTATAAATGAAACATTGTGTTGTAGTGTAGTTTATATAGGCTTAACTTCAGCCTTAGATAGGGTCATTCAAAAACACTGATCAGTAAATTAGAACAACTAAGTATTAATGTAATCTTGATAAGAAAGAAAGCTGTATGGTATATGAATAGGACATGTCAAGTATCATACAGCAATTGAGCAGTTGAAATCCTAGGCTACTGTCAAGATATCCCACAGGTTTCAGTCCTCGGCCCATACTTGTTTAGGTTTTATCTTTCAGATCTATCTATTTCATCTGTGTTCTAGTGTATATGCAGATGATGTTACAAAAATGGCATGTCTGCAAAAGAACTTGCATAAGTTGACCATTTAGACACAAGAAAATAATATGCTGATAAATATTTCAAAAACTAAGCATATGAGTTTTGGGAGACACAGATTAAAGGATGAATATTTTTAGTACAGCACACAGTCATTGAAACTGTATATTCATTTAAGGTATTTGAGTATATGGGTAGATCCAGCATTAATTTTTTTCTAATCATATCAACAAATTTATTAACAGTAGTTATAAGAACTATAAGTTCATAGTTAAGTATTAAGCTAGATACTCTTGTGGTCCATTTTATGCTTAGCCAATTTCCCGTTTTTTGTACTCAAAATAACCTGTCCCATTTGGCTCTAGATTGGCCTTACTCATCCCTGGGTCAATAATTATATATTACCACTAATGAGGATAACTGGGATCATATCATAGATAATTTGAGGGGACCCATGCATGGGATAAAGCATTTAATATTAAAAGGGCAGCTCTGGGGTAAATTTGTTTCTCATCCATAGATCTAAGATGAGCTTGAATATGCACAGGGATTAACTTTGTTTTTGTGGATGATGAGTCTGTTCCAGAGCAGTGGTATCTTGCATGAGTTATACCTGTCCTTCCAAACCAATCTGTTGATGTTGCAGAAGAGATTTAGATCCCTATACTGAGTATTTCTAATGCCATTTGACTTGTTGATGTGTGGTAAATCCATCAGTAATGAGTCGGAGGATGCCTTGTATGCCAGATATAGGTCACCTTTTAGCATTCTGTTGGGTGCAGACTATAGTGATGGGGCTTTTAGTCAGTTCATGTAGGACGCGTTGTTTAGGCCTTGTATCCTTTTAGTAAGGTATCTCTGTGGGCATTCCAGTTGTTGCATGTGTTTGGACAGATGCTTGCCAAAGGGGGCTTTAATATTTAATGACTGATCAAATAAATGCTGAGTTAAGTGGCACAGTGACATCCCTAGATCTAGGCACAATCTCCTTGCTTATATGCTCTGCAATATAGCAGGATATTCTTACAAGAATGAACACATTGGTTAAAAGTTAGGTAGCTGTCCGCATAAGTTCCCAAAGCCCAAAAAACTGGATCAACTGTTAGAGGTGTATTGTCAATGTCATAGTTCCCTGAGTAGATGGCTTCCCAAAGGTTGCAATAATACATTTTTGGGCATTTAATTAAAGCCCATGATTCTTGCACAAGTTATTTATTTGGGACAAACCTTTTGCAGGATGACTAAGTCATTTGGAGATTCAATGACTGCTCCTAGCTTGCAGTCATTTGCAAACTTAGTCAGCCAGAGCCCTTTGGTATTGGCTTTTACTTCAGAAAAAGTAGATGCCAAACAGGAGAAGTCCCAGCACAGAACCCCGGGGGACACTTCAGATTACTGGCCTCTTTGTGGAAGTAACTTCCACTATTTGAAGTGTGATGTGTGGTGTACCACTAATGATTTTGGTGTCTTGAGTTTACTATGTGTGAAATTTTTGCCTGCAAAGATATATATGCACATCTTTCACACATGCGCTGTTTGAGTAATAGATGATCATTAGACAGCATGAGGCAAGTCTTACACTGTATCTATATACACATTTCTTTCAAACTGACTAGAGAAGTTCTGGAAAAGTGATGGTCCATCAAACCAACACGAATGATCTGAGACCCGGGGTAACTATAATTGCTTAAGGTTTGATTTTAGGATAATGCTTCGGTAGATGTGCTACTAAGTATTTAAAGTTCAATAAAAAATAACTAGCATGGAAACCATCTTCTGCCACTAGTGAGAACCAGTATAAAAATCATCAATTTGATACTGAAATCAGTGCAGCCAGTTTCAGTACACTAAATATTAAACAATTTTTTCAAAGGTCTTTTAGCCTAGATAGTAGTTTATTGTGAGAGACTTTGCAAAATGATACTTATGCACTTATTGTCAACAGCCAATAAACAGGGAGTGGGAGGGAATTATGTTGTCAAATTATCATAAGGGAAAGCCATCAACAGATACACTGGGTTTACGAAAACTACAACAGGGTGGTGGGAAGGGAAAACAATTAGACCCTTAGCTATGATCTGATTGACCTGGAGCCACCTTAATACAGACAAGTCCTGAAGTAGCCTGACATACACTCAGAACATAAGAATGAAACTAGGGTTTGATACCAATAGTTAGATCACTTAAACAGTGCAACTATGTACTGGGATTACTAATATAGGCTTAAATACCTAAAGCAGATACAGACTGTTCAAATGAAGTTAAAATCAGATCAAAAAATGAAAACGCTTATCTTTGTTTCTGTATGTATGTATTGGAATATTAAAATACTATATTATATAATATTATAGATTGTATAAAACATTTATAAAGTCTAGGAAATCAGAAATGATGAAATCATTGTTTGCAAATTACATTAGACCCAAACTAGTGTGTGGAATAGCAGTATGGAACCCTTAAAAGAAAACAAGCATAACTAAACTGGAAAACAATTCAACAGAAATATGCCAAGTGCATCTGTGTATGGGAAAATGTAAGTTTTTATGAAAGACTGAAATATCTGAACATGTATAGTGTCACATATAACAACAGAAAAGCAGTAACATCACTAGTGGACTCAAAGAAATAAATCTTTCATCTTTATTACATAACAGATATCTTCAGAACCATTTGATAAGAAAGATTCAAAATGATGTTTATAATGGTTGAAATGTCCACACCCTCAATATAGCTACACTAGTGGCATCTGCCACATCTTCAAGTGATTTTTAATATTCTTTCTCCTTCTATAGAAAAAGAGGGTTTGTATGTGCCCAGGGATTTATTGTTATCATCCAGTTCAAAAACCAACCAATTTTTATGAACAATGTCTTCAAGCCCTTTAACATCCGATCAATACAGCACAATCACATTGAGCTGAAAGATCCCTACTAAATCCTTCGGGTATTGGTGTTTCTACCATATGTGGTTGTAACACACCAATGTGTTTGTCTTGTTTGGTTTCTGTTTCATCAGTATAAAGTAATCATACTACTGTTAACTTTGCCTGAGGCATAATTAGAAGCCATTGTAACATATCCTGAACTGTAGCCCCTATTCATAAACCTGTTATGCAAATCTTGAGCATGATGACCAAAACTGACATTATCAGAGCAATTTCTTCTCATTCTGATAAATTGTGATTTTGGAATGTTTTTGGCAATATGTTAGTCTGGAAATTCTAATACACTGACTCCTCACCACCCCCTTTTTTTGGTGGTATGGATAGCAACTAGGAAAAAAAAACAGAAAAGAAGCACAAAAAGTAGGTTTTGTATATAAAACTGCTTCCAAAATAGCCCCAGAGCCCCTCTGGACCTTAACATCAGTATCATTTATCTCATCTAAACCAAATTGATGAGTAAAATGTAAAAAAACTAGTACTAGTCCCCATTTGACCAATCAGTTTGGTAAATTGGTCATGATCACCACACCACAGAAACAATACATCATCCAGGTATCAGTAATAAGCCTTACAATAGTTAAATAAAGGAAAATGAAACAGGACATGAAGTTTCCATTTTAACAAAACTCCATAGCAAATATGGGAGCACAATCGGTCCCATGGCTACTCCTGACAACTGCTTGTAAAATTCCCCACAAAACATAACAAAACTGTTAGTTAGAAATATTTCTATAAAGTCATGGATCAAGCACTCATCGTTATCTGTTAGATTGCCAAACCTGCAAACTATATCATCAAACCAATGTAAGCCTTCTTTATTTATTTATTTGACATTTGTTAACCAGGTTAGTCCATCTGAGCCAATGGCCCGTTTTCAGTGGAGACTTGAGGAGAAAAGCTCCAGCATTACAAACATAATAAGATAACATAGTAGGCAATATACAAAACCCAAGAAAAACAGTGCAGCAATACAACATAAGCAAAAATTGCATATGCACTAATCAGGTGAAACAAATAACTGTAATAAAAATAAAACAAAATGAAGTAAATACAACTAGTACATTTAAGTATTTACAATAATGACAAATCTTTCCCAAGTAGCATGAGGGATAGAAGAAAAAAGGCTTTTTATGACACAGTTTGCAAACAATTAAAATGGTCAGCTTCTATCTGATAAAGCTTATCCAACAAATCCCAGAAATCTTAAATTATGTGGGGAAAATTAACAAAAAGATTTTTCAATTTAAAATCAATAAACTTAACTAATGGTTCCGTAACCCACTGAAGCTACTATCAGACACAGGGGTGGGTTTAGAATATTGTTGTGGAGCTTCGGAATGCCAAAAATCCTAGAAATAACAGGATCTGTAACTCTAAAAAATTCATACAACCTGTGACATAAAAAGCATTTTTTCATGAAGAAGGCTTATATTGGTTTGATGAGATAGCTAAACCCAGTACAAATGAGGAAACGTGCCCAAACCATAACCAATAAACCCCAAAAAGCACTTGGATAGCCATTTCCACTGCAAACATCAATGTTTATTCACATAGATACAGTACCAGCAACCACAATGTAAGATTTAACGCTGACATACAAGTAAACTTGTTTAACTTTACATCTATTAGGTCAATCAACCAAGGTTTAATTGCAATAAATAGGTTATTGCCAAGGTTATATAAGGGTAGAAGTGTAACATTCATAGTATCTAATGAAGTTTCTTGACGAAAACATACTGGTTGTATGTCAGCATTAAATCTTACATTGTGTCTGCTGGTGCTGTTTCTGTGTGTGTGGTAGTCATGACCAGTTTTTTAAACTGATTGGTCAAATGGGGACTTGTACTAGTTTTTTACATTTTACTCACCAAATTGGTTTAGATGAGATAAATTATTTGGATATTAAGATCCAGAGAGGCTCTGGGGGCTGTTCTGGAAACAGTTTTATATACGTATATATATATATAAAACCTACTTTTTGTAATTCTATTCTGTTTTTTTCTAGTTGCCATCCATACCACCAAAAAGGGGGCAGTGAGGAGTCAATTTATTAGGATTTCCAGACTAATATCCAATGACATGATGTGTCAACAAGAATTTTTGTGTTTAAAGAATATGTTTTTAGACCGGGGGTACCCTGAATCATTGGCGAATGTCATTGAATCGCACGTTTAGGCAGAAAGGCAGGGGACATACTGACCCATTATTAAGTATGGGCTGACTAAGAATAATTCCCCCAAGGATTTAGTAGGGATCTTTCAGCACAACATGGTTGTGCAGTATTCGCTGGATGTTAATGGGGAATGAAGACATTGTTCATAAAAAATTGGTTTGTTTTTGAATTGGATGATAACACTAATTCCCTGGGCACACACAAATCCTCATTTACCTATAGAAGGAGAAAGAATATTAAGAATCTTTTGGAAAGACCACACCTCTACCTCAATTCATTTTTTCTGACTACTTAAAGATGTGGCAGATGCCACCAGTGTAGCTATATTGAGGTTAATTATACGGGAAGCCTTTTCGAAAAATTTCTAGATATGGAAAAGGGGGTTGATTTAATTGTTTATCTGAACGGGTGGTATAGTTGGCCCACTGTAATTGCTGCCCATCTTTTTATGTACGCAAGACTAACAATGCCATGAATTGGAGAATTTATCAACATTTGTATAGTATACAAAAGGCAGACAATAGAAGTGCCTTTGCCAGACATGCTGATGGAGCCTCCTCAGGGGACTGGAAAAATAGCTGTTGCACAGGGAGATCCTCTGGCAATTGAGATTAGATGCTACCACCCACCGGAGATTAATGACAATATTTCTATAGTCAGTTAACTCAACAGAAGTGCAACCACCTTTTCAATCTATAAATATTCCTTTTCTTGTAATAATTTTTTGTAGAGATGCTCGCAGAAGTGTTAACAATTCATTGCTGAACTAAGAGGGATTTTTTTGGAGGAATTTTTTTGGAATTTGTTTAATCTTTGCTAGAGGGTGAGTGAGTCTAAGAACCCTTTTAAAGATTTTTTTAAGGTTTTTATTGGTGGAAACTTAATGAGTTTTATTTTGTGAATGGTTGTTTTCTTTATGGGTGTGGACATTTCTAGTCTATATAATTATTTATATTTAATTGACTTGATGGTTCTGAAGATGCCTGTTATATAATAAAGACGAAAGTGCTCAACCTCATAACAGATTTATTTCTTTGAGTACACTACTCATGTCACTGGTTTTCTGTTGTTATTGAGATTTTATTTTATCAGTTTTGGGCTTGCTGGTGTACGTTTTATTTTTATAGTTTCACATATAGATATTTAAGAGGAGACCTTATTCAGATCACTTAGATACAACCTCTGGGAATGTTTGGGTTATCAAAAGTAGTAAAGAATCAGCAGGCAACCCATGTAGAAGATTGTTTAAGGATGAGAGATGTATTAATTGGACCTCAGAGAGCAGCTGATGTATGGAATACATTACCAAATAATATTAAAGCAAGTACTAGTTTAGATATTTTTTTAGAACAACTTCGGCACTTATTATGGGAATGACGGTTTTGGTATATTGGCAGGCTAGAAGGGCATTATTGCTTGTGCTTAATAAATTCGTATGCATATATGTATGTGTGTACGGATATACTGTCATTTTTCTTGAGCTGTATTTTCTGCAATTTGAGAAAGCAAGGTCATTCTGCCATGGAGTTTGACAGGGCTCTAGGCAGTGCATTACAGTTCATGAGAACAGTGGTTCCAGTAGAAAGATATGAAACCCTGTGACAGACTTCCATTAGTGCCAACATATCATCCATAACTTAAACTTTACAAAATTGTAAGGAATGTCCAATCAGTGATCGTTGAGGATGACAAGCTGAGAAACATTTTCACACAATCCCTCTGCTGTCATTCAAACAACTACCAACTACCAAATCTAAAGAATCTTCTTGAGAGAAACACACTTAAACAAGAACAAATAATATTCCAAAATGACACAAAACCTTGCTACCACATGTCAGATTATTTGTGCTGCTTCCAGCATAAGAACTTCACAGACCATAAGTTTCAATGTACAGGGTTTATTTTACTTGTACTTCTGAAATGGATTTATCTTATCAAATGCAAGAAATATAGATAGAGAGATGTTATATAAGAGAGACAGGCCAGCCTATTGGAGCCTGGGTGAATGGCCACAGACACCAAGTTATGTGCAAAATGACTGACAAGCCAGGGAGAGGTCACTTTTCCCAGTCTGATCATTCTGCATCAGATATGACAGTTATGGCTTTTCAAGGAAACTTTCGCACACCTTTGGAAAGAACAACAATGGAGATTAAGCTAATTCAGTTCTTCTGTCTGACAGTCCATAGTTTGAACCTGGATATTGATTTATGAGACACTGTAACAATTAATAAGGTGTAGTGGAGAGCAACAACTGATTCTTTTTCTAGTAAGGCATGATTTTTATGATGAATTTAGACTAAATCCAAACTTTTGAGTATCTCAGAAGGTTAACAGTATCTGTAACATTACTGGGGTTTGTGTTTGTGGCACCTGTGTTTTAGTCACAACAAGAGTGTAGCTATTTTCACATAAGATAACATTTTAGTCATAACACTAGTTACCGTAAGGTCAACGGTCAGACAATATTAACAGTATAACAAAACTTTGATGGGTATTGCTGGTTCTTTGAGGAATATGTCAGTTAGACTGACATGTCAACACATTTTTTTCTTCTCTTTCACTCTCAGCTAGCTAAACCACAGCCTGTATAGTGTAGTACTGCAGACAACATCCAAACATTCTAATAAAATGTCTTATTCCCCTGGTAGTCCCTGCCTTGTTCATAAAGCATCACTTCACTAAGAAATGGAAATTATTGTAAATTCACATTTCCTGTTAACCAAAACATCTATCTTAGAACTATTGTTTGTTTAGACAGACTAGCAATTTAGATTATAAATTATAACTTCTTGTTTTCCTTCTCTGGATTTAACTAATCTCTTTACAAGTTCCATATGTTCTGATGTCTTTTCTCATCACTTATCAGGGCAGTCTCTTGAGCTATTATCTTATCTGCTAAATGAACAATGCCTGTAATGTAAAATACAAACGTTTGAGTTCTATTACAGGACATGACCTGGTCTTCTAAAGTTTCACTGTGTCTTTCACTCTGTGTCTGACACACACACGCACACACACACACAAACATAGGCAGTGTCTGTCGCCAAGGTGTGGTTGCTATATTAAACATAAAACTGAATTGACATTTTCCAAGTGTCTTTTTTAGCCAATAGGAAACAAATTATGTACTTCCCTTTCAAAGGACATGTGGATATTTAAGCATTGTATCTAACATCAGTAACTTAACTCCCAACAAAGGAATCCTAGATGTCCAAAAGCTTGAGTAATTGCAAAAATCTGTTGGTCCAGTAAAAGATATTACATCATTATGTCTGTATTCCAGCATCTGTGTATTTTCAGTTAGTGGACCAACACAGCATTTCTTGTTTCCAAGTATACTAGTTGAGTATAAGAGGGATGTCTCTTCTCATGAGGTGCTGTTTGATATTTTCTGAATGGTCTGTGCTTCGTTGTGACTAGAAATAATAGCATTTGCTCATGTTCTGTTTTCTTAACTGTCTATCTTTCTGACTGCTACTCTGCATTTCAGCAAACCCACATACTAGTCATATTACACATGTAAGTCAGGGAATGCAGTCTTGCTACCACAACAAATGAGACAGTTATAGCCACTCAGTTTAAATTACTATTGTATTTAAAAATTAAACTGTATGAAGGTGGTCTTTCTCTTAAGATGGTGCCTTTGCAGAATATTGTCACATCTAACTGCAGTTTGATCTTTTACAGTGCTTCAACTGCAGACAAATTTAATTTAATGCAGACTCACTGAAATATTGCTCTATTTATTTCATGGTACTTATAATGTATATGAGTGTATGTGTATGACCATATGTATGTGTGCACAGGCACACGCGTGTGTGGGTCTGTGTGTGTGTGTGTGTGTGTGTGTTTGTGTGTGTGTGTGTGTGTGTGTGTGTGTTTGTGTTTGTGTGCCTCTATCTCTGTTGAAATGTGCATATTCAGGTGTGTGTGTGTATGTGTGTGCCTGTATTTCCGTCCAAACATGTGTATATTCAAGCGGGTGTCTGTATGTGTCTCAGTCTGTATCAGACATGTGCATATTCAGGTGTGTGTGTGTGTGTGTGCGTGTGTATGTGTGTGTGTGTGTGAATGCATGCATGCGTGCGTGTGTTTGGGTCTGTGTGCATGCCTGTATCTCTTTCCAAATGTGTATATTCAGGTGTGTGTGTAAGTGTCTCTATCTCTGTCAGTGATTTGTGTGTGTGTGTGTGTGTGTGTGTGTGTGTGTGTGTGTGTGTGTGTGTGTGTGTGTGTGTGTGTGTGTGTGTGTGTGTGTGTGTGTGTGTGCACGTGTGCGTGCTCACTCGTGCATGTGGGAGGCGGAGGGAGGTGTAACTATTCTCTCGGGTATAGGTGCATGTTTGTGTATGAATGAGTATGTATGTGTTGTATTTACATATCACCATGTAAAGAAGTATGCATAATGCAATACAGATTAACCTTTCTGTTTCTGTGTGGTTTTCCTGACAGCACAATAATCCAGGAGCACTTTGGCTCCAGTGCTATGCATGGACCAGTGCTTCCTGTTTGGATTCTCAGTGTATCCATACAAGACCAATAATGAAGGCTTAAGCAGCTGTATTACCACACTTAGGCAGACTGCCTTCTTATTTCCATCAGGTCTCATTATTCCTCATGGTCCATTATTCCTACTTTTTGCTTTCCCCCATCTGAAATGATGCCTGCGCATCCATACACATTTAATTGGATTCCAGCTTTTTTATTTGCTGGCAGTTTTAAATACTAACCTTCTCTCAATATTTAATTTTTGTGGGTTCTGCATGCTTGCCTTTCCCATAAATTTGCTTGTTTTGTTATACGTAAATCTTACTTATTACCATTTTTAGGGTTTAATACGATTGTAGGGGCGCCAAGCAGTCAAACAAGCCACCAAAGCCTTGTTTGACTGCTTGGCGCTCCTACAATCGTATTTTCCGTAGTTTGTCTTTGCCAATTTTTTCACACATTTTTAGGGTTTAATGTGAAAGCTGATCTCTGCAGCATTTCTTTCTGGGCTGTCTAAGCCATTTGTGGGGTGTGGTTTCCCCATTACATGTTATACCTTTCTCTGGCACTGATTTATCTTTAGATATGCAGCTTGTGTTTGAGAGACATTTATTATGGTCATTTGCCTTCATCATCAGGATTACAGCTCTTTTCCATACTGTTTCCTTCTTTTAGTATTCCCTTTAGTTTACAGGATCAGTCTACTGTCATTAGATGACCTTAGAAATGCAAGAACCTTTTGAGAACATTCTTTCTTCAAAACAAAGTGAACTAACTTACCTTAAATGTATACTGCATTTCTGAATATCTTCTGTACTGTTTTAAACTCGAGTATTACAGAAAATACTGATTCTCCACCATAAGTTAACACAGTTGCAGAAGGCACTATATGTTGCAGTGAGGAAACATTCATCCAGAGTTGCTGGATAAAACATTGTTTTTGTCTCATATGTCCTCATTTTCCTTCCTGTTTCAGTTACTCAGCCTATCTCATTGTTTTGGGTGTATAGCTACTTTCTAGCAATAAAACCTCAAGCTCATATCATATTCTTTTGCCCTTATTAGGAAACATACCTCAAAAACCGACCTCACTCTCTACATGGTCCTACCAGTGAGATCCAAAACAAAGCTGCCCTTGGAAATATCTTTCCTTTCTGGTTGAAGCCTGCACCTACTACTTAGGATCCTTGACTGCAAATGGGGAATGTATGTGAAAATGACCTCGTCTCTTTAACCCAGTATTTTATCCCCGGTCTCAGGCTACATGGCTCCATCGTACATCACCTCTCACCTTCCCAAAACATTTCATCCTATATCTCCCTCCTAGATTTTTTTCTCTCTGTAATTGTATACCTCCTGTCCTACCTCACAAATGCCCTTATAGAAACTTATTATAGTTTTTCCTCGCAGATGCAAACCACAAATTTCTTACCTTACTATTTCTACAGTAACACCTTCTCAACTCCTCTCCTCCTCTCCTTTCTCTAATGTTTTTCTCTCTGTTCCTCTTAGCTATTCTCTATCACCATAATCTCTCTACTGCCTTATTAATGCTAATTTTTACCCCTGCAAAAAACTCTAGCAACTTCCTGAAATTATCTTTCCTAACTCTTCTTCCATTTTCCCTTGTATTTATCTTACCTTTCTGATTGTTTTCTTTCTCTTCACAAAAACATCATTGATACCATAACCAATGTTGTGTATTACAAACGTTACATAGACAACCTCATTTTTATATGTAGGGGTAATCAGTTGCAGTTTGAAAAATTTATGGATGAGCTCAATGGAAACACACATGGACTCAAATTTGTTTGGGAATGTAAGGATGATAATATAGCCTTTTTAGATGTTGAATTCTACATAAATGGGCAGGGCAAAGTCCAACATAGACCATATAGAAAACCGACTTCGGTGAACATTTTTTTATATGCTGATAGTACGCATCCCCCCCATTTACTAAAGCACTGCCATATGGTGAATTCAGAAGGATTTTTTTATAATACTTCTGAAAAGGAGCTTAGAGAAGGTTTCATGGGTGAGGTACATGAAAGGCTATCTCTTAAGGGGTTATTCTGAGATGATCCTCTCTATAGCCCAGCAGAAGGTTTGTAAACAAGGATATGGGGTAGGTCACCATAGTGGAGAAGCAGATGAGCCTCAAGAAGAACAAAAGTTAGTTTTTGTAACTAAATTTTCTGATTTTTCAAGAGAATCAGTTAGTAAAGACCATGAATTATTTAATTATTTAATTGATTAATTAATTGTTTTGATAATTGATTGCATTTTTGGTATATAAGGAGGTGATTTTTTGGTAGTAAATTGTTCCATTGAAGGCGAATGGCCGAGGTACCAGAACGTGCAATAAAAAGTTATCATCTCTGTTAGCATTTCTTTCCTCATGGTTATGGTATCGATGATGTTTCTTGTGAAGTGAGTTTTTTGGTGGTTGGAAGGTGCTTCTAGTATTCTTTGTATTTTCTTTCTCTACAAGAACTACAGTAGGGACCAGGGCCAGCTGGGATCACTCTGCTCCTCTATTGGCAAAATAAAAAAGGTGGAGGAGTAGCCATTGCCTGCGCAAACCACCTTACACTTACATCACTAGATAAACCACTCCCATCCTTTCTACCAACAAAACTCCTGATTATCAACCTTAAACTTAATAATCATATTACAATGACTGTAGCAGCGATTTATATACGTCTTGGTGACAATATTCCCCTACTTGAGCATATTTTCTCCTGGCTTACACAGCACATACATAATGAAATCATCCTTCTAGGGGACACCAATATAAATTGGCTAGCCCTCTGCTTACAAAACTCTACTTTATGTATTAACTTGCATGGCTTTACTCAGCTTATCTCCACACCCACCCATGCTAATAAATCCCACAACTCTAGCTCACTTATTGACTGGATATTAGTCTTAGACCAATAAATACCACAACCCAGAAACTTTATCCGACTCCCTAAGTGATCACTCCCCAATAAAAGTTTTAAGATTGTCACATTTCTCTAGACCACATAGATACATTTAATGTCACAAATTATCAAACTTTCAACCAGAAACCTTTAATACCCTCCTCATCAAAATAAACTGGTCTTTTTTTACCCAACTCCCTCTAGACAACTGTACACTCATTTAACTCAAGCTTCCTAAATATTCTTAATTCATTGGCACCCCTGCGCACAGTACATGTCAAAGCTAACATATCCCCTTTGTTAACTAATGCTACCGACACCTTGATGAAAACAAAAGACAGAATGTGGGAAACTTGGGTAAAAACTAAGCTCCCAATCCATTTACAAAAATATAAAGAACTCAGAAATCTTACAAAAAAAATGTCAACAAAGACAAAAAAGATTTTTATAATAATTCACCTACTTCACAAAGGTCAAATCCCAAGAAATTCTGGCACTCAGTAAATCAAATTCTACATCCTGGTAACCCCTTATATCCTAATCCCTGCCCAACAAACACACCCCAGAAACAGCCTCTATCTTCAGTTCCTTCTTCATTGAATCCATTAGTAAGTTAATAAGTCATGTTCCCTCTAATCAGCACCAGAAACCCACCTGACCCCTCCTCTGGACAGAACTCTACTAACAAATTCTCCCTTAAACCAGTTCCTACCAGCTACATTAAATCTCACCTGCACAAACTATCTCCTGACAGCATACGTTCCTACTTCCTTCAGATAGCAGGTGACTATCTAGCCCTCCCAGTTTCTGTATTGATAAACCGTTCTATCTCCGAATCAAAAGTTCCCTCTGTCTGGAAAGAATTCTATATGTACCCATATACAAAGGAGGTAACTCCACAGAAATCTCTAATTTCAGGTCTATCACCATCCTGTTACCCCTCTCAAAAATACTGGAAAAATGCATATATAAGCAAGTCATGGAACACTTACTACAAGAAAATCTGCTCACTCCCACACAACATGACTTTAGTCCAAAACATAGCACAACCAATGCCCTCCTATCCTTTATCAACACTATTTCTCTGGCCAGAAATAACAGTAAACTAGTGTCATGCTTATTCCTAGATCTCTCCAAAGCATTCGATACAGTCTCTCACCCATTTCTCCTGGACACATTCACTAACCTTAACTTCTCCACCTCTACCATTGCTTGGTTTTCTAGTTACCTCACAAATTGACTACAATCAGTTAAATGTCTCTCTGCTCTCTCACCTCCGCATATCAAAATGGGTGATCCTCAAGGATCTATTCTTGGTCCTGTACTTTCAATATATTTACTAATTTACTCTATACCTCCTGTCATCAGTCATCCCTTGTCCAATATGATAATTCTACAGTCATCACAATTGCAGACACCCTCTCTGATTTACACTCAGTTACTCAGACATCCTTCAACTCTGTTGAAACCTGGCTGTCTAACAGCCAGCTAATTCTGGGTTCTAAAAAGACTAAACTTTTACTGTTTCTTCCCAAAAACCTAAATCACCTTAAACCCACTTTTGCTAGCCATTCTCTAAATAAAACTCCTGTCATAGCTGAACCCAAAACAAAACTTCTCGGGGTCATGATAGACGACCAACCGAAATTTGACTTGCATGTCAACACTTGCATTATGAAAATCCATCAAAAATGTGGCCTCTTATACAGAAATAAAAAGTTCCTCTCTAAGTAAGCTAAAGTCTCCCTCTCTTATACCTGTCTCCTACCAAGCTTATTGTAAAGCTCTCAAATCCTCACTAACCTCCAAATCTCTCTCTCTTAACTAAGCTTGAAACTACTATAACAAAGTGGCTAGATTTATGGTGAATCAAAGCTATAGATCTCATCACTGTCTCTCTTTAAAACACTTAAACTGGCTAGAATTACGCACCTGTTACTCCTCTCTCAGCTTTAGCTTATTCACTCTGCCTTGTACCAACCATCTTTCTGTCCCAACGTATCCCCTGTAACCTCCCTCTACAGTCCTTCTAGGGCTCTCTGTAGCTCAGACCAAGATCTACTACAAATCTATAAACCCAAGAGCAAAATTATCAAAACCTCTTCAGCTATTACCCTTCCATTTCTTGGAACAAACTCCAATTGGAAATCAGAACACTTAACTCAAAGAATTCAAATCAGCTACCAAAGGCTACCTAAAAAGTTGACGGTCGTGCCACTGTACTCACCCTCCATAACATGTCTCCCTCTCTTATGTAGCTTGCCCTCTCCCCTCATCAGTAAATTTTCTGTTACCTGTTAGCTCTCTTAGTCAACTTATCTAGTTAATTACCTGTTTAGCCAATCTTAGAATACGTCTACTTATATACTACCTGTCAAATCTTCTAGAGTGGCTATAATTATTAACTCTGCATACCATACTCATACACATTTTATGTTAATGATTAATTTAATGCTCTGGAAATAATTTCTATGCTTTTACTGTACCAACTTGAAAATGTTTGTTGTTAATATATATGTTTTGACTCTATCAACTTTGAAAATGTTTATTGTTTGTATATAATTACTATTTTTCACTTACAATGTTATTGTAATTTTGTGGAGGTTTTTTCCCCGAGCCTCCACTGAAAAAGGGCTATCAGTTCAGCTGGACAAACCTGGTCAACAAATGTAAAATAAATAAATGTTCCATACCCATGAGCAGGGTTTGTCAGCTTGCACCTAGTTATATGGTATCACAATTCCTTTTGTATTGAACCTAAATCCAGAATTGTGTACTTGTTAATTAATTACATAAGAAATTAAAGGCTCCCTGTATATTAAGATCCCCCTCCCCTTATTACTGGTCTTGCTGAATGGGGTGCAGCTATAGCAATAAGGCCATTAAGGTTTTCACAACTTTTTATGTTTCAGCTACTTTCCTGTTTCTAAAAATAAATAATTAGGTAACTTCTGTGGCTACTAAACCAATCTTTATTTAAAATATATTTATTTACTAGTCATTACATATATGACATACATTTCACACACAAATGTGCACTGATTTTACTTCTCACATTGTCAGATGACTGTTGGGTACTTTGTTGTTTTCCTTCTCTCTTCATTTTGTAGCAGTGATACTTCATATAATCAGAATTCAGAATAACTTAATAATTCCATTTTGAATTCATGTGCAATATCAAGCCTCCAAACCTTTTGTTGAAAACAAATTTGCTTTCATCACAGCAATCTGTAGCAAACATCATCCTGATGGGATGAACTAGAATGAAAGTAATTATCTCTGCTTTGCCCTTTATAATCAACACTAAATAGTATGTAGAAAAGGTCACAGCTACATATTGTACAGCAGCATGATTTTTCTCAGCTCTGCATAAATAAATGATTAATTAGTTAATTACTTCATCTTAGTATGTTAATAAGCCTATTTAGTTAAAGGGAAGTAAATATGATATTTCAAAGGTATGACGTTCTTTACTTTCTTAAAGAAAATGCAAAAAATGTTATCAAAATAATGCAGCTTGGCTTATGGTATCTACTGAAATGCACCACATCAAATGGCTATTGTAAAATTCACTATTTTCAAAGGCTTTCACAGTGGCCAGATTAAAGCAACACTCATAACTTGTAAAAGGTAATGAAGCAATATATGTTTCACAATGTAGTTTTATACAAAAGGAAGGCTTACCATATCAATTTGACATATCAGTACTGAGTGCAAACTGTATTTACTAAGTGGACACATCTGAAGAACAAATGAGAATACATAAAGAATAACTGGACCAGAGTGATTAGTGTTGCTGCCTTGCAGTGCTTCTGTGCAAAATTTGTTCATTACTCCTGTCTCTGTGTCATTTTCAGTGCATGCATCAGTTTCTTCCCATACCTCAGAAACGTGCCAGAAGAACTAGAAAGCTTTCAAATTGTTTGTAGGTATATGTAATGTGATTTGAGAGTATAGGCTTCCTTCCACAAGCTACACTCATGACTGTCAACTGTACTTCATTCCAACAAACAGTTTTCATAAAGTTATAAAAATGTCATGCTTAGCGTTAAAAGGATCTGTGACATATTTATTGTTAAGAATTATTTTAACAAATATCTGTGGTAAATAATAAATGAAATTAATTTATCAAAAGGACCTTGCACACGTTTAGCCATACTTTGATCGTCTTTGTTAAAGTTGTTAGTATGTGTTCCACAGTTTGCCCATTTGTTTCAAATTATGAGGGACAATGGTCCACATTTTAGAAATGGATGGTTGAGTGCTTTGGATGGCATGCCATGTAGAACTGGTGTCTCAACTTTGCAACCAGTGAGTGATGGGATAGGCTGAGTCCCTACAACCCTAAAATTGATTAATTGGGTAAACAAAGAATAACTGAATGAATGAATGAACCAGATCTGTATCAGACTTGTTCCATACCACAGTCTGTATTTATCTCCTAAACCATACACTAAATAACTATAACATCAGTGCTATTTGTTTAAAGTAAAACAACAATGAACACCTTTCTAGTAATATTTTAGACAGAGATATCCCAAAACTCAATACCACATAGTTTTTGTCTGTAGCACGCTTGTCTGCATCATACTCTCCATTCTGTTATGATTTTTTTTTTGATAATCAGAAGATTTGGGCAAAAGATCTCTCTGACATTCTTGGATGGCACATCAGAGCAGATCTGCTGTGGATATCACCAGGCTGTCTCATGGACTGATACTGCTACCACCAAGCATTTCAGCTTTCTAGGGTAAGGCGATAATTTGCTCTACTCATTTCTCAGCTTACATGCTTTAGTAAAAGTTCCTTTGCTCTTCTTAATATTAAGTTGCCATCCTTAAATGTGAAGAGAGTATAAAAAAAACATGTCTCCTCTCATCCATCTCTGCATCTATCCAATGCTGTTGAGTTGCATCTGACTGCTACAGTGACACTGACAATAGCTGCCTTCGTCCATAGAGTTTTCTAGGCAAGTAGGGAATGGCAGCGAAATGCCAGTACTTTCTCCCAAATCTCACACATGCACACACACACACACACACACACACACACACACACACACACACACACACACACACACACACACAGTTAATTTTGAGTAGCTAATCCATGTAGCATGTCTTTGAATTGTGGGAGGAAACTCACACAAACACACAGTAGACATGCAGACTGTGCATAGAAGCCACCATAGCCAACAACTGAACCAGGGAACCTCTCGCTGTAAGATGGCAATGTAACTCATCCCATTGTCACATCTGTGCTCTGTACATGTAACCTTGATCGACATATACTTTTATATGGTGATTCTGGAATGCCCGTTCCCAGCAGTTTTCAGATTTTCAAGTTCAGAATCCAAGACTGTGCTTAGGGCATCAAGCCCTACAACTGAATAGAAGAAAATGTCTCATTACGAACAAAAAGCACAGGCATTACTTTTGGCATTCTTTATACAGCTCTATCCTGGCAGTGTGATGGCCATATTTATCTAGGCATACAAAGATGAGGTTAATGGCAAACTCAGCATTGAATGGTTTCCGAAAAACTTTAATGAATGTAATAATTTTAATTTCTCCTTCCCAAGTGCAATTATTTTTGATTCTCTTATCAGTGTGACTGGAGGGTGTGTGTGGGGGTCTTAACTCTGATGGAAGGCCATAAATGGAGCGCTTTTAGATTTCTAAAGTAGGAAAACTGAAGCAGAATCTTAAATAATTGGAAAGACAAAACATGATGGCGAAATACTGAACTGATGAATGCTGACAAAAAGGAGGACTGGAATTCATAAAGGACATTATGTTGCAAGACACAAGCGTGAGCTGCGCATAACAGATTTGCTGAGATCTGTGTCATACAGTGCACTATAACTAATTTATGATATTGTACTGGTGGCAAAGCAGAAACCAGAAAGGAATATACCCCAGTGGAACAGAACTGCTCTCTGCATGACACACTGACCATGAGGCAAAATTTCATTACAACTCCGACAAGGGGAAATCACAGCTGGAGCCATGACAGAATCTGGACACCATGCAGGCACACCAAACTACACAAGCTAATCAGACTCCTTTAAGACCAGATCCTTACCATACAGTCCATGATACTACACATTCTTAATCACTCTATCATTCCCCCACCCCCACTCATAAAATTCTCAACACTCTAGGCCTGATAGCCCCTACAATCCATCTAGTACCCTGTATGTTACAGTGGGCCCTTAGGATACAGTCAGCACAACTAGACCATGAGATGAGCAAGCTAATCTGTCTTTCCAGGGTTTGCTGGAGCCAGCTGATATGGTGACTGAACAGCTAGAATTTCAAAATAAGATATCCCTTCATCTTACCCTCCCTTGGTTACGTTGAATACATCTACGCTGGGGCAATGGGAGTATTCATGACATGGTCACAGCAAGAGGCCAGCCTACATATCAGTGTACTGGAAGTGAGGTCCATATCCCTCAACCTCTTTGCATACAAAATTCGGACAAAGCCCAATATAAAGGGGAGACAAAGGCCCATAAATATGGACAGATTTTAAATATTGCTCTTATAAACTTAGTAGTTGCCAGAATAACTGGATTTGTGTTAGCATGCATTCTTTGAGGAATATGAAGTCTGAAACTCAAATGTATGCATTATTCAGTGACTTTTAATCCTCAATGATTTCCCAGAAAAAACACAAATGTTATGAGGAACAGACCAAAAATATAAGGTAGAAATCTGGACATTCTGTGAAACTCTGGACAGTTGAGAGGTATGTTGAGGTCCTCCTTCCATTGCAGACCTTCTGGGATCTCCTCTCCAGGGTGTTATAACCATCTACATGGACAACATGGCACTAGTGTGGTGTATCCGCAAACAAGCCAGCATCATATCTTAGCCCAAAAATTGGGAGACAATAAGTGCATAAGAGAGTGGATGGTCTCCACACCATGTTTTCTATCAGCAAAGCTCATTTATGATTGATTCACCTATTTAGTATGTAGGCTCACCAGCTGCATTTTGATGCTTCACAAGTCATCCTTTAACCCATAGGCAGCACAGAGTTTGTTCCAACAATGGGGAAGGCCTTGTTGCAACATATTGTCATGATCAGACAACATCACGTAGAGCAATGTCTTTGCCATTATCTCTGCAAAGAGACAAACACCAAGGGATTCTTCTAGATCTCCTTCTGTTTCTCTTATCATACCTGTGTGTTAGGTCTCAACCAGATATCCATTTCTATGACTGATTCTATGGCTGCTCCAAATCCCTTAATGGCCAGGGACCTGTTTTACATTCATAAGGTGGTACTAATTCTTACCAGTTCCTAGAAACCTATTTGTAAGCTTTATAGAGGAAGGCAGTAAAAGGTCTTCTTGCGGGCTACCCAACCCAGAAACCTACCAGCAAGCTTTATACAGAAATGTAATAAAAATGTTCCTTGAGGGCTATCCAGTGAGTTTTATTTCTGTTTTTAGCTCCTGTTCCTTTGTCTTAACTTTTTCTCTCTTTTCTTTTTGACAGGGGCTCTGGCTTCTCCACTATTAAAGTTCACTTGGCAGCTATTTTGGCTTTCTATTAAGACTAGCTCTGTCTTCCCAAACGTTATGCAAAGCTTTCTTGAAAGGAACCATTTTTCTCTATCCTCCTACTCAAGGGTCCAATCCCCCACCCCTTGGGACCTTAACTTGCTATTGGGGAAGCTGACCTGCCCTCTATTTAAACTGGCTAAGTCAGATGATCTCATATTCCTGTTTTGGAAAACTCTCTTGTGCCAGTGACTTCTGCAAGGAGTGTTTCAGAAACTCAAACCCTTTCCTGCAAGCTTCCAACTTGTCTCTTCAGACCAACCCTTCATTCTCGCCTAAAGTAGTTTTAGACACTAATATTTATTTATTTATAATTGTTTATGGAGTACGGACCTTTTTCAGACTCAGCCCAGGAGCAGTGTGTGGTTAACTGGCATGCTTAGAGTCACACAGTTGGCAATGGGGGCTGTGGGAATCAAACCTTGCACCACTGGACTACAGGAAATAGCTTTAGTTATTAACAATTGTTTACCAGTGAAGTCCGACTGGATAATTTTATCAGATTTTAGTAGAGGCCCAGGGAGAAAAGCTCAACAATTAAATAACAAGAAAATACATATACATAAGCGAAACGTGACATCATATTATAATATACTGTAAATACAGTGAGTAATACAAATATTAATACACATATGACAATATCCACTCTGTATATCAGAATGCATATGCTGTGTGCTGTGCCTTTAATAAGCATACCAAAGACTGAGCGTGCATGTATAAATGTCAGGCACGTGCCATTTTCAGAGTGGAGCCAGGAAGTGAGCATGTATGATTGTAGCAGTTAGTTTGTATATAAGTTACTTAAGTTAAGTAAGTAAACTTCTATTGTGATGTGTTTGTATAAAATAAAGCTGCTTGAACATAACCCTCGAAGACTTTTCTATTATGTCCAAAGTAGGAGAGTGAAACCCTCCATTATTCTTTCCTCAGTATTCCAACAGTAGAGGGAATATACTTCACTGCCTGGATGTACATAGACAATTGAGATCTTATTTACAGTGAAGGAAAAAAATTAGAGATGTTGAAATTGGTCTGTACAGATGGTCATCTGGCTGAATTTCTTTGGGGTCTATATCATATTGTTGAATACTTATTTCATCGAATCACTATTTACTGAACCCACTTTGTCAAAACCTCTCTTCATCGAATGGCCGTTTCATCAAACTTTTTCATAGGGTAAAGAAATGGGTGGCCAACCTAGTGCCCGTCACTAAATTCTAAAAATTTAAAACCCACCCAAGTGGGGGGCTTTTCCCCACACCCACCTAACTAAATATACCAACTCTGAGATCGCAATACAGCAGGGGAAATGGCAAATCCCCGATTATGACTGACAGTTATTTTTCCCTATGAAAAACTTTGATGAAACTGCCCTTCAATAAAGAGAGATTTCAACAAAGTGGGTTCGATAAATAACAATTCGGTGTAGTAAGTATTCAAGAATATGATATAGACCCATCCTTTGTTTACATCTCTTGTAACAAACCCCTTCCTTTCAAACCAAAAGCATGCTCCCCTCTAGTTTGACACTGGTCTCAAGCACATATGTAATTTATGTTAGTTACAATCAAATTTCCATTGTACCTCTTTCCCAAGTACATAACCAATCTGCATTTATTGTACATCTTTCCCAAGCACAGACCTAATTTATCATGTTATCAATGAATGAAGAACCTATCATTGTTTTAAGTGCTTTCATGGCAATAGAAGCTTTAAATATGCTCTGTAATACTGGAAACAGTTTTCTGAGCTTTCCTGTCTAACTATATTCCTTCCATACTAACTGATTCAAACTGCAGCCTCTTGTATTTAAAACTTGCAAAATTAAATATGTGGCAATAAACTTTCTCAGTTAATGTTTAAAGAACATATTTCCTCTGCTGTTTTCCTTATTGCATGGAGATGTTTAGAAAGTTTTGCTTACAGCTTCTTCATTGTCTTACCCACTTAAAAGGCAACACGTTTGGACAAGATGTTAACTCATTCCCTCCAGTAGAGCTCTTATGAGTGTGTACCTTTAACTCCTAGTGGGCGTGGCTTCAGCATTTAAAAATTTAATTATTACCTTACATTTTTAGCAAATACCCATTGACAGAGGTCATATATCAATACAATTGTGTTTGCTATCATGTATGCTTCAAGATAAGTGACACAAGATTACAAATGCTGCAATCTACAAAGCTGCTAAATGTGCTGTTCATCTATTCAATGGCTATTCAATATTCAAAATAGACATGGGCCATCTCAGTGCTACTTATGACAGAAACAACTTGATTTTTTCTTTCACTTTGCAAGAGATAACATTGTTATCCATTTAGTGAAAAAATATTGGTTACTGCCAAAAATAATGAACATTTCTGGTGAAGCGTACCAAATCCACCAGCTGTTAGTAATAACATACTCAATACTACAGAGCTATTTTAATTTGACTTTTAATTTTTTAAATTTTTTAATTTGACTTCATTTTTAACTTATTTAGGTAAGGCTCAAAAGACAAACCCACCACCGTAAATAGCACAAGTAACAAAAAACTGAGGGTAATGCTACTCAATGCCAGAAGTCTAAACCTCAAAAGGCACGCACTCGAGGCACTCCTCAGTATGGAGAAAATCGATATATGTGCAGTAACAGAAATCTGGTTTAAGGCTCCAGAGAGCATCCCAGCACTACCAGGCTGCAACTCATACCAAACATTTTGGCCACAGAACCCAAACTGAAATACAAAAGGCGGGGGCGTATCCATATTCATCAAGGATACCCACACCTCCAGGTTAGTGGCACAGCATGATGCTTCAGAGATCATCCACATGCAAGTAACAATGGGCAAAACTGCAATTCAAATTGTAGCTTGCTACAGATCACCCACCATGTCCCAGGACCCCCATTCCACATTTCTGGAAACACTGGGAAACATAAAGGTCCAACCAATCACCTTAATATTGGGTGATTTCAATTACCCAAACATTAACTGGAGAACTACTCAAGTACTAACTCCCTTGCCCAACTTTTCCCAGAATTTATAAACTCAAACACCCTGGTTCAACTAGTCAACACTCCCACCAGAGGGGACAACATATTGGACCTGGTCATCACCAACATGGGCGACCGATGTTCCACACCAGATGTCAACCCCTTGCTGGTTAGATCTGACCATAATCAAATCACTTTAGATATCCATATCCCGCCCCCACCCTGGACAAGAAAACCACCGTGAAAAACTTTTCAAATGCAAACTTCACATTTCTTAAGACCGAGGTGGAAAGTTTCAAAGCCCCCATGCTGAAGGATAACACTGTCCAAGCTGCAAAATCCTTTACTAATGCATTCTACGGGCAGCTACAAGAATGCATGGATCGTGCCTTACCAAGCAAAACCAAGACTCACTCCAAGAAAAGGAAACCAGTCTGGTGAACTCCTGCCATAAACAAGCTATACAATAGAAGGAGGAAACTAGTACAGAAAAGAGTAAAATCCCAAGAAGGGAAGACATCCCTGATCAGTATCAGCAAGAAACTACGATCCCTAATAAAATCATCCAAGGCGAGCTTTGAAAGAAAAATTGCCAAGGACTCCAAAGATAACCACAAGGCATTCTTTAGCTATGTCAAGAATCTAAGTGGCAATGCTCAGATCTGCTCGGAGTTAGTGCAGAATGGCACAAGATACACTGAACCGACTGATATCATCAACATCCTGGCAGACAGGTTCAGGGAAAACTTCACCCCCCTCTCACCCCCAAAAGGGCCCATAACCATACCGGAAGAATGTAGAGTGCCTAAAATCACAGACACTCAGGTTAAAACAGCCCTCTCCAAAGCCAAAAACACAGCATCAATGGGACTGGACGATGTCCCAGGCTGCGTCCTACACAAGCTCAAAAATGAACTAACCCCTCACCTAAACACGCTGTTTAAACTCAGCCTCTCCACAGGCTACATACCCATAGAGTGGAGCACAGCAATGGTTATTCCACTCAACAAAGGTGAAGCTACAACAGACCCTGGGAACTATCACCCTATAAGCCTGACTAGCTTGGTCTACAAAGCTATGGAGCGCATCATCATGGAACCCATTAACAGAGACATTGGGAACCTCCAAACACTGGACCCTACCCAGTTTGGCTTTGTTAAGGGCAGATCATGCCTTCTAAACCTGGTGGACTTCTTTGAGACAGTTACCAAGGCTATAGATGAGGGAAAAGTGGTAGAAACAGCCTACCTAGACATCGCCAAGGCCTTTGACACCATTCCCCATTCTGGTATTATAGACAAGCCCACCAGTCTGAACATAAACCCCTATGTCACAAGATGGGTTGCAAACTGGCTCAGGGACAGAACTCACATGGTGAGAGTTGCAGGAGCTAGGTCCAACTCTAAACTGGTTACAAGTGGCATTCCCCAGGGCTCAGTCCTAGGACCCTTCCTGTTTGGCATATACGTCTCAGAGGTACAGGCAAGTACAGGAGGACTATGGCTGACCAAGTTTGCAGACGACTGCAAACTGGGGGCTATAATTGATTCTCCGGCTGACACAGACATCCTCCAAAAGGGTCTCACTGAGATGGATACCTGGTGTCAAAATCATGGCCTCAAGCTAAATGCCAAAAAGTGCATAGTCATCCCCTTTGGAAAAAAACAAAGTACCCACAAACTACCACATAGGTGGTAGTCTCATAAATACAGAAGACGTAATAAGGGATCTGGGGACCCAAGTAGATAGTAATCTCACCTTTGATAATCACATTACCAAAGTGGTTAGAAAATCCTGCTACGTGGCCTACCTAATCACAAAAGGGTTCACATCCAGATCAAAAGAGGTCATTGTGCCCCTTTACTCATCAGTCATCAGACCCATCATAGAGTACAATGCCCCATTTGGGATGTACCTTACAAGACACCTGCAACAACTAGAAAGACCACAGAAGTACCTCACCAAGAGGATCACTGGCCTCAAACAGATGCCCTATGCAGCTCGACTGAAAGAACCCCAGTTGTACTCGGTTGCATACCGCCTACTCAGAGGTGATCTCTGCCTGACATACAAGGCCATGTCCAACCCAGAATTGATGGACATGCTCCACCTAAAGAAAACCTTATCCCCTCGAGCCATACACTCTAGGGATCTAAACCTCACCACAACAATAAATAGGATGTGCTGGAGGGATAGATTCCTGTCCCAGAGACTTCCCATGCTTTGGAACAAGATCCCAATCTACATTAGGCAGAGCTCCTCGCTAACACTCTTCAAAAGAAACCTTGACGAGTGGATGGGAAACAGAAAGTTTACCTCTGGGATCACTTCAGTGGCTCTGCTGGACAGAGGCACAGGGAACTAATCTAAGGGGGTGGCAAAAGCCAACACATTCTGGCTAGGCTTATAAATGCATTCGGGCAGATAGCCTAGTACCAACCTATGAACCTATGAAGATTTCTTTCCTGGAATTGTAGCTTTTCTAGGTTAGAATAAGAAGTGAACCCAAATAAAACTGAAAGGGGATTTCAATTAACATATGTATCATTAAAAATAATAAGTATCTGACACAGAATTATGTTTGTCAATACTTGCAGACTGAGCTCCTCCATGTTCTTTCACAAATAATAGATTTCAGGAGGTCCAGAGCAAAATTTATGACAATGGCAGTGATACATGACATTTTTTGGAAGTGTTTTACTGACAATATTTCATTCTCGAGGAAAAGTAATGATGAATCAGGCACTTCCTTAAGAGAAATGAATTATAGCACCGTTTAAAAAAATCATATGTACTATTTCTGATAATAGGAACACATTTGTAGATGTAGAGATTTATTCTAATTATAAAAAATGGCTTTGAAACCAAGGTAAATTGAAAACAACAGTCACCAATTCTAATTTATAAATAGACACTTGCCATATGAAAAACAAATGAATGTGACAATAGCCAGTGTGTAAGATTATCTAGGTTACCTATGGAAGATATTTTGTTTTTGCAAGAAAAGCTCAAAAAATCTGAACAAAACCTAAAATAATGGGGGGACATAGGCCCCAAAAATAGGGACTCATTTTAAATACTGCTCTTATAAACTTAAAAAGTTGCTAGAATAATAGGATTTGCATTACCATGGATTTTCAGAAGGATATAAAGTCTGAAACTCAAGTGTCTGCCATAATTTAGTGACTTCAATCCACAATGATTTGTCAGAAACCACACATTTTAATGAGGAACAGACCAAATATATCAGGCAAAAATCTGGACACTCTGTGAAAATCTGGACAGTTGAGAGGTATGAGGATATGATACGAATTTGGTTTAAATAATAGTACACAGTGTGACAAAGCCTCTTTTTCTCTGCCAGGCTAAATGAAAATGATCAGTGCAAGTAATGCTTTTAAGAGCAGATAGAGTGATTACGATTGATGAATATATACATCAAGTTAATGTCCTTAATTTTCAGTTGGTTTATTTATAATATTATCACTTCCTTGTTGGGTATTTATTTAGGAGTTTTGGTGAAGTAGCATACTTATTATGAAGAAATATCTAGTGAGAAGAAAGGATTTAACATTCAAAATAAACTGTTGACTTTGAGATTCCTTATGAAATTTTTGGAACATATTTGGGCCACTGATTTGAACTTTGTAATTTTTTGTAGTGTTATTTGTTCTTTCATTGTAATCAAACTCATGAAGGACAAACACTACAGAATGATTTCAATGGTCTATAAATTCTACCCTAGGGTAATTATGTAATGCCCTTAGGACAATTAACAATGCCTCTCATAATTATGGGTAATTACAAGAGTCTCATTAACTAAGCAACAGTAAAGCAATTACAGTAGGGAATCCAGGGTCTATTTATGCTGGTAATGCAGAGCTGGAAGCAAGAAAACTAATTATATTAATGATCTTGACTGCACTTATTTAAAAAGATTTAATGTCTGTAAGAATGTTTGCTGTCTAACTTAAAATTCAGATTATCTACATCCTGATGTCAGCTTCTCAGTGAAAGAATTTAAGAAAAAAAGTAAAGATCAAATCCTTACTATGATGTAACTTACTTTTCAAAGCTAATTATTGCAGCACACAGGGTTCCAAAGGGCTTACAGACTGAGCTCCTGATGGTCTGAGTCAAGACATTAAATTTTATTTAAACCACATTTTTGATAATATGGGGACACTATTAATGAACTTGTTCAGTAAATATAAGCTGATTTGAAAAGGGGCATTAACCGTCTGCACAACAGTGTGATTTCTCATCCTGACTTTGGCTCTTCATTTATTTTATTTATTTATTTTACATTTGTTAACCGGGAAATTCCGACTGGTCCAGGTCCATTTTCAGCGGAGGCCCAGGGAGAAAAGCTCCAGCATCAAGTTATACAAATACAGTACATCCAGCATAATACACAAAACAGGATAAATCATGTATGCTGAGCATAGTAATATAACAAGAAATTCATAAAAACACTCCAGGTAAAAGAAGATATAGAACATAGGTAAAAGACAATGTCAGTTATACATTGGTAAGAGAAGAAAATATATCAAGTAAGATTCTACAGTTAAAAGTACCCTTTCAGATGACCAAGCCTACAGGGGATCAAAGATCCAGCATGTGATCAGAGAGGAGTTTGGGTAGTTAATAGTAGTATGAGTAGGGTTATGTGATACAGGGGCATAACCAGGTACTAAGAAGGTGCAATTTGAGGGAGTTTTTGAATATGGATGTGGAGGGGGCAGTGGACATGGATAGGGGAAGAGAGTTCCAATTTCTGGCAACGGTGTGGGAGTAGAGTGCTTTCCCTGCATTATTGTTAGCCTTGGTGATGGAGAGGAGAGATTTTTCACTGGATCTTAGGTACCGGTTTGCAGTATAGACAGTAAGTAGGTTGGATAATGAGGGTTTTTTTTTCAGGATATTTGAGAATATTGTTGGCTGTGCCCAGCTGGTGATAGTTAAGTAGCTGTGGTTGCTCAAGCCATTTTAGTTCTTTTAGTGCAGCACAGTGATGGGTTCTATAGGTTGAGTTAGCAGAAAACTTGACTATTTTATAGTAGCATGATTCTAGTTTGTCTAGGTCACATTGTCTGATTTGGGTAAAGATTGGTGCTGCATATAATAGAGTTGAGAGGAGGTGGCTTTGTGCAAGAGTGACTCTTGCTTTTTGTGAGAGAAAGGACTTATGCCTGTATAGGGATCCTAGTTTTTTGTGTACTAGTTTTATGGTATGTGAGATGTGAACATCAAAGTGGAGATTATTGTCTATTTCAATGCCCAGAAGTTTGGTGTGGTTAGAAGGGGAGATGGTCGTGCCACCCTTAGATGTTATGGTAAAGGAGAGGTTTTTTTTGATCAGTTAGAGAGTAGTTACAGCAGTACATGCCAGAGGTTGCAAAGGCATGGAAACACTTTAGCAGAAAACAATAAATTGAATCTAAGAATGAATTTAAACAAGAGCTGACATATTACATTCTTACAAGCCAATCAAAACAATAAGAGTAAAGATGTTGTTCACATGGCTGTATATAATTACTGTGACGACTTCTGTATTGGAAGAAACACAAAAAGGTGAAAATAAGCTTCATGCAAACACACAACATTGCAGTGAATATAGGGTGATTTAATATGTCATTATTGATCTTGCATGGTTGGGAGGAGGAGATATGTATGCCATTTTAGAAAAATAAAGAAATGCCATGGCAGATTAAATTAAAAGTGCTATTTACCAAGGCTAAGTGAAATGAAAAGTGTTTTGAGGAGCAGACTAATTATTATTTATGAATATGCACATTTAGGTAATGCTCTTAACTTTGTGATTTATTTTAAATATAATCACATAATTGTTGGATATTTAAAAGTTTTATTATTATAGCATATTTGTTTTGAAGAATCTATTCATTTTCACTGAGACAATGCACATAATATTTTAAATAAATAATTGTTTATGTGTGTCTGTGAAGTAGATTTTATGTACTGAATTGCATTTTAGAGCAATTAAGGAAATTAGGTAAAACTTTGAATTTGATTTTCTTTTATCTCTGAAAATGCTTGCACATTTAGTACATTATGCACAATTTTACAGAAAACACAGGTCAAAAATGCCATCACTGTTACCCACATTGAATGGAAGACTTTAAAGGGTCGTTACACGTAGTGCAATGATCAGGAGAAAATACTTTAAGGACAGGAAGTTGGCGAATGCTTGAAAGAGGTATAGAGAGAGCTCAGTGCCAAGAACAGTATCCAATAGATTGATATTAAAAAATGTGATATACCTCCATCACATATCACAGGGGCAGATGGACTGAAAAAATCAGCAGATGTAAGGTTGACAGCAAGTGAAAAATTAGAATAAGAAAACCAACACCATTCAGAGACATAACACTGGTAAAGAAACTGACTTCATTTGCATACAAATGTTAACTGCACTTGGTTCATAAAACCTTGTCGTGAGCAAAGCATAAAGGGAGAAATGCCCACTTGCAGTGTACAAAAGACCTGGCCACTTCATATTAATGTAATATACTCTGTGAAAACCTTCTGTGCTTGGTTTTCTGGGTGAGAAGATGCCTTCTGTGGTCAGTGTCATATGTGAGTAGGTGTCTTATGTGCTCAGTATCCTAGGTGAGGAGGTGCTTTCTGTGTTCAGTGTCCTAGGTGAGTAGGTTCCAGCTGTGCTCAGTGTCCTGGGGAGCAGGTACCTTCTGTGCCCACTGTCCTAAGTGAGAAGATATCATCTTTGCTCAGTGTCCTAGGTGAGCAGGTTCCAGCTGCGCTCAGTGTCCTGGGGAGCAGGTACCTTTTGTGCCCACTGTCCTAAGTGAGAAGATATCCTCTTTGCTCAGTGTCCTAGGTGAGTAGGTTCCAGCTGTGCTCAGTGTCCTGGGGAGCAGGTACCTTCTGTGCCCACTGTCCTAAGTGAGAAGATATCCTCTTTGCTCAGTGTCCTAGGTGAGCAGGTTCCAGCTGCGCTCAGTGTCCTGGGGAGCAGGTACCTTCTGTGCCCACTGTCCTAAGTGAGAAGATATCCTCTTTGCTCAGTGTCCTAGGTGAACAGGTTCCAGCTGCACTCAGGGTTCTGGGGAGCAGGTACCTTCTGTGCCCACTGTTCTAAGTGAGAAGATATCCTCTTTGCTCAGTGTCCTAGGTTAACAGGTTCCAGCTGCGCTCAGTGTCCTGGGGAGCAGATACCTTCTGTGCCCATTGTCCTAAGTGAGAAGATATCCTCTTTGCTCAGTGTCTTAGGTGAGCAGGTCCCAGCTGCACTCAGTGTCCTGGAGAGTAGGTACCTTCTGTGCCCACTGTCCTAAGTGAGAAGATATCCTCTTTGCTCAGTGTCCTAGGTAAACAGTTGTCTCCTCTGTTCAGTATCCTAAGTGATCATATATACTCAGTGTCATAGGTAAGCAGGTATGTTCTATGCTCTGTGTCATAGGTGAAGAGGTACCTTCTGTGCTCAGTGTACTAGGTGAGCTGGTGTCTTCGCTGCTCAGGTTCCTAAGAGAGCAAGTGCCTTCTGTGGGCAGACTCTTAGGTGAGCAAGTGCCTCTGTGGTTAGTGTCCTATGTGAGCAGGTGTCTTCTTTGCTCATTGTCCTGAGTGAGCAGGTGTCTTCTTTGCTTATTGTCCTGAATGAGCAGGTATCTTCTGTGTTCAATGGACCTAGGTGAGCATGTGCCTTCTGTGCTCTGTGCCTTAGGTGAGAAGGTGACTTCTGTGCTCTATGTCCTAGCTGAGAAGATACCTCCTGTGCTCAGTGTCCTAACTGAGCAGATACCTTGTGTACACAGTGTCCTAGGTGAGCAGATACCTCCTGTTCTCAATGTCCTAGCTGAGCAGATACCTTGTATGTGTAGTGTCCGATATGAGCATATACCGTCTCTGCTCAGTGTCCTAGGTGAGCAGGTTGACTTCCGTGCTCAGTGTCCATACCTCTCAACCTCTCAGTGCAAGAAATCTGGACAAAGCCAGAAAAAATGGGGGGGGGAGCAAAGGTGCAAAAATAGGGGTAGATTTTAAATATTGCTCCTATAAACTTAGAAAATTCCTAGAATGACAGATTTTACATTATTATATATTTTCTGAAGGATGCAAAGTCTAAAATTCAAATGTGTGTCATTATTTAGTATTATTTAGTACTTCAGTTCTTAACGATTTTCCAGAAAACCACACATTTTATGAGGAACTGACCAAAAATAAGAGGCAAAAATCTGGACATTATGCAAAAGTCTGGACAGTTGAGAGGTATGTCAGTGTTCTAGGTGAACAGGTGAATTCTGTGCTCAGATTCTTAAGTGAGGAGATGCCTTCTGCATTCAGTGTGCTAGGGGAGCAGGTGTCTTCTGTGCTCTGTGTCATAGGTGAACAGTTGCCTTCTGTGGTTAGTGTCCAAGGTGAGCAGGTGTCTTCTGTGATCAGTGTCCTGGGTGAGCAGGTGCCTTCTGTAGTCTGTATTGTAGGTGAACAGGTATCTCCTGTGGTCAGTGTCCAGGTGGGCAGATGCCTTCTGTGTTTGTCTTAGGTAAGCAGGTGTCTTCTCTGCTCAGTGTCTTAAGTGAGCAGGTACCTTCTGTGCAGAGTATCCTTGGTGAACAGGTACCTTTTGTGCTCATTGTCCTAGATGAGCAGGTACTTTCTGTGCCCAGTGCCCTAGGTGAGCAGGTGCCTTCTGTGCCGAGTGTCCTAGCTGAGCAGATATCTTCTGTGCTCAGTATCGTAGATGAACAAGTACCTTCTGTCATCTGTGTCCTACATGAGTAGATGATTTCTGTGCTCACTGTCCTAGGCAAAGAGGTTCCTTCTGTGCTCAGTATCCCAGGTGAGCAGTGACCTAGTGTGTTAAGTGCCCTAGGGGAGCTGATGCATTCTCTCATCAGTGTCCTAGGTGAGAGGGTGCCTTCTACACTCAATGTCTTGGTAAGCAGGGGCCTTCTGTTCCGTAGGTGAGTTGGTGCCTCCCATACTCAGTATCCTAGGTGAGCAGGTTTCTTCTGTGCTCAGTGTCCCAGGTGAGCAGGTGCCTTCTCTGCTTAGTGTCCTAGTAGAGAGGGTGGCCCCTCTATTCATGGATGTAAGTGAGTCAGTGCCTTCTGTGCTCAGTGTCCTAGGTGAGCAGTTGGCTTCTTTGCTCAGTGTCCTTGGTGAACAGGTGCTTTCTGTTTTCAGTGTCCTAGGTGAGAAGGTGTCTTCTGTGCTGAGGGTCTTCATGAGCAGTTCTTTCTTCGCCTCTTGTCCTTGGGGAACAGGTGTCTCTGTGGACAGTGTTCTAGGTGAGTAGGTGTCTCCTGTGATCAGTGTTCTAGATGAGCAGGTGCTTTCTGCACTGTGTCCTAGGTGAGCAGGTGCTTTCTGTGCACAGTCTACTTGGTGATCAGGTAATGTCTGTGCTCAGTGTCCTAGCTCAGGAGGTACCTTGTTTGCTCAGGGTCCTAGCTGAGCAGCTGCCTTCTGTGTTCTCTGTCCTGGTGAGATACGTTCTGCGCTCAATATCCTAGGTGAGCAGGTACCTTCTGTCATCAGTGTCCTACATGAGTAGATGATTTCTTTGCTCAGTGTCCTGGGTGAGCAGATGCCTTCTGTGCTGAGAGTCCTAGGTAAACAGGTGCCTTCTGTACTCAGTATCCCAAGTTCTTTCTGTGCCTCTTGTCCTTGGGAAACAGGTGTCTTTGTGGTCAGTATACTAGGTGAGCTGGTGTCTTCTCTGCTCAGTGTTCTAAGTGAGCAGGTTGTCATCTGAACTCAGTGTCCTATTTGAGAAGGTCCTTCTGTGTTCAGTGTCCCAGGTGAACAGGTGCCTTCTCTGCTTATTGTCCTAGTTGAGCAGGTGTCTTCTCTATTCACCGACATGGGAGTGGGTACCTTCTGTGCTCAGTGTCTTACATCAGCAGTTGGCTTCTGTGCTCAGTGTCCTTGGTGAACAGCTGCCTTCTGTATTCAGCTTCTAGGTGAGAAGGTGCCTTCTGTGTTGAGTGTCTTCAGGAACAGGTTCTTTCTGTGCACAGTGTCCTTGGCCACCAGGTGCCTTCTGTATTCAGTCTCCTAGATGAGCAGGTACCTTCAGTGCTCATGTTCTAGTTGAGAAGATGCCTTCTGTGCTCAGTGCCTTTGGTGAGTTGGTGACTTCTTTGCTCAATGTCCTGGGTGAGAAGGTTCCTTTTGTGCTCAGTGTCCAAGTTGAACTGGTGCCTTCTGTGCTTAGTGTGTTGAGTCAGCAGGTGTCTTCTGTGGTCAGTGTCCTAGGTGGAACAAACAAAATGCACCAGTCTTGCACTAACAAACTTGTATTTATTTATAGAATAAGATATAAAATAAAAAATGTAAGAGCTCTCACGATTATTCCTATCACTTCATCAGACAACTAAACAACTAAAAGTTACAGTTCATGTAACATTTCAAACTTGTCAGCTGATATGAGCAGGCCAATAACAAAATACCCAAATCTTAAAGGTCCACAGCAACCATAAAAAAATATAAAAAATATATAAAAAACATATAAGAAAATTCATTAAGAATGTCACCAAAAATCTTCATATATAAAAGAGTATAACCATTAAGAAGTCTTCATGGATGCCTATATAATACAAAAGTGTTAAAAAAGTGTGATAAAAAGTATGAACTACATAAAGTAAGAAACTTTCTAAAGGGTATAAAATATAAGAAGTTAGAAACTTGTGAAATGTGAAATGCCTATATTAAACTTAAAAATGCTTGAGTCGACATGACTTTAAAAAAGGCTTCAGGGATGTAGTCCCATTCAGGCCTGGGGGTCTTTCAGCACTGAGTACAAGTATCAATTTCTGCTCTGCACTCTCAGTATGATTTTCAATGTCACCTCCTCTGATGTTGGCATGTATAACCTGAATAGCTAAAAATCTAAAAGTATGTGTATGGCCATCTGCTTAACATGGTTTGCCAGGGCATTAGTCTCTTTTTGATTAATGATGTACCTCCTATGCTCAAGGATCCTGTCCTTCAGCATCCTGTTTGTTTTGCCTACGTAGTATGCATGGCATACTTGGCAGAATGAAAAATAAACCACATTGGTCGTACATCAATCAACATAACTAGGGCATCTGATTGTAAAATGCCATGTTGGGTATACGTATACCGTGCTGGTGTGGATATACTGACATGCCATGCAGCCTCTACAAGGAAAAGTGCCAGTGCGCATGGAAGGGGTAGGTCTAGTTACAGTCATCTTATTACAAAGATGTTTCAGAGATTGGTTATTCCTGAAAGAGAACATAGCGGCATTCCCAACATTATCCATGAGTCCTGGTACTTCCTGTAATATCCTCCAATGTCTTTTAATAATAGATGTGAATTCATTAATATCGCTACAGTACTGGAGAACAACTCTAAAATCTTCCTTGATGGGGGCAGATTCATTAGACTGTACTGTGTTACTAAAATATGGTCTACACCTATTGTCCCCCTGTAACCATGCTTCATCAATGGTAGCATCAATCTCTGTCAAGGAGTAGCCCCTTGCTAAAAACTCTTGTTTGACAGTGTAAAGGGCTTCCATTGCTGCTCCATAATCGTTATGGAGCCTAAGCACCCTAAATATCTGTCCCTTCAACACATTTCTCGGAACATGTCTGGGGTGCATACTCTTTTTATGTAACAATGCATTCTTCCTAGTGGGTTTTCTAAAAATACTGCTCTGTACATCATTTAGGTCCAATTTCTTAATTAGTACATCTAAAAAATTTACTTCAGTTGTTGAGGAGGTGTAGGCAAACCTTACGAAGTCAGTAGTGGTGTGCATATAACTACCAAAGCTTTCAAATTCATGTGTGCCACCTTTCCACAGCAAAAAGATATCGTCCACAAAATGGACATACCACAGGATGTTGTCAAAGAATGCATTGTTAGTTGACAACAAAAAACATTGTTCCCATGTAACCAAAGCTAGGTTGGCGTAGCTATTGGCACACCCTGTGCCCATCGCTACGCCAGTCCTCTGTAAATAAAATTGGTTTATAAAGACAAAAACATTATTCTCCAATACAATCTCTAGTAAACTACATATCATTGAAATTTTGTTGTCATCAAAACATCTATTGCAGGTTAAAAAATCTCTCACTCTGTCAGTGCCCCATGCATTGGGTATTGATGTAAATAAGGATTCAGTATCCATGGATACAAACATATTGTCACTGTCAACGGTAGCCAACGTATTGTACAACCTCTCTAAGAAGGTTTTGGTATCCTTAAGAATTGTGTGACTGTTATCAAGTAGCACATGTAAGTTACCCTCCACAAAAATGGACAAGGATTCAGTGCACCAACCTGCACCAGACACAATAGGTCTTATCGGTGGTGCCCTGTCATTCTTGTGTATTTTGGGGAGACCATAAATCATAGGAACTAGTGGAGTGTGAGTATTAAAAAAACTTAAACAAATGCTCATAAATCATGCCTGTCATTAGCAGATCAAAAATTAAAAAAGACACTTTTTCCATAATTCCATTAACAACACTTTTTGAAATGCAATGGTAAGTATTAGCATCCTCTAACAAAAGACTCATCTGTCTAAGGTACAAGTCCTTATCTAATATAACAATCCCCCCACCCTTATCATCTTGTTTAATTACTATAGATTGAAAATCTTTAAGTTCGTTCAAAGCCCTATTTTCAGTGGCTGACGTTGTTAAAGTGGGTTCTTGTTCCATCTGCAAATAATTGTCTAAAATCAAATTCACAGATATTGACAAAAGTCTGTATATCTGTGCTCAGTGCCTTAGTTGAGCTGGTGCCATCTCTGCTCAGGGTTCCACCTGAGCAAAGGCCTTCTGCGGTCAGTGTCCTACCTGACCAGCTGCCTACTGTGGCCAGTGTCCCAGATGAACAGGTATCTTGTGCTCAGTACCCTAGGTGAGCAGATACCTTCTTTTTTGTTTCTGAGGTGTGTGCAGGTGCTTTCTGTGCTCACATTACTTGGTTAGTTGGTGCCTACTGTTCTAAATGTCCTAGGTGAGCAGATGCCTTCTGTGTTCAGCATCCTAAGTGAGCAGGTTCCTTCTGTGTTCAGTTTTGTAGGTCTGTAGGTGTTTTCTGCACTCAGTGTCCTAAGTGAGCAGGTTCCTTCTGTGTTCAGTTTTGTAGGTCTGTAGGTGTTTTCTGCACTCAGTGCCCTAAGTGAGCAGGTGCCTTCTGTACACGCTGTCCTAGGTGAGCAGGTGCCTTCTGTGCTCAGTGTCTTAGGTGAGCTGTTTTTTTCTATACTTAGGGTCCTATGTTAGCAAGGGCCTTCTGTGGTAAGTGTCCTAGGTGACCAGCGGGCTACTTTTATCAGTGTCCTAGATGAGGAGGTGTTTTCTGTGGTCCATGTCCTAGGTGAGCAGATGCCTTCTTTACTTAGTTTCTTAGGTGACCAAGTGCCTTGTGTTCTCACATTCCTAGGTGATCTGAACCCTTCTGTTCTCAGCATCCTAGATAAGGAGATACCTTCAGTGTTCAGTGTCATAGGTGAGCAGGTTTTTTCTGTGCTCAATGTCCTAGGTGTGCAACTGCCTTATGAGTCCAGTGCCTTAGGTGAGTAGGCACCTTCTGTGTTCAGTGTCTTAGGTGAACTGGTGCCTACTGTGGTCAGTGTCCCAGTTAAGCAGGTGTTTTCTGTGCTCAGTGCTCTAAGTGAGCTGATGCCTTCTGTGTTCAGTGTCCTAGGTAAACTGGCGCCTTTCTGTCAGTGTTCTAGGTGAGCAGGTGCCTTCTGTGCTTAGTGTCTTGGTGATTTTCTGCACTAAGTGTCTTGGTGAGTGGCTGCCTCCTGTGCTCAGTCTCCTAGGTGAGCAGGTACCTTATGTGCTCCATCTCCTAGGTAAGCAGGACCTTTTGTGCTCAGTGTAATAGGTGAGATGCTGCCATCTCTGCTCAGGGTCTTATGTGAGCAGGTGTTTTTATGGTCAGTGTTCAAGGTGAGTAGAAGTCTTCTGTGCTCAGTGTCATAGATCATGTGCCTTCTGTTTTCAGTGACACAGATGAGCTGGTGCCTTCCCTATTCAGTGCTCTAAGTCAGTAGGTTCCCTCTGTGTCGATTATCTTGGTGAGCAGATGCCTTCTATGCTCAGAGTTCTAGGAGAGCAGCTGTGTTCTGTGGTCAGTGTCGTAGGTCAGTAGCTACCTTTTGTGCTCCATATCCTAAGTAAGCTGTTGCCTTCTGTGCTCTGTTCCTTGTGTAGCAAGCGCCATCTGTGCTCATTGTCTTAGGTGAGCTGGTGCCATCTGTGATCAGGGTCCTACCTTAGCAAGAGCCTTCTGTGGTCAATGTCCTAGATGAGCAGGTGTCTTCTGTGTTCAGTGTCCTACGTGAGCAGATACTTTCTGTGTTCAGTGCCCTAGGTGAGCAAGTTCCTTCTGTGCTCAGTGTCCTAGGTAAGCTGTTGCCCTCTCTGCTTAGGTTCCTAGGTGACCAAGTAAATTCTGTGGTCAGTGTCTTAGGCGAGCACTGGTTTATATCGTTAGTATCCTAGGTGAGTAGATGACTTCTGCTCTCAGTTTCTTTGGTGAGTATGTACTTTCTGTGCACATTGTCCTAGATGAGCAGGTACCCTCTGTACTCAGTGTCCTGGGTGAGCAGGTGCCTTCTGTGCTCAGTGTCCTAGGTGAACAGAATTCCTTTGGTGCTCAGTTTCCTAAGTGAACAGCTACCTTCTATTTTCAGTATCCTACATGAGTAGCTGACTTCTCTGCTCAATGTCCTAGGTGAGCAGGTGTCTTCTGTGTTCAGTGTCCAGGCTGAGCATGTGCTGTCTGTGCTCAATATCTAAAGTGAGCAGGTGTCTTCTGTTCTTAGTTTCCTACATGAGAAGGTGCCTTCTGTGCTCCATCTATTTAGTGAGCAGGTGACTTCTGTGCTGTATATCCTAGGTAAGTAGTTGTCTTCTATGCTCTGTATCCTAGGTGAGCAGGTGCATTCTGTGCTCAGTGTCCTATGTGAGCAGGTCCCTTCTGCACTCATTGTCCTAGTTGAGCAGGTCCCTTCTGTTCTTAGTGTATTAGGTGAGCTGGTGCCTTCTCTGCTCAGGGGCTTACATTAACAGAGAAAAGTAGCAGTTTCCAGAGGAGATGTATTTGGGTAGGGGCAAGGAGTTGAGGGGCAGCCTGGAGAGAGAATTTTGTTAATAGTATACCAGAACTTGTGAGGGTTGGATTTGTTATTGAATTGGGTGGAGTTATAAAAGGACTTTTTTCATTATTGGTTTGTTTTTGTAAGATTTCTGAAGTGTCTATAATTATGTAGCAGAGGTAATTCCTTTGTTTTGATCCAGACTTTCCAAGCTCTATCTCTTTTTAGCATAACGGACTTAGTTTCTTTTGAGCCAGGGAGAATAATGGGTTTTATTCAGGGTATTCAGGAAGATGCTGTTGAACCTAGTAACTGCATCATTGAGAGGAATTTGTTTAAGGATGGATGAGTCAATGGTGGATAGTAAAGCGTTGATGTGGACTACATTAAAATTAGTTTTCAGCAATCTCTATAAAGGTGGGATTTGGGGGGTTGAATGCTGTATCTAAGGAGTGAGGTGAGGAGGTGTTGGCTAAGTTGGTCTGGTAGGGTAGTGGGGTTGTGGTAGTGGTGAGTATCCAGTCAATTAAGGAGCCAGAATATGAGTTTTTATGGAGGCAGGTAGGCAAATATATCAGTTGATGGAAACCATGCAGGTTGATACTGAGTTGTGGAAAGTCAGTTTTAAGTTTAAACCAATCTAGGTTAACATCACCTAAGATGAGGGTTTCATAGGGAATATTGTGGGAAAACCAGGATAAGATATTCACTAAAGTGGATGAATTGTTTCCAGGAGGGATATAGATGGTGGCAACAGCTAATTTTTTTGTGAGGGTTAAGGTGGCAATTAAGGATGAAGAGTTCAGCTGGGTGAAAGTCAGGGATGGGTATGGGAAAAGGTGAGAGACTGCGACTATTGGGGTGGAGAATGGCTACACCACCTCCTTTTTTTTTTAGGAATCTATCAGAGCGACAGATATTATAGCCTGGTGGGAGAATTTCATTGTTAGTGATATGTGGCTTAAGGCAGGTTTCAGATAAGGAAAGGGTGTGAGGGCTTGTATGGATTATCCAGGCATGAAAATTGGTAATTTTGCTGGTTAGGCTTGGAATATTTCGAGAGTATATTGCCAGGTGCTTGGATATGGATGAGTTTAATGTAAGAGGCTGGGTATGGTGAGAGGTGTTTGGGGAAGGAAGGGAGGTAGAAGATAAGGGGGGGGGTTTATTGCAGGGGGAGGGGCCAGGGTTGGGATGGACATCCCCAGATATGAGTAAGTTATTAGTGGGAAGAGGGAGTACAGTAGTACATGTATGTAGTTTGTGTAACTTGGGTTTAGATTTGTAAGTAGGTGGGTGGATTTGCAATATAGACAGTTTGTGAAGAGAAGTGGAGAGGTTGAAAAGGGCTGTGGAGATATAAAAGTAGGAAGGTGCAGAATGAGTGTCAAAGGTATAGGAGGTAGGAGAGCATAAATGAGAATAAGGAAGGTGTGAGTAATAAGAGGTTAGAGCAGAGAGAAGAAGTAGGAGTGAGGTGGTAATGATAAGGTGTTTCATTTTTGATGGAGGGTGTAGGGGTTATAGACAGGGTGTAATAGTAGGGGAAGGAAGTGATGTATTTGGAGTCTGACTGGATGTAGTTTGTCAGTTGATGCTGGGGAAGGAAGGGGAGGGAGTGGATGGTATAAAGGAAATTGTAATGGGGTGTGTGGGAATGGAGTAGGGTAGGGGAGCAGAGTGAGCCCAAGTGGAACGGGCATTGCCAGGTCAGCAGTGTGAAACAGCACTGAAAATAACAATCAGAAAGGAAGCAACTGTGAAAGTCAGAGCTGAAGCGGTAAGAAGAGAGCAAGCCAAAGATGGAAATGTTGCTGATATAAATTTAAAAACAGGAGACAAAGGGTACAGAAAGCTAAGAATACAGCATCCATGGGACCAGACGACATCCCAGGCTGTGTACTACATGAACTACAAAATGAACTGGCACCTCACCTAAGTGTGATGTTTAATCATAGCCTCACCTCAGGCTTCATGTCCACTGAGTGGCACACAGCTACAGTTATCCCACTCCACAAGGGGGATCCACCTTGAATCCCGGGAACTACTGCCCCATAAGTCTGATGAGCCTGATCTGCAAGGCCATGGGATGTATTATCATGGAACTTATAAACAAAGACACTGGCAACCTACAAACAATGGACCCCATGCAGTTTGGGTTTGTGAAGGGCCGATCTTGTCTCCTGAACCTGATTGACTTCTTCGAATCAGTCTCCATAGCTGTGGACAAGAGTAAGGTGGTCCACACAGCCTATATGGACCTCTTCAAGGCCTTTGACACTGTACTCACTCTGGAATCAGAGATAAACTTACTAAGCTGGGCATTAATCCCTACATCACTTGATAGGCTGCCAACTGGCTTACTGACAGAACTCACACTGTAAAAGTAGCCGACTCCAACTCTAGCTACAGACAAGTGACAAGTGGAGTACCTCAGGGTTCAGCCCTGGGACCACTCTTGTTTGGCATCTACTTCTCTGAAGTACAGGCCAACACTAAGAGACTCTGGCTAAGAAAGTTCGCAGATGACTGCAAACTGGGAGCCATTACTGAATCCCCAAATGATGTGGATATTCTACAAAAGGGCCTTACAGAAACAGATGCTTGGTGCCAGAGTCATGGGCTCAAGCTCAATGCCAAGAAATGTATAGTTATCCCCTTTGGGAAAAAACATGTACCCGTGAATTACCACATTGGTGTCAGTACACTAAACACTGAAAGTGTGATAAGAGACTTAGGAACACAGGTAGACAGTGGTCTCACCTTTGATAACCACATTGCCACAACAGACAGGAAATCCTTCTATGTGACACACCTCATCACTAAGGGCTTTTCATCCAGAAAAAAGGAGGTCATTGTCCCACTGTACTTAACCCTCATTAGACCCATTATAGAATACAACTCCCCATTTGGTATGTACCTCTCAAGATATCTGCAATAGCTGTAAAGGCCACAGAAATACCTCACTAAAAGAATCACAGGCCTAAAGCAGATGCCTTATGCTGACCTTCTAAAAAAACTCTAGCTATACTCTGTCATATATTGTCTACTCAAAGGTGATCTCTGCTTAACATACAAGGCCATGTCAAACCCAGAGCTGTTGGACATGCTGCACTTAAGGAAATCTCAATCCATCAGAGACACACGCTCCAGGGATCTAAACCTTGTCATCACAATAAACAAAACATGCTGGAGGGATAGGTTCCTGACCCAGAGACTCCGCAGACCCTGGAATAGATTGCCAATACATGTCATGCAGAGCGCCTCTTTGGCCCTCATCAAAAGGAACCTTGATGACTGGATGAGAGATAGGAAATTCACCCCGGGGCGCTAGACAGGGGTCCAGGGAAGTAAATATTATGGGACGAAACAGCTAGGGAATTGTTATGGCTAGGCTTGTATACCTTGTATAGGCTTGTAGGCTTATAGGGCTGATACATACCTCTCAACTGTCCCAAATTACTCCATTTTTACCGAGTTTTGGAGTCCAAATAATGGGGTGCCATGATTCCCGAGTGGCACCCCTTCATTTCTGATTTATTCACGCTTTGTTTTTAATTTTTTTAATTTTCGTGCTTCATGAGCTGACATCATCACATGCACAATGACGTCAGCTCCACCAGCCTGTCGGACTTGCTCGTGCTTGTACGTAGCATGTATTTCCAGTTTTGGTTCAAATGCATTTGCGAGTGGCAAAGTTACCAGAGCTGGAAAGGATTTACTGAATCTATTTATTTTAGAAGACGCTCGCTCAAGGGACTGGATCTATTTATTTATTTTAGAAAATGGATGCGCTGGAGTTTCAGAAGAAGATGCTCACTGTTTTCCTAGATTAGAGGTAAGGGGGACCATGTGTGTGTGTGTGTGTGTGTGTGTGTGTGTGTGTGTGTGTGTGTGTGTGTGTGTGTGTGTGTGTGTGTGTTTGTGTATAAAGTATTTGCCTTGTTGGAACATGTTCTGCTAAAACTTTCATAAATTCCTTACCCTGAGATGCTTGTGTATTGTGACATGGGATATAATTTTTGAATAGTTTTTCACACACAATGCCAAAGAGAGAATATTAGGCAAGTTTTGATTTCAGAAGCATCCTTCTTAGTTAGTTCTTGCTTTGCATTCTGTGTTGAACAGGCTACATTTCCCAAGTTCCTTAAACATTCTTCACAGCAGTGTGTGAAAATCCTTCTTGTCAAGAAATTCCAATAACAATGGGGATAAGGTTTTAAACTCAGGATTTCTGCTTTCCATTTGAGAGTCATCATAAGCAGTATGCTGTATAATCAGCAGATAGCCAAGAATTGTTCTCCATGTTCTGTCAGTTGTAGTCTGGAATTTGAAAAAATAGAAGAAATGTAACTTAAGGTTCAGTTCACACTGCAATATGCCCCAAACTGTAGTAGCACACATTAATTTCAGATACTCATGGTCCTTATTTTTGAAGAATGAATCTGTATTGCTTTAACAGTATTAAAGCTCTTAGTAACAAACATTAATTCAATGCATTTTCCCAATGGCTATAGGCAACTGGTAAGAGATCTAGGCATGAAAGCTATTTCACTGTGTGTGTGTGTGTGTGTGTGTGTGTGTGTGTGTGTGTGTGTGTGTGTGTGTGTGTGTGTGTGTACTCAGGCTCAAACCCTGTACCTTGGGTACAAGGTCAAAAGAGCCTAAAGTCCCTAGCCATCACCACTTGCGAGCTTTACTCAGGTTTTTTTGTGCTACGAGGTTGAGAGCTATGGAGAGAAACAAATTCACTAAATGATAGCCATTAAGTTTCAGTCTTCCTAATTTTCAGGAAGCTGCTGATTTGGCTTAGTAGTATGTTGCTCTGACTGTAGTGCATAGGCTCTAGGGCTCAAGACTTGCTAGTAAAATGCATGGTGGTAACACAATATTTTATTCTAGAAACTTTACAAAATTATACAAGCAATGTTTAAAATGTGACTCACTGGTAAGTCCCTATCCACCACCAATTGTGATGTTTACCCAAGGTTTTTTTGTGCTGAGAGGTTGAGAGCTATGGTGAGAAGTGAGAACTGAATTTGTATTCCCCCATTATTGGCTTTGTTTGTCCATTTTTTTTTGTTCTAAGAGGTTGAGAGCTATGGTGAAAAGTGAGAAATGACTTCACTAAATGATAGCCATTAAGTTTCAATCTTTCTATTTTTCAGGAAGGTGTTGATTTGGCATAGTGATATGTTGCTCTGATTGTAGTGCATAGAGTCCTAGGTTTGAAACTTGCCAGTGAAATGCATGGTGGTAATGCAGCATTTTATTCAAGCAAATTTACAAAATTATACAAGCAATGTTTGAAATGTGTCCCTGTTTTTTAAGCTTTTGAACCCCACCCCCAAAAAAGAAATTGAAAATAAGTGCGAGAAGATGTGCAAGATGCCTATGGCTTATACTACTGTCATTCTATTTATAGTGTGGATGTGGAAATAGATTTTTATGATGGAGAAGTTGTGAATTGGGCAATTTTGTCATTATTGGTTCATGCATTTTGTTTCATTGCCTACAGTACAGCCTACTGGAAAAATGTTCAAACAATAAATTTAAAATGCGCTCTGTCTAACATGTGTGTTGTGTTATACAAGGAATATAATTTAATGAAGTCAGGAAGGTGTATTCATGAAAAGAACACATGTATGTTTCTTGTTTTGTGTGCAAGGGGCTAATGATTTGAAAACAGCCCAAAGGTAATCTTTATCCACCACTGACCAGATGCATTTTCTTTGGATGTGGTGTGGGTTTCAATGAATGTGAGTTTCAAGGGCAGAGAAATTTTAATGCCAAGTCTATTTTCATTGTGAGACAGTATTGATTTGTTTATCAGATGTCTATTAGTGTTTGTGCATTGTTGTGCTGGAAAATGTAAAAATAAAATCCAAATAATCATTGTACAAGTAAAGCAGTATGCACACTAGTGTTTATGGTAAATGCGGCGAAATGGCCAGGTAATGGAACATGGGAATGGCTGCAGGGGGACTCTGGTGCCATATTTTGGTTCTGTTCTTCAGTTTCTTTGAAAGTTGGTATCCCACAATTCCATCATAGTGGGTGGGGTTATGTAATTATGCATGCAAATTATATGTTAATCAGCTTACAGATTTGTACCTATTTTTCATGGGTCTTGTCCAGATTTTTGATGTTTCCAGGTTGAAAGGTATGGTTCGATAGCCTAGTACCAAACTATGAACCTATGAACATACTAGGGGTTAAATAGCACTCTAGAATGTGGCTGACAACATTAAACTTACATATACTGGAACTATTGACAGTTAAAATAACATTAAACTAAAAGCTATTGGTACTATTGTTAGTTAAAACAACAAGGAATATAGTAGACTGCTGGCCTGGTGGCCAAAGTAAGTTAATACAGTCAGAAAAACTAACCTGCAGTAATACTTTAAATGATAAGGAGCAGTTCCCTTTTTAAAAAGCAGATAGTCTTAAAAACACATTCAAAGTGTGGATAAATTACACTAGAAGGAACACCTACAATTGAGCTAGAAAGCCATGTTTTTTAGCTTGTTTTTAGAGCTGCTTCAGGCAGGTAACTTAAGCAGATTTATAACACTTTCACAAGGTATTTTGCTGGGCAAGTCTGTTGGGCAGAGGATGACCACAGAGTGTTTAACCCATCAGGAGAAGAGTTCAGCTAGAAAGCTATGGCTTTTAGTTTGTTTTTGGAACTACTTCAGACAGGTAACTTAAGCAGATTTATAAAACTTTCACAAGATATTTTGCTGAGCGAGTCTGTTGGGTAGGGGATGACCACAGGTGATTAACCCATCGGGAGAAGCTTCTAAAGCCAGAGAACATACAGGCAGGGGGGAGTAGAAGCTTCCATTTAGTTTCATTACATCCACACAATCTGATTGCCAAGCGTCCACCACGTCCACTAATTATTAAAAGCATACTCAACGGTTTTTATTTTTTAAATTTTCAACCATTTTGCAATTTGTAATTCCACAAATACAATAAATAGACATATATAAATCAATAATAAAATAGACCCCATTTAAAACCATAAGCTCCAAACTTTCATAACCTTAATGCTTTTAATTTTAAACCACTTGAAACTGAAACATTTTCATTTAACCGCAGCCAATTTGTAGCATTTAGCTTTAGTTGCCAGTATAATTCAACTCTTTCGAGGCATAAAGTCCAAACCCCTGCCCTTTCATTAAGTTCAATTTTCTCCAAAATAATACATTTAAAATAATGTCCTTGATTTTCATAAGTTTATAAAGTGCACTTGTTTCTTTTTTAATTTTAATGTCTGTTATGTGCTCATATACTATTTCATTGAGCTTTCTCTCAGTTTTTCCCACATAAAACCCACTACAAGAGCAATAGAGAGCACAATAGACCACCTTACCCATGTTACAATTAGAGTTTTTGGATATAGTAATAAAATTATTGTTAATGCAAAAAACATTACCTTCAAGAATGAGTTTACAATATGAACAAGCACCGCACTTGGACATAGTTGCATTTTTTATAAAGTATGATTTCTTTTAAAAATGTTTTTCAGGTTCATTCCTCTCCTATAAACAATACACCTACTTGTTCTCTTACATCTTTATCATTATTTAATATTATCCAATTTTTTCTAAAATTCTCTTTACCTCACAACTGTCAACATTAAATGTTGTGACAATGGAAAACTTACAGTGCAAGTTCTGTTCCACTTGTTTATCCCCCTTTTCTACCAATCTTTCATCAAGTTCGATGTGTTGATTATTAACTGAAGGTTTCCCTAAAATCAGTACATAAAATATTTCTCCCTTTTATTTATAACTTCCAACATTAAGCTGTTTATAAGACTTAAGGGATACTCTCAATTCAGAAGCATATTCTTAAATTGTGTGCACTCATCCCAGAACATCTCTAGATCAGTAGTCATATGGGCAGCACACGCGGACTGTCTTGCAGGGGGAATTCTGGAAGTGAGGTTGGGCTTCAACAAGTACATGATTGGTGGCTTTTTAAAAAAAAAGGGCATGTATTTTACTGGGAGAATGACTCTGTGATGAGAAGTAAAACTCAGAACAAACAGACAGTATTGGTAGCAACGACAGATGGCACTGCAAGTATAAACAAATCTGTGGTTAATTCTGCTCATCATCTAACACATACAAAAGAAAAACTAGCTACAGCAGCTCAAGACATTCAAATATCAGCTAATAATGCAAGAGACATAGGATCGCTTGCAACAGATACAAACGGAACTCCCGCTATGCCGAAAACCAATGAAAGGTATGCTATGCTGGTCAGAGCCACCAATCCTGTACTTGTTGAAGCCTACCTTAACTTATGGAATTCCCCTCTGCATAACGAGTAGCAACAAACTAATACGCTGAGAAGGAATATATTAACTCATTCACTCCAATGGAGCTCGGGGAGTTTGCACTGTAACTTCCAATGGGCAGAGCCTTTTGACAGAATCAAGTTGTTTCCTCACATTTCAAACAAATGTTCATATTTCTGGAACCATAAGGGTTATTAAAGAAGTACAAATAGCAAACTCTTCAACACAAACTATTTTTATAGTGGTAGTATTCTTTAAGTTGTAGGTCTTAAACCAAATTTTATAACTCACAGTAGACATAGTAACTATTACATTTGTAATGTTTTGTAAACAACTTACAATATCTCAGCAACCAATCAAGTTGCACACATACTGTCAGCAGCATTTTATTTATACAGTTGAGAGTTTTCATATGAGGCTAAGGAGTTCTGTCTGTTTTACATGGTTGTTGAAATATTTAGAAAAATGTGAAAATTATATCTATATAAATGAATATCAATAAAACAACAGTTAATATTTATTTACCTGCACTATATAGAAGTCAAATATTAATGCAGTTGAGTTTGCCATTGTGTAAGCTTTAAGAGGAAATATTTCAAAACCTTGTACATAGCATGGTTTTGGAATTACTGATGCAAATATGAACAAGCAACATTTGACGCCTAGAGTTGTCAGTAGGAGTTAACTGTAGATTCACCTGGAGGCATCACTCAGACATAAAGAGTTAAATATAAATGGAAATAAAACCACTCGTACTGTTCCCCAATCAACAGAAACACTAGCTAGTGAACAACAAGCTATGGTGGATCCAAACATTATCGGAGCATTGGATCCTATTGATATGTCTTCCTCCTCATCTTTTTTATTGAAGGAACCTTTACCTCTACCGGCAAGAAGAGTGCGAAGCAGAAGTGTAGTAAGAGAAGGAAGAATACGGAATGGTCCTGTAACAAGAAGCCAGACAAAAGTTTGAAAACAGTTGTTTATAACATATTGAAATATAAATTAAGCCCTAGTGAACAATCATTATTGGTGAAAAGGCTAACTTTTATTCCAGCATGTTATGCTGACATGGCAACAACTATTAGTGAACTTAAGTATTTTATATGGAACTTAAATTTAAAAATTGAATTTTTTGGATGCAGTAATTCAAAATTTGCACAGTTCAAATGCCCGAGTACTTATATACTGAAGGCCAATGACATTACAGCAGTGTTTGAACAGATAGTAGAGAGAGAGAGAGATATATTATTTGCATATAGGGGGAAATTTTAATAAATTTCATAAAATGTCAGCTGAGGAGTGGTCTGCATATAGAAAAATGATGGAAAATCAAAATATTGTAATAAAACCAGCAGACAAGGGCGGTGGGGTTGTAGTAATGGACATTGAATATTATACAGAACAAATGTACCGGATGCTGGCATCTGCAGACTATCAAATTATTTCATTAAATGAGAAAAATGAGATTGTTAAGGATGTTACTTATCTCCAAATTCTAATAGCAATAAGATTTCTAAGGAATTGCATGATTATTTCTCTGTTGATCATCCAAAAAGTCCAATAGTATATGGAGTCTCTAAACTGCATAAGCCATTATCAATTCCTCCACTGAGACCTATAGTTTCAGGCAGAGGATGGATAACTGAGCCACTGTCAAAATTCCTTGAAAAACATAAGTGTGAATTTTGAGCACACAGGAACCATTATACGTATAATGGTTCCTGTGTGTGTCACGTATAATGGTTCCTGTGTGAATTTTGAGCACACAAGAACTATTATATGTGACACTGCCAATTTTTTATGTAGTTTATATGAATGGACCAAAAATAATTACTAGCCCAATTGTTATTTGTGATGTTAGATGTAGACACACTGTTTACTGTGATCCCTGTAGATTTTGGCATACAGTCAGTGAAGCAATTTTTACTAGCATATTCTGAATATGAACAAAGGTACATAGGAACACTTTGTGATTTGCTAAGGGTTGTACTAAATAGCAATATTTTCTTATTTCATCAACAATTATATAAACAAATACATGAGGTGGCTATGGGTATACAAGTAACAAATAAGTTTGTCAACATTGTGATGTATACTTGGTTGAGGCAACTCATTCAGGCAGATAGTAACCCTTTTAAACATACTCCCCCGGATTCACTAATCCTCCATGTAAGACTTAATAAGTCTTACTCGGAGGCTGCAGTTGAACGGTATGATGTCAGCGTGCCATGAATATGCATGAGGGCATGCTGACTCCACCGTAAGTCTTACACGGACTGTGTAAGAAAGCAGGGGGCATGTCCGACTGCCAAGCAGTCTAAATGTCCACGCTCCTGCAAGTGTTTTAAAGCTAAACAAAGCACACACACAAAAGCGAGTCCACTCAAATGTCCCTGCACCCAACACCAGACTCCCTGATATTGTAAACCCCTATCACAGTTCTAAAACGCAAAACATTAAATATATTTTTTAAATCCCCAAAATAGCTGCCCGTATTTGCGTGTGTGTGCGTGGATGTGCCCATTATTTATCTAGAGTAAGCAATTCTGACATGGAAGAGCATAAGAAAGAATGTTAATGCAAATCACACCAAATAGCAATAGTGTAATGGTAGAGTGTTCACACAAAGAAGAGGCATTCACGGTTTGAGTCCCACCACTCCCCTTCGTATTTATTTTTTAAATCAGTATATGAAATAATACCTGACAAATATGTTTAAACATTACTAAAATGCAGTAAAATGGCCAATGTATCAGTGAACAAAATAAATATTTTAAAGGATCCTGATATAAAATTGCCTGCAGTTAAGCAGCGCTTCACCCAGCGCAATAGAGTTGCCCGTAGTTTAATAGCGCTTTACCTAGTGCAATAGAGGTGCCCACAGTTTAATAGCGCTTTACCTAGTGCAATAGAGTTGCCCATTGTTTCATAGCGCTTTACCCAGTGCAATAGAGTTGCCCATAGTTTAATGGCACTTTACCCAGTGCAATGTGTTTGCACGGACGTGATCGCAGCGCCAACCAGGACACCGTAGGGCACCGAGGAGCAACATAGAGCAAAGTTGCTTAAATGCAGCCACACCCCCTAGCCTGTCTGGATAGCATGAAAATAAAATGAATGACAAGGTTTGAACGCAGGACTCTGTGCATCAGAAGCAAAGTACAGAACCACTAAGCCATGACAACATAGGGGAAACAGCCACTATTAACATTCATATACTTATGAATGGTAGTTTAACCATTACTAAGCAGGTCTGCAGTCAGCCGAGAATTTTACAATATGGCCAATCACAAAAAAGTGCTGGAAATGCGGCATATTTAAGCCCCACAGGTGGGAATACACACCATAACTGATTGTCGCTCACATCTGCAGTTAGAATGTCTGGTGTTTGAGAGGGAACACGCTTCCGAGCACAATGTTGTGGCATCAAGGAGTCCAAATACAATGTTTGGCTCCTTGTCCACCGTCATGAGTCAAGACTCCTGCAGGGCCAGCTCCAAGGGACGGAGTATAAGGCAGAGGCTTGGAACCGGTTAGCTCATGACCTCACCAGTGCCACAGGCATTCCTCGGACTGGTGAGCAGGTCCGCCACCACCATGCAGACCTGAAGAGATGAAAGCAGGACCGCCTGAACCAATGGATATAGGAGGCCCGTGGGATGCGGGATGCCCCACAACTGAATATGTAGCCATGGAATGCAGTATGTAAGAATTGATAATGGAGTATGTATAATGGATAGGTATATCTCAATATCCCTTCATTTACTTTACAGCTGCAGGTGACCGTGCTATGAATCAGCAAGCCTATGCTGATAGGCTGCTAAGGCTGTGCCACCAGGCAGGTTAGTGATTATTCTGCATGTATTGTTATATAAAATATGGGAGCGATTGAAAGAAAGTGTTGTAGTCCAATAATACAGCCATAAAATTGCTGGAATAAGTCCTCTGCATGTACTATCAGATAAAAACGTCAGAGAGGCAGAAAAAGAGTGTAGAAACCCATTAAGAAAGGTAACATATGTCTGGAATAATATCTCTGCAGGCACTGTCATATAAATATGTGAGTGAGCCTGAAAGAAGATTGTTCTAACCTATTAATAAAGGTATAATATGCTTTGAACATGTTTGCCATGTACACCGTTAAAACAAATAAAGGAGTGAGCCTGTGGAAAAGTGTGTAATGTCATTAATAAAGGTATAAAACACAGAGTGTGTCTGTGTCACAGAGTCTGAAATGTTGTTGTACTCTTGCAGTATACAAACAGTACTGTTTGAAAAGGTGCTGGCAACCCAGAGTTGTGCAGTCCCATATAAAGTGGGTGATGGAAGTACTAGTAGCTGTGAAACATATATACAGTCCACAACAGGCAGTTACTGGCTGGCATGAATAAGAAAACCTGGCACACATGTAGCATGTTATTTTTTCCCCAGAAATGTGAGTGTGTGTCAAGAAATGCAGGGGTCTGTACAAATCGAAGTAAAAATGTCATGTGAAAACATCCCACATGTGTAGATAAAGAAATATAAATGCAATCAAGAAATATGTAGCAGTAACATCTGCATCCTGGACAGTTAGTATGTCAGATATAGGTCAGGCATATATTGAACTAGCCAAACCCAGTACACAACCTAATGTATGGTGGCAAGTGTAATAATACAGGTAGGGGATATACACTTGCAGTCACTAGGAATGTAGTGTAGACTAAAAGGTCATTACAAGATGTTAACCGAGGTTTTTTATACACCCTACTGTATGTGCATAAACCATGCAATTCCACACCTCAATGGGTATGGGTAATCTTAAATATTTGTTGGGACATATGTCCCATGGTTCTATAAATATTTGCATTCACGTTGATGCATGTGCCCTGTTTAAACACCACAAACATGGTGGCATGTTGCTACCAAACATCCCTACATGCTGTTGGAATTACCACTGTGGTTCAATATATGCATGTGTTATGCTTGCTGTTCAACTGTTGTACCCTTGGTGTGTTGGGTTAATGGGAATATGATTGCATGCTGTTACAACTAATCTGGGATGCTGTTTTGCTTATATTGTAATTAAACACACCTAATCACAGAACGTATGGGAAGGCTGGTCCCAGCAGACCCACCTGTCCCTCCTCAGCCGGCGAGTGCACCTGGCACCAGCAGGTCTGGTGCCCAGCCCGGGCTCCCCTCCTCCATTGGTTCTGTGCCACCTTTGGGTGGGAGCACTGCAGGGGATGGGGCTCATCCCCCCATGCAAGTGTGGGCAGAGAAGGGCCACCTGTCACCCTTCAAGGGGTCCGGGCTGTGGTGCGTAGGGAGATCCAGTGTTCAGTCGCTGATCCCCTACGCCAGCTTGAGGCGAGAGTGGCGCATCTCATGGGTGAGACTGCCTGTCCTAAGCAGCCCCCAGCACAGCCACCCTCAGGGCTGTGAAAGTTCAGTGGTGACTGCCCATGGGTGGGGATTTCAGTTCCACTGTTACCATCTGTGGGCTCATGGGCTTGCAATTTCCAAACATCCGACCCCATCAATTGTGTCACCCACCCCATGTGTGATACACTGCCCCTGTAAGCGTCTTGTCTGTCTTGTCTGTTTACATTCCCAACCTACCTCGCCGGACATACCTACTTCCTCTACCTCACTTCCCCCTCTCACCTGAAAAAAAAAAAGGGCAATCTGTACCCACAAACAATTACGCCCCATACATAGCTGCCCATTTCGCACACATGTCCATGGGACAAGCATGTAAGCTGATAATTAGAATTGGCAGTACAACATACTTTGTTGTCCTCAACCCTCTCCCAGGGGTGGAAGGTTTCACATTTCACTCCAAATTCATTGCATATGCACAGCTGTTGCTATTAAAGAAATGGGCAGCTCTGGACCTTCCCTACACCTGTCCTGCACATCCCGAGCTTGTTTACCTACTGTATGTTCCTCTTTGTGCCCCCTGTTTTCACCACTTTCCTATCTCCCCATTTTCTTTTCTTTAAAAGAAATTAGTGCGGGGGTTAGCGGGAGTAAGCACTTTTAAGCAGTAGTAAGCGGGATTAAGTGAGTGTGCGCATGTGTATGTTTAGTATCACTAAGCATTGTGCAAACCCACGCAAACCCACTTACAACTGCTTAAAAGTGCCTTCCTCACTCTATGGCAGGGCCCTTGTACTGCTCAGCAGCAAAATAAAATACCCCTGTCAGTCTCGAACCCCAGACCTTGGACTCACAAGACTGCATGAAGTACCACTAAGCCACAGCAGATATACAATAATGTGGTGCTGAAAGAAATATATCATGCATTACAATGAGTGAATGTAAAGGGAGAATAGGAGTGGCATAACACAAATCTTGTTCTGTGGACCTTAACCAGCAAGTGTTGTGGAATTGGATGACATGACTGTGAAAAGAGAACCAGCCATGCTAGTAGGGAATAATGTTACAGTAGCAACTTACAAACCCCGCACAGTATCAGAGCAGGATAAATACTGGCATATTTGAATAGGTCAGAGGCCAGACCTCCCAACCGTGACTGATTTACAGGGATGTCCCTGATTTGCAAACAAATGTTAGCTGTGCCCCTCTGACTCCCTGTGAAATGCACTAACAGTAGGCAGAAAGGTGGGGAAATCTCACTTAATGAAAAATGTCAATAAGTGAGAGTAGACACTGCTTGCACGTCAGAAAAGGTGTAGTAATACATATGCTCCGAATCTCCCAAAGTCTCAACAGCAAAATATATAAAATATATCACAGGTGTATCCCACTTATATGTACCTTTCCCTGAGGTTGTTCAAATATTTACCTGAGAGTATCTGAGGCCTGGAAGTGTCAGAAACACACAGGCATATCAGCTTGTCTGCTGTTACACACTCAGCAAATAGCTGTAGAATGAATTCCACAAGCATGCCCGTATGTAGGAGTATGCCACAGAAATATCAAAGTATGCAGCCATGTACTGCTAGCAACCACCTGTGACAATGCCATTGTTCAGGTGCTGAAAAGACTGGTGTGGTGCACAGTCAAAGGATACTAGGCTAACCTCTGTCTACTATCTGGATATGTCCACAGGTGGGAGCTACTGAGACAGACTACTAACCTTTATAGACTAACAGGTACACAGCAACTCTGCATGTTCAGCAAGATAAACAGCACACGAAAATAAATAATGCTCTCCACAGTTCTGCACCCCTACCCAAAAGTACCATATACCTGTGTAGTCAGGCACACCCACGGGTGTAGGTAGGCATACACAGTACAAAAATATGTCCAGTTGTCCTGAGCAGACTGTGCTAATGTCAACACAAACAAACCACAAACTGTTCAGAAGTGAGTAATGTACTAATGACAGTATAGCAGTTCACAAACAGTGCATGTGCCTGATATTCATAATTGGTAGTACAACATACTTAGTTGTCCTTACCCCTCTCTCATGGGTGGAAGGTTTGAAATTTCACTCCTAATGTATTGCATATGCACAGCTGTTGCTGGTAAAGAAACGGGCAGCTATGGACCTTACCCACACCCATCCTGTACATCCCGAGCTGGTTTCCCTACTGTCTTCCCCTCTTTGTGCACCCTTTATCACCACATTCCTATCTCCCCATTTACTTTTCTGTCAAAGAAATGAGCGCAGGGGTTAGTGAGAGTAAGCACTTGTAAACAGTAGTAAGCGGTTTTGCACCAGTGTGCGCATGTGTGCCCTTAGCTAAGCATCGCTAAGTGTCGCACAAACCCACGCAAACCTGCTTACACCTGCTTAAAAGTGCCTTAGTCACTGTGTATGACAGGGCCCTTGTACTGCTCAGCAGCAAAATAAAATACCCTTGTCAGTCTCAAACCCAACACCTTGGACTCACCAGTCTGCATGAAGTACCACTAACCCACAGCAGATATACAATAACGTGGTGCTGTAAGAAATATATCATGCATTACAATGAGTGAATGTAAAGGGAAAATAGGAAAGCCATAGGAATACATTGCAATAACTACTGTTGTATGCCAGTTAATTCTCTAATTCGAAAAGAAAGTACATACTCCCATGTATCCAGTGTTAGCATTAGGAGGTGTGAGTAAACCTACACACTGAGAAGAGTGCACTGGAAGAAGCAACAGTCAGGTTTCAGTACAACATGCATATCACTGGTTACAACCCTAGCTTCAGATATGAGACATATACCAACCTTCTGACTGAGACAACAATGTCCACAGCAAACAAGCATGGGCCCCACCTTGCACAACTGAAAGGGCTACGCCTACCTAACCTAGCATTTTATAGCAGTGTCCTGCTATCACAGTGAGTACTGCAATTACCACAGAGCAGGCTGCATGCAATTACTAAATGGTGGGCACCAACTGGTGCAGAGGCCATCACATGCACATGTGCAGATACCTAGAAAAGCAGCCTGTACTTGCTGTCCACACATGCAATAATATCATTGCACCAACTGAGAGAGAGAGAGAGAGACAGACAGACAGACAGACAGACAGAGACAAACAGGCTGTAAGAGACAGACACTGAAAAGAAAGACCAACACACAGAGGAAACCAAAACCAAAAAAAATAAAAATAAAAAAATAAATCAACAGCTACAACAGACGGAGGTGAGGAATACAAAGGTAAGGTATGTAACAGATATAGATTTGCTGTCATCTGAATGATGTGTCTGAAGGGTACTCTACATACTGTAAATCATCCATATGTGGCAGCAGCCCATATCTATATGTATAGGCACATGTGCATAGGGCAAGGGACATACTGCAACTGTTAGTGAAGGCTGGACATATATATGTTGTTGAAGGTTGATATGTGCACATATGTATGTAGGTTGTAGTGTGTGGCTCTGCAGACAGCAAGCAGT